>NW_027468718.1:15262048-15299548 GCF_046254945.1 Alosa pseudoharengus | reverse complement strand
CCCTCCAGCGCAACTCTGGCCTCGGTCTCCTTGCGAAGCCTTCTTATCACATGCTAAGCCACCCCCCCCTACCCCTCCCTCTCTACTACCCCTCCCTCTCTACTACCCCTCCCTCTCTTCCTCTCTCCCTCCACCGCCCCTCTCTCTTCCCTCTCCCTCTCTCCCTCCCTCTCTCCCTCCCTCCCTCCCTCCCTCCCTCTCTCTCTCTCTCTCTCTCTCTCTGACACACACTGGCTCTCACACGCAGTTGCTCGTTATATAGGGGCTGGCTGAAGGGAGGGAGCGGGGGGGTGGGGGGGGGTGTCCAGCTCGTAGCTAGCCAATCAGGGCGCAGTCTCCTGTTTCAGTGCTCATTCTCCTGAATTGAGAGGTTAGGGAGAGGACACCCATTCAGAAAAAAAGGGAGAAAAAAAGAGGGAGGGAGGGGAGAGAGAGAGAGAGAGCGAGTGAGAGAGAGAGCGAGTGAGAGAGAGAGAGCGCGGGAGGGAGGCAGGGAGGAAGGGAAGAGAAGAAACCGGCAAAGAGTGGCAGCAGTGACTGCGTTGTTTGAGAGCAGGACAGTGGCCAGCCTCAGCGACTGAAGAATGGACAGTGCCACTAAATAGGGCAAACGGCTGGAGGCTTCGCGCCCTGGAGACCCTGTCTGAGGGACACACTGCTAGCCACTACTAACACTGTTATCCCCCCAGCATCAAGACATATATACATATCCACCCTTACTCTCTCACACACATTTCATATTCACCCTATATCACCCAAAATGAACATGTTCCACTAATCCATTAATTATGTACAAATAAAAATTACACATTTGCATTTATGTTAATTTCTATGAATGTATTTATATTATTTTTTGTTTGTTTCTGAAAAAACAACACACATTGTTTTTACTCTGATTGCCATGTATACATTTATTTTCTTAGGCTTCTATGTCTTGTCAAGCTTTTTAACCCAGACAGAATGGTGGAAGACAGAGGGTTGTTTACCGTGAGGTTTCAGCAGCCCAAGAAAATCCACACTTCTGTGCATCGCCATTGACATCCTGTAAGTTTGTGCATTGCTGTCGTAAACTTCAGCACCCTGCCCAAACGTACTACTGTGAATGGACACTGCCCAGTGTGGCTACTGCAGGTCAAGGCTGAGACCCCGAAACACTCACAGTCATGACGGAACAGTCCACCATTGAGGGTGTCATACATACAAACGTGTTCCCCTGGCGATCATCCTCTTTCCTACCCGACAGACATCAACCGTAATGCACCCCCTATTCCTTCTCTCTCTAGCTCTCTCTCTCTATCTCTCTCTTTCTCTCTCTCTCTCTCTCTGATCGTTCTGCTTCTTTGCAAATAAGCCATCGAAAAAAATTGAAAGAGGAAGTGCTCCCAGGCGCTCTCAAGTTTCACAGACCCAACGTGAATTAAGGTACTTTCTCCCGGGGTGCGTGTGTGTACGTGTGTGTGTGTGGGAGGGTGTATGTGTGTGTGTGTGTGTGTCTGTGTGTGCATGTGTGTGTCTGTGTAGGGGGGAGGTTGTGAGCAAGTGAGAGGAGAGTGACAAAGAGTGAGAGAGATATACGGTGGAAGTAGTACAAGCAGAAAAAAATGACATGTCCACCTGTCACACAACTCTGTCCTTCACACACACACACACACACACACACACACACACACACACACACACACACACACACAGAGATAGCGGGAGACCACACCAAACACACCACACACATTCATCTCCACATATTCTCTTTCAGATTTGGGACGGGACCGAAACTGCCTGTTAAAGTGCCATATTTCACCAATTAGTCACAACGTGACTCATCTCCTGGGCCAGGCCGGGGGCCGACACACACACACACACACACACACACACACACACACACACACTCCTGACCCGACCCATCCCATCCCAGACCACCCCCTCACCCCCCTTCTCCTCTCCTTCCCACCTCTCCACACCTCTCCACTCCTCTCCACTCGTCTTCTCTCCTCTCTCCTCTCCTTCTCTCCTCTCCTCTCCACTCTCCTCTCCTTCTCTCCTCTCCTCTCCTCTCCTCTTCTCTCCTCTCCTTCTCTCCTCTCCTCTCCACTCTCCTCTCCTTCTCTCCTCTCCTCTCCTCTCCTCTTCTCTCCTCTCCTTCTCTCCTCTCCTCTTCTCTCCTCTTCTTCTTCTCTCCTCCAGGAAGCGTCCCTCTTGCTCACCAGCCACATCCAACCACCCGCAGCCACTCCTCTCCCTGCCCTGCCCAGCCCAGCCCAGCCCAGCCCAGCCCAATCCAGTTCAGCCCAATCCAGTTCAGCCCAATCCAGTTCAGCCCAATCCAGTTCAGCCCAATCCAGTTCTCCTCTCTCCTACACCGATGGAAGGAAGACCGGCCAGACGTGAGAGACTCGGGCATCCCTCTCCTCTCTCTCTCTCTCTCTCTCTCTCTCTCTCTCTCTCTCTCTCTCTCTCTCTCTCTCTCTCTCTCTCTCTCTCTCTCTCTCTCTCTCTCTCCCTCGCCTCTCTCTCTCTCTCTCTCTCTCTCTCTCTCTCTCTCTCTCTCTGACCAACACCAAGAACACGGGTGGGTGAGTCATGCTGGTGGAAAGGGCGACCTATATTTTGTCGTTTAAGACATTAAAGTGTGTGTGTGTGTGTGTGTGTGTGTGTGTGTGTGTGTGTGTGTGTGTGTGTGTGTGTGTGTGTGTGTACACCTTTTGCAACCACTTTGTTAGAGTAAGGAATGGCAAGACTAAGACAAACGTTTTATGGATGTATACACTGTGGTTTTGGATGTGGGAAATATGCACTTCTATTCAACAAAACGTTAAAACTGGTGAAAATTAAAACCTGTGACAGATATATAACATAGCAGGTGTTTATAAAAATACATATAGTATCCTACTATATTCTATGAATAGTTTAATGAACAAACATTGCACCATGGAAGAATGCTACTCTGAATATATTAGAAACTGCTGATAGCGTAAACGTAAGTTAAGCGTTTTCAAAGCCCCAAGAATTCCCCTCGAGACCACAGCTCATCCTGTAAGCTTGGCGTAACACCATGGGTAATTGTCAGCTTACGGCAATGTTTGTGGGTGTGTCTTAATGTGTACACACACGGTATGTGTAGTAGCCTGATCAAAGTGTAGTTGTAAGTATGTACGTGTGTACGTGTGTGTGTGTGTGTGTGTGTGTGTGTGTGTGTGTGTGTGTGTGTGTGTGTGTGTGTGTTCGTGTCTGTGTTTGTGTGTGTGTGTGTGTGTGTGTGTGTGTGTGTGTGTTCGTGTCTGTGTTTGGGTGTGTGTGTGTGTGTGTGTGTGTGTGTGTGTGTGTGTTCGTTGTGTGTGTGTGTGTGTGTGTGTTCGTGTCTGTGTTTGGGTGTGTGTGTGTGTGTGTGTGTGTGTATGTGTGTGTGTGTGTGTGTGTGTGTGTGTTCGTGTCTGTGTTTGGATGTGTGTGTGTGTGTGTATGTGTGTGTGTGTGTGTGTGTGTGTGTGTGTGTGTGTGTGTGTGTGTTCATGTCTGGGTTTGGGTGTGTGTGTGTGTGTGTTCGTGTTGTGGTGTTGGCATGCCTAAACATAAAGGGCAACACCTCCCCCTTCCACCCACGTGCCTGGCCAGCCTGTGTGGTAGAACACAACTGAGGGGGGGGTGAATCATACAACAGCACTTTTCAATATGGGGTTTGCTCTATTTTTCTCTCTCCCTCCCTCTCTCCCTCCCTCTCTCTCTCTCTCTCTCTCTCTCTCTGACTCCCATTTTGGCTTCAGGCATCAGTCCGTGTGCTCCAGTGCGGCTTGTTACTTAGGTCTGTTACTGACTCAGAAACAGCTGAACAAGATGGGACTCTTGTCTTGTCGCTGCAGTAGTCATGTCAAGTGTGACTGCCCACCAGTGCCACTCCTTTACACAGGGACTGAGGCTGCGATTGTTTTAATGGGATTATGACACACAACAGTGATTCAGCTCACCTCTGAGGAACCCCTCTCTTTAGAACATTCATGAGCTCATGCCGTTGTCATGACCCAGTGAAACATTTGCAAAACATATAAAGTAACAAAAATCCCCCCAAAATTAAAATATCCTACAAATGACCATGAAGTTTGTTATAAAAACAGTATGAGTGTGAGTATAAAAAAGCACATTGAAAGTAAATTATCATTATTATGATTATTGTGATAATGATGATGATGATGATTGTTATTATTATTATTATTATTATTATTATTATTATTATTATTAAAATATTAGTATTTTACTTTGTATGTATTCAGGAATTTTACACAAGTAAATGATCATTGAAATGTACTGAATAATGTATTGAATAAAAGTCTGATTAAATGTACAAATTAAGCAACTGAATTAGCTTCACATTTTTAAATCATTGAAAGGAAACGGCAAGATCTTAAACAATTTTAAAATTCTAAAACCACATTTTGATAAAAAGGAAATTGAAAACAGAGCAAGACTAGAGGGAAAGAAAAAAGAAAATAGCTACAACTGGGACAAAAAGGTCTGTTCTAAATATTGTGAATTTTATGTTTCAAAAATATCTAAAACACATTGTTAACTACACATTAAAAATTAGTTTTAGACCTAACAATGCAATTTTAGTGTCATTATTGAGAGGCTGCACAAATCCAAATTTACAGAATTTACAAGAGCATATACTTTAAATATATCTCTTAACAATTTCTAAATGTGCATTGTAACCTTAGACAAACAGATTCCCTGAGTTTAAGTTTAGTTTTTAATGGGTATTTACAGCAACACTATAGCTACATATGGTACATTTCGTTAAACATTTAAGCCTTTTTTTTCAAGTGGAAGAAAAGAACAATTGAAAAAGATATGAGGATAGGTTTAAAATAGACACACACACACACAGCTTGCGAGTCACTTAACACAGCCATGAGGAGCTGAAAGCTTCCTTTTTATTACTCTGTCTATATATTTAAACACTCCAGGACAAGGGTGTCCCAACCTGTGACAGCATAACAAGGGCTGAAACACTAAAACAAAGACACACATACCAACAGATAGACAGAGACTTAGAGAGAGAGAGAGAGAGAGAGAGAGAAAGAGAAAGAGAAAGAGAGAAAGATAAAGAGAGAGAGGAATTCTTCAAATTCCTCTGGGATAAGAGGTGTGATCCTGGCCAGCTAAAAAGCCTGTTAAACACAAATAAAGAGGCATGTCCTAGTTGGACGAGTGACCTCTTCACTTCTGCCGACTGCCCCACCGAGTTCACACAAATAGCACAAGTTGCCCCATTTAGATCGTACTGGCTAACTCTTTTACATAAGACTGGACATTACTGACTATGCTGAAATGGACCCTGAACAGCACAAAATTAAAAATACACACTTTATGTAATTATATGCTATTTTTTACCAGAATCTTAATATCTGGCTTGTAAATTGTATAGTTATTTCTCTACAGATATTTCCATATAATCAATGTTATCAACTATCCCCAGATCACCTGTAAATTAAAATTGTGATCATTGAAAATACAAAAACAAAATACAGAGTATATAAATAAAAGTTACAGCTCAATAAGCTATGATAAGCTCTCTCCTTGTTGGTGCCCCCCCCCCCCCAATCCCAATCCTCCCAATAGGCTGACACCAGACATAATTTCACTGCATTTCTTACTTCCAGTAACTATATGCATGTGACAATAAACTTCCTTTTATCCTTGTATCCTTGTAAGCACCTGTACTTCCTCAGCAGTCAGCTCCTAATAACCTATTTAAATCCACAGAGTCAGTTCAGACAGACTTATTCTGGGCTACGGGACACAGCGCACCTCCACTATGACAACATGGAAGACCCTCTGGCGGAGCCAACATTGGCGCGTTGTGCCGTAAGCACCATGCCAGCGTCGCTCTGCCAGGAGGTGAGAGGAGCACATGACTGCACCGCTGTCTCCACTCAGCCTCGCAGGAATCTGGGCAGTCAGCTGGCAAGAGACGTCAGACCCACGTCACCCACTCCCAAACTCATTCACTCCCTCACTTGTCCTCTCCCTCCCCCCCCTCTCTCTCTCTTTCTCTCTCTCTCTGTCTCTCTCTCTCTCTCTGTCTGTATATCTCTCTATCTTTCTCTCTCTCTCTCTCTCTCTCTCTCTCTGTCTCTCTATCTCTCTCTCTCCCTCTGTTTGAGCGCATGGTGGCTGGATGCAGGCGGGTTGTCGCAGTGTCCTGTGCGCTGGCTGGCTGGCAGTCCCAGCGGTGGCCTCTGTGCCTCTGACTGCAGCCTGGATGTCTATATTAGGTGGCCAGAGCCTGGCCCCCGGACAGAGCAAGAAACAGAGTGAGAGAGAAACAGAGTGAGAGAGAAAGAGAGAAAGAGAGAAAGAGAGAGAGGTGTGCGGGTGACACAGCCATGATGATGTCACGGTCATGCCTCCCCGGCATGGCTCAGGTCCCTTATCAGCTTGAGATAGCGTGCACTCGCTTGTTTTACATTCCACCTCACACAGCCCCCCCCCCCCCCAGTCCTCCCCTGGGGGGGTGGGGGTGGGGGGGGGGTTGTTTGGGGGTCATACCACCAACCCCTGTTCTTTTAAAGGCACAAAACAGGGACCCAGGATTCCGTCATCACTATGCCAACTGCGCGTTTTAAATAGCTGACAAAGAGCAAAGAGTGATTTACATTTCGGGTGGGAACTTTGGACAGGAAAAAAAAGAGAGGGAGAGAGAAATATGACAGGCATTTACACCCTAGATCCTGGCACCCTATCAACAACCAACGCTGTATCAACAGCTAATATTATCCTGAGCCTGGAGACTTCACAGCAGCAGTGCTAGACGATTGGTAAGGAGGAACCTATCGGAATTTTTGGATTCCTCTTCTCTTAAAACACGCATCGTTGAACTTGGCTGCTCCGTCCGTTGACTTAGTTTAGGTAGAACCCCCCCCCCCATCTCAATATCAAATGGATCTGATATTTCCCTTTTGGCAGCTGTGTGGGCAGCTGTGTTGTGAGCAGGAATGTGAACGGAGATGTAGATGTGTATCTGACCAGTGCAGTCACCTGTGACGGTGTCTCTAGGACTCTCATTCATTCCAAACAAACAGGTAACACCTCTAAACAGAGATATGCCAGCCATTATCAACTTTATCAACGCCCAAATAAATACCGCACTTTCATTGGAATGTGGTATTCAGGTGCTTTTCATTGCAATTATTATTGGTTGAATTACGTATTGTGATGCATTCTTTAAAATGGAATTTAACTTTTACTATTTATACACCTGATATTTATACAGAGAGTAGCAACATGTGGGCTAAGAACCAGAAAGAATGATTAAAAATCATTTTAACAGAATGCTGGAATAGGCTAGCTTGGCAACAAGAGGCATGGAACTAACGACTGGGCTTTGGCCATAGCAACCATCCACTTTGAACAAGTAATGGTAGTTTATAAGGTAAGTAAAGCTTAATGTGCGGCAGAAAAATAGTTCTGTAAACAAGTTAGTTTTAGTAAACAAAAAGTGAAATTATATCCACAAATAATATTAAGGATAATAAACTTCTCTGTGCAGGAAATTATTCCCTTTAAAGTGTAGCATTACCTCCTTAAACATGATATTTCCTGTGCTACCTGAATGCTGTGCTGCTCATTATCCCTTTCATATTACGAAGATATGTAGAAAGTCTACAACTGTCTGTGAGCATACAAAGGATTTTAATTTTTTTACATATCTTTGACATTTTTAATTACATTCAATTGTCTTATTACGGTTATTAATATGCTATAAGACTTATTACTAATTCTTGCCAATTTCATTGTGAAATTAAAGTATTTAATTGATATGATTTTCTATGTTAAATAACAAGTGAAATTAGGAGGGCTTTAGGATAGACATCTCATTAAGGACTTCATGTTGTACTGTGTTATAACAGTTGTTATAAGCACTTGTTATTACAACGTATTGTACTACAGTAATAACCATGTACTGTAATATAAACCTGAAGATATTCATACACGTTTTATCTATTTAGTATTTATGCATTTGTGAGTGTGTGTGTGTGTGTGTGTGTGTGTGTGTGTGTGTGTGTGTGTGTGTGTGTGTGGTGTGTGAGTTCATTTGCATGTGTATGCATGTCTGTATGTTTACATGTGTGTGTACAGTAGACAACAGTTTGTGTGTCTACATATATTTGTTTCTTTGTCTGTTTCAGTGGTGTGTTGGGAATGTTTGATGTGTTCATTTGAGTATATGTTTATGTATACGTAGCCTACATGAGTTTGTGTGTGTGTGTGTGTGTGTGTGTGTGTGTGTGTGTGTGTGTGTGTGTGTGTGTGTGTGTGTGTGTATGTGTGTGTGTGTACTGTACATGTATATGCGTGCTAGTGTGTGTGTGTGTGCACGCGCAGTGGTGGCGGCTGCAGCTGTGTGAGGTCTGGGGAGTTGTTGCGTGGGGGATGGGGGAAGAAAGGAAAAGCTCTTGGGCTCCATTAAAGAGTGCCTACCCGTCTGCTCTTCCCAGTGCTGGCCCTTTAAAAAGAGCTGGATGAGAAGCAGCTGAGATCTCTCCCTCCCTCCCTCCCTCTCTCTCTCTCTCACACACACACTCTCCGTCTTTCTCTCTCTCTCTCTCTCTCTCTCTCTCTCTCTAGCCTGCTTGCACTCCCTCTCTCCCTCTCTCTCTCTCTCTCTCTTTCTGTCTCCCTTCTCTTGCTCTCGCTTTCACTCTCAGTCTCTTGTCGCCTGCTTCATCGCCCCCTCAAACACCCCCTCCTTTTCTCTCTTGTCTGCCTACACACTCCACCAACGCACACTGCCACCCACACACATGCACCCACTCAAACACACGCACGCACATTTGAGCACACACTCACACACACACACACACACACACTCACACACACACACAGATGCACATGCACACAGAAACACTTTCGCATGCAGCCACATACACATAAAGACAGACACACACAAACATACACACATAAACTCAAACTGACCACACACACACACATAGAGAGAGACAGAGATAGACATGTCCAGACTCTTTCCCCTGTCTCTCTCTCTCCTGTCTTACCCAGACTCCTGTCCCTGTAAACTCAGGATGTGGGGACCCCCACCTTGCCCCGCCGTGACCCCAGCGTTCTGGTCAACCCCCACCCCCTGCGTGCATCCTGTCAGTGGGCTTGTCGCGCCCCGAGCCTGGAGCCAGGGGAGATGGGAGAGTCTCCACTACACTATGGTACACACACAACAACCAATAACCACACCCCCCCCCCCCCGTCCCACCCCAGCATCTCCGCCTGCTTCCTCTACTCAATTGCTCATGTCCAACTCGACCCAAAGAGAAAAAAGGACGAGAGAGGGGTATGGAGAGAAAGAGAGAGAGAGACAGACAGAGAGAGACAGAGAGAGACAGAGAGAGAGAGAGAGAGAGACAGAGAGAGAGAGAGAGAGACAGAGAGAGAGAGAGAGAGAGACAGAGAGAGACAGAGAGAGGAGGAAGAAGAGATAAGAAATGGAATACTGGGGGGAGGGATAGGGGTGTAAGAGTGAAGGAGAGGGCAAAATAGAGAACATGACAGACAGGGTAAGAGTGAAGGAGAGGGCAAAATAGAGAACATGACAGACAGGGTAAGAGTGAAGGAGAGGGCAAAATAGAGAACATGACAGACAGGGTAAGAGTGGAGGAGAGGGCAAAATAGAGAACATGACAGACAGGGTAAGAGTGAAGGAGAGGGCAAAATAGAGAACATGACAGACAGGGTAAGAGTGAAGGAGAGGGCAAAATAGAGAACATGACAGACAGGGAAAGTGACAGACAAAGAGATAAAGTGAGACAAAGTGAAAATAAGAGAAAGGGAGAGAGATAGAGAGAGAGAGAGAGTGTGTGTGTGTGTGTGTGTGTGTGTGTGTGTGTGTGTGTGTGTGTATACTGTGTGGGTTGCATATGGAGCTGACGCCCTCATCCTGAGTTCCGAGCGTGTTCTTTTTTAACATTCCATTCCCCCCCCCCACACCCTCCACCTCCCCACTCCCCTTCCAGCAGCAGCAGCAGCAGCAGTAGCACAACCATGACCACGCCAAGCACCGCTTCCTGCTTCACACCCAGGGCCGCCGGACCACCCTCCCCACCCTAACCCGCGCCTCGAGGGCCAGTCCCGTCCGGCCGGCCCAGACTCCGGGACTCCTGGAGAACCACCTTCCACTCTCCGCTCCCCTGCGGCTCTGTGGGCAGAGGTGGGCAGGCGCGAGGGGACAGGACAGGACAGGACAGGACAGGACAGGACAGGAGAGGAGAGGAGAGGAGAGGACAGGAGAGGAGAGGACAGGAGAGGAGAGGAGAGGAGAGGAGAGGAGAGGAGAGGACAGGACAGGACAGGACAGGAGAGGACAGGACAGGACAGGACAGGACAGGACAGGACAGGAGAGGAGAGGAGAGGAGAGGAGAGGAGAGGACAGGACAGGACAGGACAGGAGAGGAGAGAAATGTTATTATACAACAGCCGCCTCCGCTGCCCGCCACTGATAAAACTCCCCCAGATCCTCTGCAGGGGTGGAGGGGGAGGAGGGTGGTGCAACCCCACCAACACCGCGGGGACTGATTGCACAGTTTGGGTTGGCTGGATGACATGAGTGAGAACCCACCACCTTACACACACACACACACACACACACACACACACACACAATATCAGCTATCTCTCTTAAGGGACAGAAGTAGGGAAGTCTAGTGGCAGAAACAGTGGGGGGGGGGGGGGCTGACATAGATATAGAAGGACACAGAGAGAGTTAAAGAAAGAAAGAGAAGAGGAGAGGAGAGCAAAGGATGAAAAGGGGTGACAGTAGAGGACCAATAGGAGGGAGGGAGAGGGGGAGAGAGAGAGAGAGAGAGAAAGAGGGAAGAGGGGGAAAGAGGGAAAAAAGAGGAGTGGGCTTTTAACAGCTGCTCACTGAGCTGGGGGGGGGGTCACCAGAGTTCATTTCCTCCAGCATACAGAACACACACACTCTCTCTCACACACACACACACACACACACACACAGATATCTTTATCAAGCTCATCTGGAAGCAGACGGCTTGCCGGCTCACTGAGAGTGTGTGTGTATGTGTGTATGTGTGTGTGTGTGTGTGTGTGTGTGTGTGTGTGTGTGTGTCACTAATTCATGGCTGGGCGTGCGCCTGGATGGGAGTGGGGGGGGGGTTGTCCCAGTTTCCCCTGTCCACTTCCTGGTTGCTACTGTATTGTCCAGCGCTTGCCCTCGCGTGTGATTCCAGGCGTGGTGCTCCGGACAGCCCGGCCGCTGAAGCGGAGGCGGCTCTCCCAGCGTCTCCACCGCTCCTGTTATGTCTCTCCATTACACAACGCCTTCCGCCCGACGACACCACTCCCCCACCCCCACACACACACACACACCCCGCCGGCTCACGCGACACTCACTCTACCGCGGCGCGACACACACCACGACGAGGCCAAACACACACACACACACACACACACACACACACACACAGACCCAACCCTTCCTTCCAATGGAGCTCATTACGTCTGACACTCAACCCACATAATGACCCGACACATTTTTTTTATTGTTTCTTTTTTCTCTTTTTTTTTCGCCTGTCGTCGTCTGGCAGGCAGACACACGCTCGTTCACGGTCATTACGATGGGTAGGGGGGGAAAGGCGTGTAGTGAACTCATCAGCCTACTTATTTAGAAGCTGCCCCTCCCCAGAGTACAGAATGACTTATTCTTAATGTGACCTTTAATGCAGCGCCGTGAGTAATGTACCCGGCGATGGGGATGGCGTGAGGCCGCACGTGCTTTTAAAATCCGACTAGCCGGGCTATCTTCCAGCAGACACGCCAGGAGGCTGCGCTTATTTGATGGTTACGTGCTTATCAAATGGCAAACGGCAACCATCTCCCTTTGGGTTGTGGCAGGCACAAACTCTCACCCCCAAATATGGCGCAGACTGCATTCTTGTGGTGTGTGTGTGACTCAACAAGTAACATGTTGAAACGGGGGTAGAACCATTTACACACAGAGAAAATGGCAACCAAATGACAGACGACCACAGTGTGACATGTGAAATGTGAAATGCACGCGCAAGGACACACATAGAATATCATCAATCCATCCATCCTCCTTTGCCTTCTTCTGTCTTGCCTTTCCAACTCTTCTTCTTCATCCTGTTGTCTCTTAGTCTATACAGCGCCTCTCCAATTTCTCACAGATGTTCTCTCTCACCCATAAAAAAAAGTCCCTGTCCTACTTCAGCAAACACACAGAGGATATGAGATGACAGGAGAGAGGAGGAGGAGAGGAGAGGAGGAGGAGAGGAGAGGAGGAGGATGAGCTCAGAGACAAAGGAGAGAGGAGAGGCGACAAGAAGAGAGAGGTGAGGAGAGGAGAACATGAGGAGAACCGAGGAAAGGAGAATGGGGGAAAGGAGAGCCTGAGGAAGAGAAGGAGAGAAGACAAGACATGATTGAGAAGAGCAGAACAAATAGGAGAGAATGATGAGATGAGAGAAGAAAAAAGAAAAGTGAAGAAAAGAGGAGAGGATATGAGAGGCAAGGAGGAGAGAAGTGGATAGGAGACGAGAGGAGGAGAGGAGCAGAGAGGAGAGGTGGTGCCCCTGAGTGGATTGCTGGAGGAGCGTGACTCACTGCCTGCCCACTCTTCCCACCCACACAAGCCCAGGAGTGGGAGTCAGTGTTGGGCACAGAGCCCATGGCTCCAACCATCAGGATGCTCTCTCTCTCTCTCTCTCTCTCTCTCTCTCGCTTTCTCTCGCTCTCCTTTTCTCTCCCACTCACTTACTCCCTACCCACAAGCTGAGCCTACACTAGGGGGAGTGTTTCTTTAATGATGTCATGTGCCTTACATCTGAGAAGGGCATTCAACACATTGTGGGGGCTGACTGCATGCGTGTGTGTGGGTTTGTGTGTGTAGTGTATACTATATATATTTGGATGTGTTCATGTATGTGTGTGTGCACAAGCACATTTGCGCAGATTGTCAATATCACTTCTCTGCCTCAACACACTGACTTAACGGACAACAACTCCTCACTCCAATCTCCTCTGACCACTAACACTCACAGGAAAGCAATGGCCACTGCACTACCACAATCTTACAATTTTCAATGCAAATTGTGTTATTTTCAATGCATACTGTGTAACAAATAACAAAAGCAATGTGTTGGAATCAACACAAACTGTGTTGTCCCTATCTGGACATAGAGATCTTCATTTTAAGAGTGCACCATTACCAAACCACCCTTTAGACCTGAGCAGGAGAAACAGACAAGGGTCCTTACCTTTAGGAGAAAGGTCTCTGAGCAAGACGAGACGAGGCTGTCCCCTCTTCCTCAGGCAGTGACCCCTCTTCAAAGCACCCAGAGCCCTGGAAGTGGGACAGAGAAAAGAAAATAATGTAAATCTCATAAGCACTAAAAACACTTTTTATCGCTCTACTTATTGTTTCTGGACTTGGCCCCTGTGTTCGTGAAAGACAATTGAAGTTAAGGAAAAAGGCCATTTTGTTGTTGTACGATTATGCTTGTGTTGAACTTGATCTAGCAAAGTGGTTTCCTGACTATTTTCACTTCAGACAAGAATAATATTATGACCTAGTAAATGTATTCTAGTGTCCGGGCACAGACATTCATTACCATGTTAAATATGCAGCAAGCGCTCAATTTGTCTGATTTCACTTTGGGTTCTAGAATGTGCCTAATGGCTTAACACTCCAACATTACAGTTGTTGGTTAACCCAATACAGTAGTGAAACACAAAACTTGTAATGTTTTTTTTTCACCTTTCTTTCATATAGCAGCTGTCTTATGCGTGTAATTCTGGAGTGAAACATTCACACAGTGAGCAAAGAAAATCCACAGTCCCAAAATGGAGATATGTCAGATCAGAAAGTGTTAATCCATTTTTTTTTTCATTTTTTTCCCATTTTGAGGAATGGATGGACAGATTGCTCATTAAAATAATTCACATTTGTGTGTGGGCGGTCACTAACAGCCTGGTACTCTTTCTCAGAAGCTCAAACTGTTGCCGAATAAACCAAACCCCCCATCACATAGACAGAGTGGTGGTATTTTTGAGCATTTCTTTATCTTGTTTTGCAAAAACAATCTTGTTTAACACAATACTGCTATACTATGTTTCACAACTTTTTTAAAAATAACGTTGGGTATCAAAACTATGTCACCCTTTTTGTTACTTCAAACAATCATTATCAACAAGCACTGCAAACATACTTTTTCATCTGAAATATGTGCCTACCCCTAGCCTAGTGCCTGGACTGGTACAGTGAATATTTGCATAAAACGCATTAGGAATGTTACATTATAATGTAATGCAGAATTTGTTGTCCTGCATATGTATATTAAATAATTAGTAATGGTACATTGTATCTATTAGTACTCATTATATGTAGGTATATTATATTTCATTACTTTACCGCCCGTCTTTCCATTAAAAGTGTAAAGCTTTTTTTGTGTGTCTGCGCCTTCATTGCCTATTTTTGGGGCTTTCACCTTCGTAAGATAATTGAATGTGAAAATGTAGCAATTATGCACCAAAGCAGGTCATTATAGTTCCTACGGTGGAACGTCAGGTCTGGTAAGAGGTACTTAAGCCTGTCCATTTCGCATGCGGAATGATCTATATTCATTTCACTCAAACAATTGTGAAGCCAGAAACATTGGATCCATTATCAGCACTTAGAGTGTGAGCGGGGAGCCTGCTGACACGGATTCTGACAGCAGTTTGAGTACTCTGGCATAACGGAGCAACAAGATATTTCACATTAACCGAAAACATATGCTACGAAATGTGACAAATTCATCAACTATCTGTTGAGTTACAAGGCAAAATGTAAATGAAAAACATGTCATTTAAATGTTAAGGTATTAGTCAGTCTTTTACGTTTTAGTTCATTTATATCAGTGAAATGTTAGTGGGGGTTTTGTATAACTTCTTTTTTTCACAGATTGTTAATTGACAAATGCCAATGAACACGGAATTGCTGTAACATTAAAGTAGCTTGTGTTACATTTTTTTTCCAGCCAGCCAAGCAGACTTGCAGAAATGGACAGTGAAGAGGTTTATTGTTGCCAAGAACAACATATCAGCTCTCAACACTAAACTGGATTCTCTTTGCGTCTCTGATATTGAATTTTCTTGAATTTCTCCTTGGGGATCAATAAAGTATCTATCTATCTATATGCCCTGGCATGCATTCCAGCTGTTACATCGCTATTCATGTGTAATAAATGTGTTGTTACATGTTTTTCGCCCTATTAAACATAATTGGATGCAAGTAGTCACATCTTACCTGGAGAATAACAAAAACCAATAGCAAACATTGTGATTGTATGCGTGCTCGTTGAGACCCCTGAAGTAGGAAAGTTAGAACTTGTATGTCTCAAAAGTGCCCCCTGTTGGAAAATATTTGAGGTAGGAGCAATCTATTTTTTCTGTTATGATAATGCAGGTAATAACCTGACCTAGTCTTTCCCACAATTTCTTCAAACAAACCGTCAGAGTGTACACCCTGCTGAGAGGACTGCATAAAATCAAAGATGAGACAAAGCAGCAGTAGCCTAAGTAAATAAACATTAAGTATTTTGTCGCTCTTTGTTTGACACTAAGGAAGAAATAACTTGACAACCTGCCACTAAAGTGACCACTGCAAATAACCATTTAATGCAATGTTGCACTATTATTATTATTATTATTATTATTATTATTAATAATAATAATAATAATATTATGTGGTTTCCTCGGTTTATATTGATTAGCTTACTAGCACATATCCAACCTAGTTAAGCCTTTATCACCCCGCGTCCGTGATGATGTCGATCGTGCCCTGCACAGTGAAATAGTTGTCATTTAAAGGCGAGAAAGAGAGGAAGAGGAAATGTGGCCGCTTCTGCCCCCCGTTCACCAAAACTCAACTCTATTTTATTCCCCAACTCAATTCTTTCAGTCACGGGGTCTCCCCTGGGGCAGTAGCATTCCAAAACACACAAGAATTTCCTTCTCCTCGGCACACATACCACCCCTCCTCCCTAACTTAAAGAAGAGAGAGGAAGGGGGGGGGGCACATCTACACACTATCTCGATTTTAACTATTATTTCACCCCTTCACTTCATAAGCTGCCGAGGTATTTATGGCGGCTGAATTGTCGCGCAGACGCGACTTCAAACAAGTTTCCCTAATTATGAGACTTTTTCGGAGCCGGACTATAAAATATATTTGTCAGAGCATAGACAGACCACACACTCAGAGCCTCCACCATGCTCAACAGTGCCTTGCGCTGCAGCGTTGAAGATGGTGGATTGTGCACCAAAGCAAACAGCGATACATAGCCTAGCCTCAATTTTATCAAAAGCGAAACAAAGTAACCAATTCAAAACAAAGCGATTAAGAGGTAGGCTATTTGAATTAGCCTAATGGTTCTCGCAACTAACTTGAGATATCTCAATCTATATCTTGCCGTGCCAAATCGCCGACTTTAATGCAAAACATTCCGAGCACGCTGATGCAGAAAACTGAGGCCACGCGAAAGAAAGTGAATACACATTTTCAAAATAAACAATAGCACAGACCTACCTTTTGTCTGACTCAACTGCACAGCCAAGTTCTTCCACCCTTGCGCACCAGCGCCGTTGCCCATGCGATAAGTCGGGAGTAGCAGACACATTCCGCTGTGCGACACTCCACCGCTGTAGTCCAGGAAAACAGAAGCAGAGGAGCGGAAAAAAATACCACCAAGAGGTGAAAAAGAGCTTCGATCAACACATTGGAAGAGAGACTCAATGGCGCAAAATCCAAGCACACAAAGCAAATGATCTCATCATTCATTCGTCTGCTTGTCATCTATCTTCTTCCCTTATCGGTCCCCTCGAGGCATTTCACGGTGTGCATACCAAATCGGTAAGGAAATACCACTCGTTTTAATGTGCTCCGCGAACGCATGCTGCCCATTCACACGAAAAGAGCTCGGCCCCCGCTGACAACACACTTCAGAAATTCCCGTGCCGTCGGGGCCGTCCCCGCAACAAGCGGCTGCTGCTGCATGGTGGATAGTTCAGATGAACACGCGCGTACATTTTGTAGCTGGGATTTCAGGAAAGTCCTCGGCCATAGAACGTTTTTCCCCCTTCCTTTCTTGTCTATTCTTTTTTAAAGCAACACATCTTGATTAGGCAATTAACTTCTCAGAAATCTCGGCTGAATTAGCCATTATAGCCTAATGTCCCACGTGTTCTGCGAAACAGAAAAAGCCAATGCCACACCTGTGCATGATTCTTTAGTTTATAATCTATTGATTAATTAGGCTAATCTCAATGAGGAAAAAATCAATTGCCAATATCAGTATCTAGTTTACATTTATAATTGAATCCTTCATCCCTCTGCCTTGCCAGTATTACAGCTCTCAATATAACAAAAAATTGCAGTTACCCGTAACACTGTTACAAGTTAGGGTAACTATCTTACTATAAACTGTTGCTAAATAAATTAGAAAAACAGATTTATTCATTTAAAATGTAATAAACATTGCATTATTTTCTGTTGATTTGTTGATTAGGCGTACTGAACTTCTGTTATGACTATATGACTATTATGAATTATCATTCACACATTGGCAACAAGTAAAATGAACCCACAAAAAAACAATATTTTCAAATGAACTACTCTGAAACAAACAAAGAAAAGTGCAAGTCTGAAAGCATGCATAATCCTAAAATAGCGTTGAGGGACTTTTACATTTCGCAGCAGCCCACAGCAGACAGCCTTATAGTGGAAATCAAATTTCAGCTCATGCCAGTATATCATCTGCATATCACAGAATGACTCGTATTCTTAATTTCAGTCATATATGACTCTTAGTGGACCCTCTTATGGGAAGACCATGTTGCAAGAGAGAAGAGAGGCATGAGGAGAGAGAGAGAGGGGTTGAGAGGAAAGATCTCCTTCCTTTACTCCCTCCCTCTCTCTCTCTCTCTCTCTCTCTCTCTCTCTCTCCAGAACCCACCCCACCTTACCCCTGTCTTTCTCATGAGCAGAGTTGTTTTTACAGTAGATACAAGGGGCTTCACCAAAGAATATGACTGTCAGGAAACGATTACAATGGGAGTTCACCTAACCGACCACACTGTCTCCTCTGCGACATGCTATCGGCAGCCTTCTCCTTTTCTCAGCCCTGACCCTAGTCCTTGGCCCAGGGGCAGATAGGAGGCACGTGGGGGGTTCTCTGGGGTGGAGGGTACACATGCCATGGGCAGGGGAGGTGGCCATTTACATAAAATTTCCAAAGTGTTCAAATGACTGAGTTGAAGTTCTCTCTCTCTCTCTTTCTCTCTGTGTTTCTCTCTCCCTCCCTCTCTCTCTCTCTCTCTGTTTCTCTCTCCCCCCCCCTCTCTCTCTCTCTGTATGTCTTGGTTCACTTTCCATTTGCCCTTTCTCTTTGTCATCTATCGTGTCATTTCAGCACCTTGTGTTAAAAAAAACACCAGAGGGTGAGAGTGGATGATGCATTTGGGGAAACTTTGGGGTCTGGTTTGAGGTTGCTCGGGATTTCATGGCTAATTTAATTCTTCAGATATGACCCAGTAGGCGACACACATGATCTGCCTCAGTTGCATGTTTTTATAAGTTATTTGGTGGTTGTAAAAATAATCAATGTTTGTTTTGTATCATGTGCGAATATGAAATGATTTTTTGGAAATTAGTAGATAAAAGAAGCTCTTAATCTGTTTTATTACCCCATGGATTGTAGACTTGTAATGTCTTTCAGAAGTCTGTAATCCTCCTTTGTGGGTTTGAATTTTCCATTAAGGAGACAACATAAATGACTGTGAGTATTATATAGTCATTGAAAATATTTGATTAAGTAATGGCATGCCTGTTATTGCTTTAAGAGTTTAAATTCCTTCTGTAATCTTGAAAGGACTTAAAATGGCCCCTGTGATTTGTAAGACTGCCTTAGCATAAATATGACTGAATATTACGGTATTAGATACAATATTTAGTCTGCGTGGACATAATACAACACCCTTTGAAGTTTCTTTCCAATACAGTTTGCGGGTTACCCACTAAAGCATCATAGGAATGAGCAGCTTTCATAGACATTTTCTCTCTGTGTTGCATGGACGAGAATCCTATAGTTATTACTAACAGTAAATACCTTGGAAGAATTGTTAAAAGCCAACATTATAATGTAGTTGTCAGTTGCTATTTAGATGCATTCCACAGTATGACCCCAAGTGACCCTGATCCTATGTGCACCTGAAGTATTCTTGTGTTTTGTGATGTGAGTTCTTCCAGACACAAATTGTCTACATTTTGTCTGAACAGTTTACAAACTGTTTTTTTATTGCTGATTATTCTTGAGGATCAAGAGCCTCTTAAATTATGATCAGAACATATAAAATACTGATCGCTCTTTAAATTTAAACATGATCCACTGATATAATGTCCTTGTCTGTGAAATGGCAGAACAAGTCTACCTGTAAGAAAAAAAGTGCAGAAAAAATGATGATGTATGTAAATACCTATGTATGCAAATCATTGTTGATTCTGCTCTGTGTTTGCTGTTGCTGCATCGTTGCTTGTGACTACATGACTAGAGGGCTTTAATGACCTTGCACCAATCAGAGCTCATCCCCCACCATCCAAACACTACCGAAGCCGGAAAGTATCTCCCCACTATTGACTCAGGGGTGCACCTCATCTTGGCGTGGAGACTTCAATCGGTTGAGACTTCAATCAACTTCCACGGCACAGAATTTGTTTGACCGTGGTCTAAAGGACATGTTGCATTTGTTTAGATAAACCCGAGCTGTAGTAATGAATAACTACTTTAGGAGTCACTTGTGTGTGTGTGTGTGTGTGTGTGTGTGTGTGTGTGTGTGTGTGTGTGTGTGTGTGTGTGTGTGTGTGTGTGTGTCTGTGTCTGTGCATCTGTGCGCACTGCAACAGATTTATTTTTTCTGCGTCAAGTCAAAGGAGAATAATCTCTCACATAGCATTTAAAAACATATCACATCATTACACAATTAGTGCTGCTATCCAGGATATTCCCAATAATCTAAAACGCACAGCTTTTGTCATCCGTTTCTTTCTCAAACATATTTATCGGGAGTAAGACAGCACCTATTGTCCATATAACATTCATCCAAAGGTAAAACCCTTTCGCCTTGGATTAATTATCACTGTTGAGAGACAGTTTTTTCCCTTCAACAGGAAAACCTATCAGGTCCATAAAAATAATAGAAATGCATCATAAGTGACTGGCTAAAAGGGCTGACATTTTGCAGACATTAAAGTGCGTAATTGGACTGTTTGTATCTAATCTAAAGACCTATTGCATGTTTGTCTTTTCCTTATTGGTTTTTAAGGAGATTGTTTAAGATCAGATTTAGATGAGGTAAAGCATCGCAAGCATTTCCCGGAACGTATTTAAATAAAAAAATTGCTTAATTGATTAATATGCTCCCTGATCTTGACGTCAGAATTGTAGGAAGTGGATATCTGTGAATTGAGGTCATTTTAGGTCAGCCGAGGCAACATGAAACACGCATTTTGGGTTTTGATAAAGCATTTCAAAAGATCTCAAAGTTTTAACGGTAAAATAAAGGAAGTCAGTACTGCAAAGTTTCACAAGTGAATTCATTAGAGGAAGAGATAGCAGAATAGGTTTTATTCTTGCTAAATATGTGCATGGGAGAGAGGAGGGGTGAAGGGCAGTTTGCAGCATAAATGAACTGTTGAGGTCATTTCAATCACTGAGTTAATGGATTCAGTCAGTGCATTGAGTTGTAAGACACTAAAACTATTTATCAAATAATATATATCATCATATATGACTGTTAGATGATGACAATGGGAAATATTTTAAGATACTAAATTGCTATTTCAGCCACTGAGCTCATATGACTTTTTAAAATTCTGCCAATGTGCTTTGACCAAAGGCAATTCTCACAAGACAATCCTCGCTGCCAACGACTCTATTTCTTTATAACTGGCGTTAACCGTAAATGTAGTCGTATAAATACTTAGACATACTGTAGGTGTTAAAAGTTTTGAGAGTTCTTTTTAAAGTATGTTATTGCCATCTGGTGGTAAGGAGGACTCGGCTGTGACTGCTCACTCAGTGCCTCCCTGACCCCAGACCACCGTCGCTGACCGCAGGTAGAGCCGCAAGATCTGTGGAGGTTCAGGGACTGAAATCTCAGGCAGCACCACCAGCTAACTGTCGGACAAAACAGCGTTTAACCTACACCTTAACACATTCCCTTTAAAAGAAAAAAAAAAAAAGAAAGAAAAACCTTAACTATAAAATCCAGTCTCGGTGAGGGGGGGGGGGGGTGTATGTCGCTCAAAACACACAGGACTTTAACAGAATGGGAGCCAAGTTCCTCAGGTCCAGACCATGCTACAGGTGGGTGGGTAACAACCCCCCCCCCACCCCCCACCCACCCCTCATGTGCCAGTGTTTGGGAAAGCCCCTGAGCAGCATTGAAGCAACTGGCTCCAGCTGAACCTGAAATACTAGCCTGCCCGTTGGATTTTCCCCCTGCACGGGGGGGGGGACAGATTCCCAGGGATCTGTCGGAGCTAAGCCCTCTTAAATATCCCCCTGGCTTTTGTCTTCACCTCTCAGACCCCGAATTCTCAGCATTCATCGCACCATTCAGTGCTGTTTTAGAGCACACAGGAATGCCCATGGTTTGACAGGCACCCCTGTGTGTGTGTGTGTGTGTGTGTGTGTGTGTGTGTGTGTGTGTGTGTGTGTGTGTGTGTGTGCGTGAGAGAGCGAAAGAGAAGAGAGGAGGGAGAGAGAGAAAGTGTGTGTGTATGTGTGTGTGTCTTTGTGCAGACATATGCACACACTGGTATTTAAAAACTAAACGTTTATGTCCATGAACTCACCATACATGCACTTATTCACCCACACATACTCAGAAACCCAGCCACCCACACAAATACCTATAACCGAACACCCACACACTTGTGCGCGTGCACAGATACACAGACACACACACACACACAACTCCACCCACACACACACACACACACACACCTACAGACTGCACACTCAGAGTCATATGCACGCTGATACACACATCCACCCCCACACGAACGCCCACGCAATACGGTTCCTATTCAGTGTGAACATTTGACTGATCTCGTGTTCTTAGCCAAGGGACTCTAGGATAGAGCAAACAAAAACACTTGATAATCACATTCCACGCATTTCTCAAGGCATCGTTATGGAGTTTCAGTGGTTTCCTCTTCATGGGAACGGTGTGTGTCTGTATGTGTGTGTGTGTGTGTGTGTGTGTGCGTGCATGCATGTATCTGTGTCTGTGTGTGTGTGTATGTGTATGTGTGTTATTTATCTTCACTTAAACTGCCACGCAGCTGGGGAGAACAAAGAGAGCTGGGTTTCTGTCCGACACATTCCTCACCAGCTCTGCACAGATATTCCCACACTTCTGTACACACTCTCAGCATGTCCTCTCTCTCTCTCTCTTTCTCTCTCTTTCTTTCTCAATCTCTCTGTCTCTGTCTCTCTCTCTCTTTCTCTCTCTCTCTCTCTCCCACTTATTAATTTTTTAGATATTTCACAGCAAATGCATCAATCACCTGCATGAACAGGAAAACAGCTATAAGATGGAACACGTTTTACACAGTCAAAAAAAAAAAACACTATAATGCACCAAAACATGCTATCGGAAATCCCCCAAGTTATATCACCAAGTCTTGCATCTAGAGTGTCTAAGTCTCATTCTTGTAAATGATCAGTTATACAGTCATATAGAAAACAGCAATCACATTTCTGAGATGAAATAGAGAGGAAACAAATGACTTTCTTGACTGCAGGGCACATTCTCATGCAGTGACACAGTTGAAGAGTCTCTGTTGAATGTTTGAAATAGTTCTTACCTGTGCACATGGCTTGCAGGAAACCGCTCTTCAAGCAGTAGTCTTTGTCTCTCCTCCGTCACTCTCTCTCTGTCCCTCACTCGCTCTCCTTCTCTCACACTTCTACTTCTCCTCCCTCTCTCTCTCTCCCTCTCTCTCACTCTGTTTTCTTGACTCCCTCTCTGACTCTCTCCTTCTTTACATTTTCTTGCTTCTTCCTCTTATTCTCTCCGTGTCTCTCAATCACACGCTCTTCCCTTCTCTTCTCTTCTCTTCTCTTCTCTTCTCTTCTCTTCTCAGTCTGTGCCGATGGCTGTTGGCTGCAGTATCCTGTGGACATGCCAGTCTTTCTGTGCATGTGCATGTATGTGTGTGTGTGTGTGTGTGAGAGAGAGAGAATGAATGTATGTATGTATATATATGTGAGTGTGTGTGTGTGTGGGTGTGCATGTGTGTGTCTGTGTGTGTGTGTGTGTGTGTGTGTGTGTGTCAGTCAGGGCTGAGGGTAAGCCTGTGGAGAAGCATGGTGCGAGTGATCAGTGAACACCCTGCTGGCGGGGTTTAACTACGCCGTATCTCTCCACCCCCTACTGAATGCCAAAGCTTCCTGCCTACACGGCTCTGTTAGTCACCCCCACTCATGCGCACGCACACACACGCACACACACACACATGCACATACACACACACACACGCACGCACGCACACACACACACACACGCACACACACACACACACGCACACACACACGCACATACACACGCACGCACACACACGCAAACTGCCTACCTATCCGTTGTTGTCATCCGACCATGCTCTGCTCACTTGTTCTCTCTCTCTCTCTACCTCCCTCCCGCCCTCCCTCCCCCTCTTTTTCTCTCTTTCTGTGCTCTTTCACCCACACTCTTTGCCTCTTTCTCTTCCAGTCCTCCTTATTGTATCTGTCTGTCATCATTTATTTGTTTATATAAGGTGTTGGAACAGCTCTGTGAAAGAGAGATGGTCAACCAGTCCCCCAGGTCTTCCCCTACACTCACCACACACACACACGGAGATCACCAAAACCAGAGCTTTAGACCACTGCAGATGGGCTTCCTACGCATTTTACAGATTCTCTGAGAAATACAAGATACAAAAAATACAGGGATACAATCTACACCCCCCAGTGTTTCTCTTTGACCCCCAAAACAGTTCTTACGGAAGCACCATTTAAGGTTTAGCGTAGGACAGAATGATGGAAGATGACAGAAGAAGAAGCAAATCAGTTCTCAGTCTTGAATAACCACTTTTGAGGAACCTAGTTCTAATAAGTTCTTGTTTTTCTGTTGATGTAGACCCTTAAACATTTTACCAGCTCAGAAAATGTCCTAGAACTAGGGATGCACGATATATCGGCGGCCGATATATTATTGGCCGATAAGTGAAAAAATGAAAATATTATTATCGGTCCGATAACACAATTCTGGCCGATAATTTGCGCTGATATTTTTTTAAGTCCTAACTTAGGCCTACGTAAGGTCCATCTGGCTACACTGAGCTACTTGAGCTTGGTTGGCTATACTTTTTCCTCAATATATATATTATATAATATATATGTCAGCGGTGTGAATGTATTTCACCACTCAAACAAAATCTGTGGATATGCGTTCATTTGGGAATCTGTGCATCTCAAAATCGTCTCGTGAATGATCCGCCATTTAACCTTACCAGAGCGGAGCTCAGCCCTATCTAGAGCCGTCTTGTGCTGGTGTGTTTGCACTTTACCGCGCTGATTGGGGAAACAAATAAGCAAACTCGTTAGTGGGACGAGTAGCCTACATAAGTAGGCCTAGTTCTAAGTTGTGTTTTAGTATTATATTTGCATTACGTTAGCTTGGGTTGTGTATTACTACCTAGAAATATGCTAACCATTCCTGCTTCAGTTCCAGACAGGTCATCATAATAAGTTATTAAAACCTTCGGGGCTAACCCCTTTCATTTCTGCTGCAGCAGGTTGTGCGGAGTAGACGGACATAAGATACAGTCTGAGGAGTTGCAGCTTTATTCAGTTGAAAATAAACATAAGTTTCCCTCACAAACTCTGATTTGGTCACTATACTGTAGCTTATTCCCAGCTGAGCCGTTTATGAGCGTTTAGTCCTAAATTAAAACGATTCATAATCTCTAGCCACTCACTCGCAATTCACTGACGTCAGGTTCACTTAAAGGAGCCACACATACTGTAGGGCTAGGCTACTGTTATGTTGTTGACTGCCACTATTGAGGACTATTATGAGTTCTGTCCATCATTTGGTGGTAGGTAAAATTACTGCAATAAAATTATGCTTATTAAATGCTTTCCCCAAATCACTTTTCACATTTTTTTTTCAAGAGTAATATTATCGGTTATCGTATCGGTATCGGCCACAACAAACCAATACATATCGGTTATCGTTTTCGGCCCTAAAATTCCATATCGGTGCATCTCTACCTAGAACAGATCATATCAATTGTCTAACTGTGAAACAAATATCTCATTGTACCTATGGTAAGAGATTATGGTGGTCTCTCCCGTGTCATGATGATGTTAATATCTGCTCTGAAGTTGCTCTGTTCAATAATTTGCTTAGTGTCTGTTCTGCTCAGTGTCAAGGCTTTATCCTGGGGATAGCTATATGCAGAGGAGTTAAACATGTTGCTTGGGGAAAAGGTCTAATCAAAGCATTTGAAATGTCATAACTATCTGTTGCTTCTCCAGCAGTGGCATGTCAGAAAGATTTAAATACATTTCCATCTAAAAAGAAACCTTTTTGCATGGTATCAGGCATCATTTATTTCAATTGCTGGTATATTTTCCAGTGATCACTGCAAAGGAGATGCTGGTGATGGTGATGCTAAATTGACTCTGAAAGATGTGGTGTTTGAAATGTATACAAGTTCTGAAGGCATAGCTATGTCTGCATCTCCTTCCTGTACAACCCATAGAAAAATAGGACACGTTTACCTCTGTTGATGTTGCAATCAAAAGTTCCAAACAGAACTAGTTCAGGCTGTGAAACAAAAATATTGCACAAGCCTGCAGGTGAATGTTGTTCATAAACCATCGTTGTCTTTTCCACTCATTTGAAAACATTATCCCATATTTCCACAGACTCCAAAATATTATGGAAGGGAAGTGTACGGGTTGCCGGGGGTTTGCTGCACGTGAGAGGACAGAGGCGTCAAAGTTGGGAGTCACCAGAAAATTCCGGAAATTTCCAGGAGAGTGACGAAGGCATGTCTCATTATCCTCTCTCTCTCAGAAAATACTCTGCTTGTGTGTGTGTCTCTGTGTGTGTGTGTCTCTGTGTGTGTGTGTGTGTGTGTGTGTGTGTGTGTGTGTGTGTGCGCACATGTGTGTTGTGTATTCTATTTCTATAGCCTGCATAGAACACATAAATCATTGCTACATTTTGGCTATACATTGCTTTTAGGTTTCACTTGACAATGGAAGCTATCACTTGTCAGCCAGCAGACAGCGTTTTTGATGTTTGACGCCATATTATGGGCCAACCACATGTTTCAAGTGGCTTTTCCCTGATTGTCTCTGCCTCATCCCCCCACCCCTTTCAGCTGTGCATTAAGTGTCTGTGGGTGTGTGGTTGAAGACTAATTTGTGACTACTTCACTGGCTTGGTAATAGGACTGTTTTCAACGATGTGACGGAAAAGTGAGCTCATTTGCATGCAGGTAGCGTGGCATTGATAAAACCATGCGTGGGACGATGATGATGATGATGATGGTGGTGGTGGTGGTGGTGGCGGCAGCGGGCGGCAGTGATGGTGGTGATGATGGCAGAGATGAGTGGAGCCGCCTGCTCCCTGACACTGAGCTGAAGTCAGGCAGGCAACAGGCAGCTGGCAGCACTGACGGCAAATTGGTTTTTATTATAAAGGAATGCAAATCCGAGGATAGGCACCTACTGTATCGACTTCCTCTGCAAACTGCTTCTGCCTGATAACACACAATGTCACGAAATGGGCACAAGCCCAGAAATGTACCAGTCGCCTGCTACACTGTATATGTGCAAGCATTCACACACATTATTAGATAGCCAAGTGGGCCATCAGATTTAATAAGGCTTCTGTTAAGCTTCATTGTTTTGGTGTAGCACTTCACACTGGATAAAACCAGAAATAGTTTCTTAATCCATTTACTGACTTCTCAAATAAACACCAGACCACCATAAACAAACAGCTTAAAACCATATTATTTCAAAGGTATGAAAAGCCTTGTTTCAAATGTAGAGGAGTTTCAAAATAAAGTTAAGTCATCAGAAGTTTGGCTGTTACAGACAGAAACAGACAGAAACACAAACAGGAATTTGAGATGCTTAACATCAACCCAACGCTCCTCACTATAAATGGCTGTTATTGTCTAGCATGCTCTCTCAAAACAAATAGTAGAAATGTTCCAAATGATTATTTCCCATAAGAGTGGGAACAAATGGCCCCTTTTTTAGGCAGTGAGCATGTAATGTTGTATGTGTGTGTGTGTGTGTTTGAGTGAGTGTTTAGTCCTGGTGGCGCCCCTTTTACATGGTTTAGGTCATTTAGCGCCATTTGGCAGTTAGGTAAATTCTCAGATATGATGCACAAACACCAACCCCCACCCCCCTTTACTCATCCTGACTTTTTCTGAGAAATCTAGAAATACTCCCTCAGTGAAGTTCCTCTTGCTGCAGTGAAGTTCCTCTTGCTGCAGACCTTACTGGTAACCAGAAAGGGTGGGGTTTTGGTTTTGGGGGGGGGGGGGGTGGCAGGAAAGAGAGGTGTCTGGTGTGGGGGGGGGTTCGGGTATTGGGTCTAACTCTTACTCATCAACAGGCTTAATTTCCAGACACATGCAGTGGGTCATCATGAACACAGGGCAGTGTCAATGCTGAACGTACCCCCCATCCCCCCGCCCCCCCCCCCACACACACACACATATGCACACACACAAACACACACATACACCAAGTGCTGCCCCTCATGAGCCTATATGGAAAAGAGTTTCCATGCTCATGTCATGGAGGACCGACAGTAGGCCTGATACAATGGAACACAACTGGAACAATTGATGGTTTTAACTACGATTCGGATTAGGCTACACCTGATTTTAAAAGGCAGAACTTTTTCACCGCAAAATGTGCACTGTATCATGTAGCCTCTCTGCGTCTTTTTATGTTCACGTCCACATTAAATCCATTCCACTCATATTATCAGGAGAATACAGTAGCCTAAAGATTTATTTTGAACGCTTACTTTGGTCTCACTCATTGCATCCAAATAACAGAAATAGCAAACTCCAAGTTATGTTAGGGTAAGTTAAGCTATAAGCACACAGCCAATTAAACATGAAGAAAAAAGTGAACGGGACACTTTTTGAAACTATTTCAGCTTGTGTAGGCCTATCAGTGCTTTCTGAACATATTGAACACACTTTTAGAAATACCGTGATAATACCGAAAACCGTGATAATTTTGGTCACTATAACCGTGAGGTTAAATTTTCATACCGTTACATCCCTAGTTGCTATAGACTAATATTGTCTATGTCCCAACGTCCCAACTTTTTCTGATTTGGGATGGAAATTAAATATTTTGTCCACCTGCCAGCCACTGTGGCTGGTGGACTCCAAAATCTACCAGCCACTCTTCTTTTCACCTTTCTTCTTTCTTCTTTTCAACTTTTTCACCAGCCACTAGAGATACGGTATGAAAATGTGATATCATGATTATAGTAACCGAAATGATCACGGTTATCATCGTCAATGATCATGATCATCGTATCGTGCGATACGATTAAAATGTGCTGAATTTTCCTCTACACTTACGACCAATGTAACCTGGAAAATCCAGACCCTGGTAATCTAGAAAGATTAAGGGTCTGGCCATGAACAATGTAATAGCCCCAACTTGAGGGGCGGCACCAAGCATGCATTTGAAAATCTCACTGCACGCAATTGGATAACACTAGACCAATGTTTACTCTGAATGATTCCGGACTTCGACGCAATTGGATAACACTACGACCAATGTTTATTGACCTCCAACGTTGCAGTGCTGTCGTCATCAGTTTAGCTCGCCTCTGGTCCGCATATATCAGATATGCCGATTTGATTGGTTCCCCGGGATGCAAGGGGTGAAAGTAACGTACATCATTGCTCATTGCCAGAGTGTCTCGCAGAGACAATTCCATTGTGCTCTCGCGAGAACTCTGGATTTCCTGGGTCCCACCAATGTTGGACAGCAGGGGCGTTTCTAGACAACCTGGGCTTAGCCCGGCTGGACCGGATGTAAATTTAAAGATTAGCTGAGGATTTTTTTATATATATATATATATACAGTACTTAAAAGGTGTTATTATAGTAGACAACAGACTACATTAGACTGCCCAAATTATTTATTATTGAATTACTAAGTACATACACGTTTAAGTGTGAGATTGCATGTAATGTATCATTAAGCAAATGTTCTGCACCTCCTTCTGTTGATCTCCCTTCTCTCTCCATCACCTGACTGATCTTTTGTTGTTTGATCTATGCCAGAGATCTACCAAAAATACAGTAAACTGTTTGATGTTAAAATGGGATTGTACACGCACACACACACACACACACACACACACACAGAGAGAGAGAGAGAGAGAGAGAGAGAGAGAGAGAGAGAGAAAACACATCATAATCACCTCTTGCTATTGTTTTCTGTTGTCCTTATCACTATCTGTCCTCTTTATCATTACTCTCTGTAGTCTCATCAGTTGCTTATGGTTCATCAATTACCGGTGTTTCTCTGTCTTTCTCAACTACCTCCCTGCACTAGTCTTTGGCATCACTTGCTGTTTTTTTCTCATCAGCAGTTCAACTGTTCTTGTCCTTCTAGTAACTTGCTGTTTTGCTGTCATAACTTGCAGTTTTGAGTTGGTTGCCCCATCACTTACTGCTGTGTCTGTTCTGTCTCAGTCTGTTTACAGTATCTGTCTGTTCTTATCACTTACTCTTCTTTCATCACTTACTGCTGTCCTTCTCATAACTTGCTGTTGTCCTTCATCACTTACACTTCTCTCTTCTCCTTCTCTGAATAAATACCAATGTCCATGCCTGATCCTGACATAGGCCTATCTGCTCCTGCTGCTGGCTCCTCCTCCTCTGTTTGTAGCCCATCTTTGCTGTTACCCTCTACAAAATCATGGAATCAGATCAGTGTGTGGCAAATCAACAAAAACATACTATTGATACATTGCAGGATACAAAGAACTTTTGAGATTGCAATGTTCAGCTCTAATTACAAATGCTTTGCTTATGCATAGGGCATTTGCATACATTTCAGTGGACATTTAAACACATTCCCTTGAAACATGTTCATTCATGTTCATTCCCATGAAACTTGGTTTTTAAATGCTGTTTTATGTTTATGTCACCAGCTTTGTAATCACTTTGATGGTTAAATGGCTCATTACAGGGTGAATGAAAGCTGCCTCAGCCCCCTCTTGATATTTAATGGTTTATAGTTTGTCACTGTTAAAACATCTCCCCTACAAAAAAATCCTACATTGCAGGCCTACTGTGTATCAAAACTGCAATTTTTTTTGCTATAGCGTTAGATAGTGTAACATCCTCGTCTGCTCCTCAGAACATCAGTACAAATGTTCCCTTCTGGCTAAATTTAGTTATTTAAAGCTGAGTGTAATACATCTCTCTCTCACTCTCTCTCTCAAAACGAACACTGAAATGTGTCGTGCCAATTAACCTGACCAGATGCCTTGCAGTTGCCTAATGCTTGCTTAGCCTACTAGCAGGGCTCAAAATTGCACCAGACAAATGCTGGAAGCATTAAATTCAAATATTGAAGTTGGCTAGTAGATTTCAGTCAGAAAATACGGATTACCTATTGAATGGCTGGTGAATTTCACCACTTCATTTGTCAGTGACTAGTAGATATTCACATTTCAAAAAGTTAATTTTGACTCCAGCTTAGTGTTTACTAAGGATAGCTTGCTAGCCAGCCAGCGATAGGATAGGTAAACAACACTAATAGCTGGCCTTTATGGAGTCGGTCGGACAGGACTAAGCTTATATTTCAGTTTGCAAACATGAATTCTTACCCTTTGCCTTTCACTTGAAAAAGCCAAACAGTTTCAATTGTTTTTTGCTGGCCATGTCACATCTGCTTTCTCAACGTACTGCAACCTTGAGGCAGCCGTGGCCTACTGGTTAGCACTTCAGACCTGTAACCGGAGGGTTGCCGGTTCGAACCCCGACCAGTAGGCACAGCTGAAGTGCCCTTGAGCAAGGCTCCTAACCCCTCACTGCTCCCCGAGCGCTGCTGTTGATGCAGGCAGCTCACTGTGCCGGGATTAGTGTGTGCTTCACCTCACTGTGTGTACACTGTGTGTTGTGTGTGTTTCACTAATTCACGGATTGGGATAAATGCAGAGGTATAAAGTATATATACTTATACTATACCTATGACGCTGAACCACCCAGTGACTAGTTGACAGCAGTAACGTTAGTTGAGAGCACAGATCCACTGATCTCAGACCATACCGCGAAGCGACCCTCTGCCGCTCTCCAGCCACCCCCAGCCCAGCCCCGCCCCGCCCGTTCTGCTTCTCCTTGTCAGAGTTTAGTGTTCGGAAATCCTTGTTCTATCAGGCTACGAGGGATAGAACGCACAACTAAATAAAAAAGTGAAATAACAATTTCGTCTACCCGGGCTGAGCTCACCCGGGCTGGTGCTAATTTCCATCCCTGGGTTGTAGGAAAAGCAACTCAAGACAAAAAAATTAAGCCTGACTCAGGAAACACACGGACTGGTGGTTGTGGGTTGTGACAGGAACCCCTGGTGCATTAAGCACGTTGACTTGTGTGGTGACTCACTTGAAGAGGTGAAAGTTGTTGATAAGACACGTCTGGCATGTGGCCATCAACACATCTCTCTCTGGGTGTACGCTGAAATCACTGGCATCGGAAAGCAAAAGAATAGAAAGTATCGATGCCAAGTCAAATCTGTATATGTCGGAGTGATTGGCATGGTGCTTTATTAGTTATTGCAGTCGTGTGTGCTGTGTAATTCCATTGAGAGCAATGGTGGTGAGGATGATGGGGTGATGAGTATTTTCACAGAAAAGAGATGATCAACATTGCTTTCTGCAGCCAGAAACCACACACTGGAAAATTCAAAAGACAAAGTATGAGAGAGAGGGGGGGGGGGGGTGGCAGAGGGCAGACATTTTCCTGAAAACTGCATTTTTGGAGGGGATGCTTTTAGTTTTGACATTAGCAACGAGGCGTGAATGATCAATTCTCCATTTTAGTAATGACCCATTGGAAATTCAGATCAGACATTGTTGCTGCTTATGATTATAATATTTACAGTGTGCCGGCAGAGACTCTGAAGTCACACACACACACACACACACACACACACACACACACACGCACACACGCACACACACACACACACACACACACACACACACACATATGTAAGCAGGGACTAGCCTGGGTATTTCCACATGGTCCCTTCAGTGTGTATACTGTAAATGCATTATCACTGTGACTGCATTATCTAACATAATTCCTAGGAGGTTTTGTCATAATACATTTTTACATTGTCATTTTTTTACAGGATCTTTAAAACTTTATATTCACTTTATATTTATATCATAAATGTAAATGTGTATAAATGTGTAAATATAACAAATATTTATACTTATATTAATTTTATATTTAGAAGTTCATAACACTATAATCAGTAACCTGACAGGAAATTTGTTTCATTAGTTTTCATGGTTTGATGATGGAATAGCACATGTGCATGTGTGCGTCTGTGTTTGTTTGGGTTGGCTATGGCATGATTCATGCTCTAATGCTCGAATGTTGTCCATATTTACGTGGCTGTCAGAAAACTACATTAGTGCCTGAAAGAGTGGTTAATTAAAGAGACATTGAAAGACTGTTCATTTTCTGGCTCCAATTTGATTTATTTGTGAGGAAACACCATTCCTTTAATTACCTTTTGCCTCGAGTAAAGTTCAGGGAACGTGTTACTCAGATTATTCACAATATCCAGTCTTACAAGAACTGACAAAAAAGCTCATCACTTCCCTTCATCAGAATAAAATAATCTATTTCTGAAACCCCATGAGAACTTGGAGTCAATTCAGTCGCATGGAAGCATTCTTAGGAGATCATCAAATTATTTTCTATTTTTTGAGAATGTGTGAAGCGCTGAAGATTTGTGTGTGTGTGTGTGTGTGTGTGTGTGTGTGTGTGTGTGTGTTTCTTTCTGAGTGTTTCATTTCTGAACATCTCCTGCCCTGTGAGTGTGAGCGATGTCATCCAGCTGTCGTTGAGGGGCCAGTTTTTTTCTTTTTAGAGGGCAGACAAATAAAGGGGACGGTCCTTCACGTCTCACCTCACAAAGGGTTCAGTCATATGCCGCACACCAAACCGCACCACACCGCACCAAACCGCACCACACCGCACCAAACCACACCACACCACACCACACCACACCGCACCACACCACACCACACCGCACCAAACCGCACCACAGTAATTCAACCAATACGTTCTGAGTAGAACCGGAACCAGAATGTTCTTTTTCATCTACTGTATATCTGTGCCAGGATGTCTGTTAGTCTTTTATTACTGTTTTTTTTCCAGATAAAATGTGTTCTTTGAAAAGATAAATTAAAAACTTGCCAGTCATAATTAGCCTGGTTAAAAGCAGACACATTCACTTTGTGAAAAAGAGTCTGGGGACTCACGATTGGGAAATGTTTCCAACAATAGCATGGTGACGGGTGTAGACTTTGCGTTAACTTCAAAATCATTGGGTAAGCCTAACCAATCACATTGATCAGGGATTCCTAACGTTACTTCTTACTTTGCCTAAACTTTACAAACCGACAATTAGCAGCATCAGCAGTCAGGGAACAATGTATGTTGGCATACCTTTGCTGTAAATAAATGTGCACATTTTTTATGTTTGCAGGCGTTGCTACAACCGTTTACCACAGCCACTTTCAATTTCATAACTATAGCGTCATCCCCTCTCGTCGCTGATTGGCCGGCCCTTTTTGGAGTCTGATGGAAACGTTAGTGAATTATGGAGTTCCAGACTAATATCTCCCTGAAAGCAGATCTAGGTGGGCGTGGCCAGGCTAAGTCATAATTCCCATAGCCTACAAAATCTAAAATATATATGGTTGAACAGCACATATGTGCTTTAACATGAAGCAAATGTTATTTGCACAATATCCTTCCAACTCCTGTATGACAGCAAAGGAAGATTATTTCCATGAGGAAGGCAATCTATCAGAAACATCAGAAGCTCTATGGGTTTACCTGATTTCCTATAACATGAATGTAAATCCAAGCATCTTAAGTTCGTCTTAACCACATTTCGCTGGTGTTGACAAATAAACAATTTATCTCATCTTATCTCTGCCATTGCTTTGATGGTAAGCTTCTGCAGTTCGGTGTTATCACTGAGAACAGGAGGCCGTCCTCACTGAGGTTAACTAGTCAACTAGTAGGAGGTTAAATAGCTCTCTGTATCTCACATCAGCAAGTAATTCTCTACTCAGTCTCATTTTCGGTAAGAGGTTCAGATAGTCAGCTACATGGCATTAAAGTATAATGTGAAGTGTAAAGGTACATTCTTTCAAAGAAAACCTTTCTGGTTCAAAAGAACATTCTGATGTTCTAAATACAGAGGAAAAGAACTCTCAGCTTTTAGCTACTTGTTTCCCGATCTACATGGAACTTCTAAGAAAATGCTAAGGGGACACTTCTGAAAGCTGCTATTAAAAAATCTCAAGAGAACTTGAGGTGGTGTCAGAGAAGTATCTGGATTTGCGTCAGCGCTCTGGCTGAAGAGTTAGTCTGAAGTGTCTCGGGATTGTCTGTCACTCATAAACGAATGTGGCTAATTGACCTTCAGACTCCACTGATTTGAGGCAGACACTAGAGACGGAGGCAGACAGAGAAGTCAACAGGGACAAATTTGAGGGGTCAGGTGACTTGCGGCCCCTTGCAGATTCTCTGTGGTCCTTTGCTGACATATAAATAGACACAAAATATTCTAGTGAAATTGCCATACACCAATGCACTGGATCCAAGACAGAGGAAGTAGAAGTTCTTTCTATACACTGAGGTATTATCACCACCATCTGGTACGGTACAACACAGTTGCATAGTGCAATACCAGACATTCTAGGCATGCATTGGCAATGTCAGACATGCCATTTTCCGTATTAAGTCATCATTAAAATGAGCTCGAAGCTCATTAAGGTAAAAGAACTACACAGCGTTGCGTCACTTTGAGCATAATTGAAAGCAAGACGCTGTCTAAGTACTGTTTAATGTTCTCGCGTACCCAAGTTAAACAGGTGAGAGACTGCTGGATTGATTGGGCTGTTCCATTCAGGGGGCTCGGAATCAAAACACACACACACACACACACACACACACACACACACACACACAGTTATGGATTATGTTGTCGTGAAAAACACACACAGGTTGAGCTGTTTCAGCGGGGAATGAAACTGGACTTGACAGGAGCTTGTTTTATTTTCCACTCCCCAACCAAGCTGTTTTTCACACTACTCGCAGCGTCTGGTGAACCGAGGTGGTAACTTGTCAGGTCACGTTCCTAAAGACGCCCAGTTTACCATTGTGCGTTGTCCAGCTTCCAGAAAATTCTTTCTTTCTACTGCATCCTCTGGGTACATACACAGACTCTGAGTATTCAGAACATAACTTTGTGCCTTGATTTTACGCTTGTTGTTTGTTCATGTTGTTTTATCAGGTATACAGTATATTTGGTCAGGTTAATCAGATCTGATATCATTGTACCTCACTGATTCGTGTGGACTTAGTAGAGCCAGATGATGCATGATACACGACACATTATCATCAATCAGATTAAACCTGTTATTTTACAGTTCACTGGGAAGAGAATGCTGTAAATAGGCATGGTATTGATTGGGAGGACATAAGCACACACATTCAAATCAGCCAGAAGGTACATACACGCGGTCATCTTCCGTTGTTCTGTTGGAGTGACCCACTGATGCCACAGCACACAGATTCATAACCTGTATCGTGACAGTATCCATAGGCTGGACTTTCCTGAGCTCTTGTCTGCTGCTCTCCTCTTCTCTCCTCTCCTCCTCTCTTCTCTTCTCTCTTCTCTCTTCTCCTCTTCTCCTCTCTCCTTTCTTCTCTCCTCTCCTCCTCTTCTCTTCTCTCTTCTCCTCTTCTCCTCTCTCCTTTCTTCTCTCCTCTCCTCCCCTCTTCTCTTCTCTTCTCTTCTCTACTCGTCTCTACTCGTCTCTCCTGTTTGGGTTGTTGATTGTTTTTTTTAACTTATTTTGCTGGAGGCTTTGTGGGATCTCCAAACAGTCACTTCCAAAAAAAAAGACCTTGTGAAACCTGTCTGGAAATTAAATAAGGGGCAGAAAGTACAAAACAATGTGACAATAAGATGATCCCCGAGCTTGCTGGTGGCCTGACTGAAGTCTCTGGGTGGGATTAGTTATGTCTGGGGGGGAGGACATTTCCTCACTCCTGCCACCAGAATCCAGCTCCTCCCATCCAACAGTCAACTGTCCTTAATGGAGCCCTTTCCACACCTTCCCAGTGTGGAACTGTTTGGGCAAGAACTCCTAATGGACACCCAGTCAGGTAATTAAGATGAAGCACTTGAGGAATGCGAGTGGGAATCTGCCTGTAGCACTCTGACAATTGTGTGCATACCTGAGGGGTGAAATACCTGTGTTTGGGACGCGGACATGCTGAACTCAGCTGCGCTGCATGGTGTGGAGGCTTCTGGGAGGGCCTGACCCAGCCTGTCAGGACAAGCAGGAGCAGGAGAGAGAGATAAAGAGAGAGAGAGAGAGAGAGAGAGAGAGAGAGAAAGGATGATGGGGTGATGAGTACTTCCATTGAGAAGAGATGATCAACTTCTCTCCCTACAGTGAAAATGTACACTTGAAAAATCCAAAAGACAGACAAAGTAAGAGAGAGTGAGAGAGAGAGAGAGAGAGAGAGAGAGAAATAGAGATATCAAACAGGGCTGGGAGTGACAGGGCCCCAGGTTCTTTATGCAAAGTCATTAGATGCCATGGTCTCTCTTTCTCTCTTTTTCTATCACTTACTGTCTCTCACTGATTCTGTCACAGACTATATATGTATGTATGTATGTATATATGTATGTATGTATGTATGTATGTATGTATGTATGTATCTATATATGTATGTATGTATGTATGTATGTATGTATGTGTGTATGTATGTATGTATCTATATATGTATGTATGTATGTATATATGTATGTATGTATGTATGTATGTATCTATATATGTATGTATGTATGTATGTATCTATATATGTATGTATGTATGTATGTATCTATCTATCTAACTATCTATCTATCTATCTATCTATCTATCTATCTATCTATCTATCTATCTATCTATCTACACCTATGCCTACGCCTACCTGTATGTATGTATCTATCTATCTATCTATCTATCTATCTATCTATCTATCTATCTATC
>NW_027468718.1:15239548-15252048 GCF_046254945.1 Alosa pseudoharengus | reverse complement strand
GTATTATCTCTTTTCCTTTTTGTGATGCACAGCGGGCAGGCCAAGTATTTAATCTGCATCTCATCTCATCAAGACAGAGAGCGAAACATGATTTGTCACACACAACCTGCCTATTTCTGCTGACATAGAGAGCAATGGAAATGACAGAAGCTGTGTGCTTTAGGCTTTTGGATGTAGACTGGTGGGGTATAACTGGGTGAAAGGGTGTGGTAGTGGTGGTAGTAATAATGATAAAGATGATGATAATGATAATGGATGATGATGATGGTGATGATGATGATGATGATGATAAAGATGATGATGATGATGATGATGATGATGATGATGATAAAGATGGATGATGCTGACGATGATGATGATGATAAAGATGATGATGATGATGATGATGATGATAAAGATGATGATGATGATGATGATGATGATAAAGATGATGCTGACGATGATGGTGATGATGATGATAGAGATGATCATGATGGTGATGATGATGATGGTGATGGATGATGATGATAGAGATGATGATGATGGTGATGATGATGATGGTGATGATGATGATAGAGATGATCATGATGGTGGTGATGATAGAGATGATGATGATGGTGATGATGATGATGATAGAGATGATGATGATGGTGATGATGATGATGGTGATGGATGATGATGATGATGATGATGGTGATGATGATGATGATAATGGATGATGATGATAGAGATGATGATGATGGTAATGATGATGATGATAATGGATGATGATGATAGAGATGATGATGATGGTAATGATGATGATTGAGATGGTGATGATGGTGATGATGATGATGGTGATGATGATGACAGTGATGGATGACAATGATAATGGGTCGGAATGGGGCAAGTGGGTTTGGGAGCTGATCATTCCAAACATAACAGGGGCATGTTTGGTCTCTAGGCAACAGTGGTACCTTGGTCAAGACCCATTTAGAGGGTTCAGAGACCTTTTTTATAACACACACACACACACACACACACACACACACACACACACACACACACATCCCCCTCTTGCCTGAATTTACCTGGCTTTAAAAGTGGTGGAGGTTTTTTTAATTTTACATTTAAACCCTCACTGGAATGACTGAAACACATTTGTTTGTTTTTATGACTTACTTCACCTCTCTCTCTCTCTCTCTCTCTCTCACTCTCTCTCTCTCTCTCTCTGTAGCCTGCTGTGACTTGATGAAATGCCCTGCTCATAAATAGTTTGCTTATTTGATCCCATAACTGTTAAATTAATTTACCCTACACAGACCTGCAGTAAGCCTAGCATGTCACAGCTGTTGTGCTAAGCTTCTGATTTTGTAAAACTGCGCTGCTCCCACTGTAGGGGAAAACTATTACCTGTGAAGGAGCTCTAGCGTGTGATTCACGCATTCAGATGGATGATTCAAAGGTGTTATTTTCATTACTTTCATTTGATACCGCTAACACAACCAAGTCTGCAGAACACATAAGTCTTTCTTGTGAACAATGGTGTTCTGTGTTTAAAAACACATTCAGGTCCATTTGTTATTGACTGATGCTTTATGATTCTCCCTTAATGGCACAGTGTGCAGTCTTGGAGAATGTGATTGCATCCTGAATGCCTTATAACAATCTCCCACAATGAGGCATAACCCAAAGCAGTGGGGTTCCCTGGAATCCAAATCGATTGGCCTTACTTGTTCATCAAGAGGCCATTTTGTTGAGGGGTGAGGGGAGTGTGACCTGAAATGACTTTGTCTTCTTCAAATCACTCCTTGAGTAGCAAGTTACCTCGTTGGCAACTCCCCTCCGCTTCCATCTTTCATCTTCACTTCTTTAGTTCTGGCAGGTGTAGACACACACACACACACACACACACACACACACACACACACACACACACACACACACACAGACACACACACAAATACTGAACACCACACCCATTGTACCATTCTACATAGTCATTCCAAAACACCACAAATACTTTCAAAACGTCCCCTACAATGAATCGCCCACACCTCATCATCGTCATCATAGAACAGCATATCCTGTTTCTGCATCCTCACGTGTCTGTATCAGGTCAGGACAATGAGAGGTGAAACTGCCAGTACAATGATGGAGTTAAAGTACTTATTACACAAATGGGATAAGTAAACTAATTATAAAAAGAACCTAGGCTCAATATTAAAACACAAGAGACCAGTCTCAAACAAGGCATTGCAAAAGACACAAAGCAAAAGTTGCCAAAATCCCTATGGGCAAGTCTTGCCACTAGGCAGCCATCTTGGCAACACCTCTTGGCAGTTCTTTCGGGCAACGTAGGTCAGGCTACCTGATTGAATGGGGAGAGATCCATGAGACCATCCTGATCTCGCAAGCTCCATTTTATTTTACTCGCAGATCAGTCTGGCTATTTGCGATGGAGAAAATTTGGAGCCGTTCGCCAAATGAATGGCCAATCAGCGTTGGTTTTGAGGCGGGTGTAGGTTAAGGGTAGCCTAGCTTGTGGTATTTTCGTCGACACTCTGTTAGTACGTCATACACGTTGTTGATCTGATTGGTTGATTTGGCCCGTCTATCACCATCACAGGGAAGAATGGGAAGAGATCCTAACTCCACATAGGATGGTTGAGCTTATATAAAACATACATCACGTGATTCATTGACATTCACATTGTCAATAAGGACATCTTTTCCCAAATCACTCAAATAAAAAATAAAAAAAAGACTGATAAGACTGATAAGACTGACAGTCATTTAGAGTACAGGTAACACATCTCTGACCACAAAGATGTCTGGCATGACCCTAATCTGTGTCCGAATTATTGTGAATTAGGATTTTTAGGTTCTTCTTTAATATTAGCAATTGTCCTTGAGGAAATCCAGACCTGCGTTTTTGGCATTGCTGGTCAATCTGTGCAATATATCTCATCCTTATACTCCTTCTTCACTTTTTGTGCTCCCTAGGGCCTGGGGAACTAAAGTGGTCAGTGATTTAAAAAAAGAAAAACAAAAGAAAAGTAGGCTGTTGAGTGTATTTTTGACCATTTCTCATAGTAAAAAAAAAACAGTTTCTATAATGGATATTTTTGGATGATTATTTGGCCTGTTTGGGAACTAAAATTCTAGCCTTGTGAGACCAGAGACAGACCTTTTTTACTCGCAGATCAGTCTGGCTATTTGCAATGGAAAAAATTTGGAGCCATTTGCCAAACGAACGGCCAATTAGCGCTGGTTTTGAGGCGGGTTTAGGGTAAGGGTAGCCTAGCTTGTGGTTGTATTTTCGTCGACACTCTGTTAGTACGTCATACACTTTGTTGATCTGATTGGTTGATTTGGCCCGTCTATCACCATCACAGCTAACCAGTATTTTCGCCCCTTCCCAAAAGTTGCCAACGGAACATTCCCAGATGGATATGCCGAGCAAATGCGAAGCAATCCATCTGGCCAAGTCAAGTTACTAAAATTCAGGAACCCTTGGAGAAGGGTGTTGCAATCCGCTAGGCCTCCAGTCAGCTTGTTTTCTGATTTTTGGCTGCTGGTGTTTTCTGGAAACTTCTGTGCCTCATTCCTGATGATCTGCCCTTGTGTCCAGGTGTCTAATCAGCGGAGAGGGCCGCTTCCTCTTCCACTGAAGGATGCTCTTGGGGTTTGGACACAAAGCACTCATCATGTTTCACTCCCGATAACATTTTGGCCGTCGTGATTACTGACTTGGACCCACCTCACACTCTCCTTTGTTTATCTTGTAGTATGTCATTTATGTTGCAGGCTTGGCACAGGGTCATAAAAAAATGTTTCTTATGTATTTATCATTTTTATCAATTTCATTTCCAATTATTTTGCTGATGCTGATGGTGCACTGTCACTTTAAGAGCATTGTCTACAAGGTATTCATAATATTTTGCCAGCTCCATTCAAATATAGCCTATGGCTAGTCGTCCACAAACTCTAACATTGTTTGTGCCACATTTAGGCCTATAGCACAACATTAACAATGATAAGTATATTAAGTTGGTATAAACATCCTTCATTCCTGTGGAAATAGAAGCATGTAATGAGGCTAGCTTGATATTTTCTATTTGGAATTAAAAGTGAATTATGAACCGATAGCCACCTAGCTATCTGAGTGGAAATAGGCATAGCCTATTCATGGAAATGCTTAGGGAAACGGATTATTGACTTCAAGACAATTCCATTACACAAAGGCAAAGACCACTCTTCATATTATCACAGTGCCTGCAGCCTATGTCAAAGTGCCCTCACATTTTATAAATGGTCAGTAGCCTAGTTTGAACCGGATAACTCCGCAATCTCCTTGCTTTGTTTTTGTTGTTTTCATGATTTCCTTTTAAAAGTTTCTTATATTAAAAAGGTGAAATCAATTACCAACAATGACAAGCCAGCTGAAAACGTCCACCCTCTCTCTCTCTCATTCTCAATTAAAACGAGTAGCATAACGTTCAACTTAGATCTGGTGCATAGGCTAATGGAGACTATGGAGAGGACCCAAAAAGTATCATCGTTATGTAAGATGCTGTTGCTGCATTTTGACATTGTAATCATTCTCTAGAAGAGTGAAAAGCAGTTTGCAGTAAAGCTTCTCTGGCTAAATTGTGGTGCCCCTTCTGTCCCTTGGTGTCGTGAGCACAGAGGTTGCAGTGGCACTGGACACTTTGTTCCAGGTGCGTTTACAGTAGCCTACTCTTGACAAGTTAACAAGGCCGATGAGCTGTGATTGAAAATCGGGACTGGAGCTGTCCCTGACGGGAAAAATCAAAATCACCCAAAGCCTACACTGAGAGAAAGAGAGAAACATCAACACAGACAACTCCCCCTCAGGGTTGTAGAAACTACGGCTTTGTGACCCTTCATGTTAAATAACTTTATTACAAACATTATAACACATTAATTATACATGTATAACTGTACCGACATTATTATTGCAGATTGTAATACTTACTGTAGTAGGACACTATGTCTATGTTAAAGTTATGCATAGGCAATAACACCAACAGTTGAGTTTAAAGGATTTTTCACTTGTTTGATCAATGCTTTTTATCATGAAGCACACCAAGAAAACAATTTATTTTAGTTGCTATTTAGTTATTTAACTATTTAGTTGCTAATAGTTAGCTATCTCTATTTCCTGTCAGCTCCACCTGAGACACAGCAGACAAGGAGACAAGACAAGACACAGTCGTCCACTCTGAGACTGTCTCCAGACCCTGCGGCATGCAGGTAAGTCTGGGCAGATGGACCAGAATCCCAGAGCTCTCAGAGTGTATGTGTGTGTGTGTGTGTGTGAAGCAGCTTGCCACCTCTTCACCACACAGACAGGGAGTGAAACAACCACGGGAGTCAAGCTACACAGTAGCGGCTCCTGAGTTGAAAAATAGGCGGGGCAGTCTGATGATGAAAAAAAAAAAATAGCATAGTCCCAGGTCACCTGCAGGACGCACACTGAGGGCGGTCCACGGAGATTTTGTTCATTTTTTAGGCTAGGCTCTTTCTTTTACTGTCTAGGCTATAGGCTATGAGCGAAATCTGGGGCATGGAATCCCATAATGTTACACTTGCGGTCAAAACACGTTTTGTTCATGCATTATTAGCCTATGGTTATTTAATTAGCCTATATCTTGTTATTTTATTCATATGAAGTGAAGTTTCAAAGTTTGAGATTCGAGACAAATAAAAGCTACAAGGTAATCAGCTCATTAGCTCAGATCAGCGGAGAACTACTTTGGGGGGGAAACTCGAGGGAAACAAATTAACGTTAGACCGAGAATTCTCGTTGCGAAATCAAAATTCCACTGGAGCTCCAAGCGTAGGCTTCACGCAGCCTTACACCACTGTTTACAGCTCTTATAGTCAAGTTCAAGTTGTTTAGTCATGTACTCATAAAAGGACAAGAACCAAGAAAAAAAAGTGTCCAACAATTTCTTTTTTGTTGTGATTTCCTTTCTATTTAGGATTAAAAACACATCTTACAATTTTTATTTTTAAAAAATTTATTTTTATTTAAAATTTTATAGCATGTCCCCTGTGGTGGACAAAAGGACTGTTTTAGTATGAAAAGGGAGCCATGAAAATAGACAAAAATGGACAAATTATGCTTTTAGTGGTATTAAATTAAGGGTATATATAAGGGAAAAGGTTATTTATCCTTCTAGACTACTTTATTTGCCTTTTTGGACAGTTGTATTTCTTTTGTCTGGATTGTTCATTTCATTTTCATGTTTTTCTTTCATCTGCAATAATTCATTTTTTAGTCTTACTCTTCCTCGCTATCTTCTTGAGGCACAGGTTCATAGTCCTCATCTCTGTTTCACTCACTCATCACCTGAGAGCTCCAAATCTGACCCCCCCTCATTCATCCTATACAAATGATCTCCTACATTTCCCAAAAAATCTAAATATTTTGGTCCTGGTGTCCATTATAATGAACAGTCATAAAGTCACTATTATTTCAAAATGTAAATAACTTAACTTCTTTCAAAATTAATCATATGATTCCTGACATTTTCATTAACAAGACCATATATTGCCATCATAATGAATGCTTAATAAGAAGACACTATTTGACTTATCTCTCTTCCTTCCATAAAATGTGCTTGTTTTGATGTCAACCATTTTTGAGAACAAGAAAGAGGAGGTTCCCAGCAACCCAGCCAATCACATGATAAATCATTAGAAAGCCCAGGATGTCCTCTTTGATAGGAATTGATAGAATAGCTCAAAGGGGTAAAGGGGTATGCATCTAGAACTTATGTCCACTACAGAGGACATAGGTCTATGGATTCGGTCTCAGGAGGATAAGTAACGAAATTCTTGTGATCAAGAGCCAGCTCAACTTTAACGAATAAATTAAAAGTAGGCTATTCATTAAAAAGGTAAATATTGTGTGTGTATGGGAGGGGGATGAGTCACTGTACAATGTCATTTTTTGTATGAAGATAATGTATACCCTTGGAGTGGGTGCTTGCGTGTCTGTAGCAATCCAGAGTCTTGGTTTGTATAGAAATAAATATTACACACATATTTACACATACGCGTAAAAGGGCGGAAAAAAAACACGGGCGGTAGGCCTTCCGATTATTAAATGCAGTCACTGACGTTGCTAGGTTACGGGGACGCTGGCGAGACACACCGCTCCGTCTGGCATCATGTTTTTGTTTGTTTTTATGTAATGTTCGTAATTTTATGTAATGTCATGTTTATTTTTTGTATTGGTTTGTCTAGTTAAATGTTTTCCCTATTTATTTATGCTATTTTTGATAGTTTTCGTGTTATTCTTAGTCCTTTTTACTGCTTCTAAGTCAGCTGATGTCATTTACATTTGTCCATTGGGAGCTTGCTATGGCTAACGTTAGCTTTTGCCCTAGCTGGGCATCAGACATCCTTCCATCTATCCGTGAGCGGTGCAGCACTTCACTGTCTGGTCGAGGGGATCTCTCGGGACAGCTGGACCTAGGCTACTCTGCGAAAGATCTGCCGTGGCCGCCGAGCTGTTGCTGACCTGCGAGCTGCCATGCCAACTGCAGACTAACTGGGCCTCTGACATCCTTCCATCCATCTGTGAACAGTGCACTTCACTGTCTGGTCGAGGGGATCTCTCGGGACAGCTGGACCTAGGCTAGCTACTCTGCGAAAGATCTGCCATGGCCGCCGAGCTGTTGCCGACCTGCGAGCTGCCTTGCCAACTGCAGACTAACGTTAACGGTGAAGAGCTGCAATCTCACGGAGCAACAAACGGTCGCTGTTAAGTCCACCGAATTGCGTATCTACACGATCGCCCAGTACTTTGGACTGTGCTTCCAGTCATCTCCAGACTGCAGTCTACGAGGCCTAGCTTCTAGCTTCTAACGTTAACGTTATCTCCAGACTGCCAGTGAATTCACCGGGTTGGTCAGTTGCTAAAGAACTTTGTTGGCATTGCATCGGTTGTGAAGACACAGCTCTGTGCGCAGTTTTCACGGATCATCATTGCCCTTGGACATTTTCAGCTGGTTTGGAAATTAGACTAATTTTTAACATCACTTTTCCCCCTTTTTAAATATATTTTCTTTTTTTATTTGTTTATTTGTTTTGTTGTCTGTCTTGTATGTCTTGGTGTCACGGGTACGCTGGCGACTACACCGCTCCGTCCGGCATTTTTTGTATTTGTTATTTTTTAAATGTATTTGTCATGTCTTGATGTCATGGGTACGCTGGCGACTACGTCGCTCCATCCGGCATCTTTTGTCTTGTTGTTATGTGTCTTATTTGTGGAGCGCTTTGGGTTGCACTATGTGCATGTTAAATGCGCTTTAAAAATAAATCTGACTTGACTTGACTTGACTTGACGTGTGGAACGCTGGTTGTTTTTATAGAATGTTGGGGGATAATAGGCTCCAATTGTGACATCACAATGCAAAGAGGAGAGAGGGGGAGTGAAAACGGACCTCGGCTTTTAAACATCAGATTGATTGAATCTGATGAATTCACCTTAACAATAAACTAGACTGGTCCCAAAACACAGATGCCCTGTACAAGAAGGGCCAAAGTCGTCTCAACTTGCTGAGAAGACTGAGGTCTTTTGGTGTGTGCAGGTCATTATTAAGGACTTTTTATGACACAGTTGTGGCGTCAGCTATTTTTTATGCTGTAGTCTGTTGGGGTAGTGGGTTTTCTGAGAGGGACAGGAAGAGAATAAATAAGATGGTGAAAAGGGCCGGCTCTGTCCTGGGCTGCCAACTAGAGCCTGTTGAGGTGGTTGGGGAGAGGAGGATGTTGGACAAATTGGCATCCATCATGGCCAATTCCTCTCATCCGCTCCATGGGACAGTGGCTGCGCAAAGCAGTTCTTTTGGTAACAGACTACTACACCCATCATGTAAGAAGGAATGCTTTCACAGGTCTTTTATTCCATCTGCCATCAGAATGTATACCACCACTGTCATGAAAATTTGTAATGTTAATGTAGTGTCTGAACTTCATTATTAATATGTGCATTTTCCACTGTACATGTGATGTGAATCTTTTTTATTCACCATATATATTGGTTCACTTTGCCTCAAAGTATTGGTGAAACCCTAAGGCGTGTTGCAATCACTGTGTGATTTTTTGTTTTTTAGGTGTGCTTGTATGCTGGGCATACTGTATACAACTTTCTTACTCTCTATTTCAATACTACTGGGCTGTTGTGACAAGTAAATTTCCCAGCTGTGGGATCAATAAAGTCTTATCTTATCTTATCTTATCTTATCTTATCTTATCTTATCTTGAAGAACGACACTGTAACAATTCCAACAATTAGATTAACAAGTGAACACAGAACTATTAGGGATAGGCCTTGACTGTTTTTTTGATGAGCTCCTTGGGAAATGATTTGGAAAATTTGAGGAAGCTTGAACTATCAAATAGGAGGGCTGCAGACAAATGACCAGTGAATGAAAATCTGTCTGTGGCGGTAACTATGACTGTGTCACACACTTCATAAGCAATTTGCGCAAAGTTAGAAGCGGCCACACGCTTATCCTGGACACCTGTATGCTTTGCACAAAGGGACGGGACATCATCACGTATCTTTCTCATGTTGGCCACAAACTTGTCTGTAACCCTGTGTGCCTCCACGGCATCCATTGCTCTTTTCTGCGGTTGTGCATAGAGCACTTCTACACGGGGCATGATCCTGTAGAACAGGTCTAAAAGGAATAAAAACTTGTGATCTAAAAGCATTCGAGAAAACCCTTTAGCCTCTCTAACTGAGATTGTATCGAAATCTCCAGATGTCTGAATTGTTTCGAAACACTCCAAAAGAAACTCTCTGTTTTCAAAGACAGTACAGACAGCACAGCTTCCAAAGTTCCAACGCGTTTGCGATGAACGCGGCAGGCAGCCGTCTCCCCACTATCCTATCTAATACCGCAGTTCTTTTCGGAGATCTCGTGAAAAAAGCGGAGAAGCAACCAAGATCCGAGAAGAAGACACGCGCTGAGGATACTGCTGACGCAGCCTTTTCCATCACCAGGTTTAATTGATGTGCATAGCATTGTACAAAATGTGCATTAGGGTACACGTCTTGCACTTTCTTACTCACTCCACCAGATGCTCCTCTCATGACACTAGCCCCATCAGATGTCTGTGCAATCAGCCTGACTTTATCTGTGTCACTCTCAGGTGAACAAACTATACCAAGCTGCCCCAAAAGCACGGTTGAGATCGAATATGCATTCGTCTGCCCATCAATGGATTTAAAACAGACAAATTGTTCTTGCACAGTGTTAACAGAGTCTATGTAGCGAAACACTACAACAAATTGGCAGTGGGTGCACACGTAGTCTCGTCTGCTTGCACAGAGAAGAACTCCGCATTTTTTAAAATCATTTATGATATGCTCCTGCATTACATCCAACATGCAATCCAGTAACTCATTTTGAATGGTCTTGAAGGTACATTTGAACACGGTGGCAATTTCTAGGTGTTCGTGCATTATACTGTCTAACGATGCAACCAGATCCACAAGGCCTCTGAAAATACCAGGACTGCTAGATGCTTCAGTCTCGTCGTGCCCCCTAAGTGCTAGCTCAAACTCACCACAGAACCGTATGCAGGTTATCACATTGGAAAGAATGTGCCTATTCCTATCCACTTCTTTGTTGTGATTTCACGTACTTACACTGTAGCCCTCATCAAGTTGTGCTGCAATATTAGCTTTCCCCAGTATGGCTAATTTCATAGCACAACTCAGATGCGACCTACTAGCCTCATGCTTTTTCGCCTTCTCTGAAAAATGTTTCATGTCACACACACCTACACTACTCCAAACATCCCCTTGTCCCCCAGAAGAGCGGAAAAGCAGGCATGGGAAACAGAACATTTTATTGCATTCAGGACAACCAGAGTTCTTTAAGAGAGACTCCACACTATTGCACACATGCTGTTCACTCGCCATTTTTCAACTGTCTGTCTGACCTCGTGCGGACTAATACAGTAGGATACATTAAGTTCTGACGTAGTATAGGGTGGGCAGTGGCATGATCTGCCCCCTCGACCTTCTACTAACCGCGCTCTGGCTGAAGTTCCAGTATCAAGCCGAGCCGACAGATTTACATAGATAAACAGCGGGCGCTGTTCAATTTCTTCAGGGCCTACCAGAAATGAAATGTAGCCTAACATTACTGAGTAGGCCTACGACTACGGATATAATCAACGAGATCTTTGCGATCTTTTTGAAATGTCTTTGCAAATCATACAAAATTGTAACATGATTGAGTACTTTGCTCACTGATTACAATAATAAACAAACAACATTTTATTTTAAAGAAATATTTTGTGGATCTACTTTTCTAGTGGATGAATCTTTAGTAGGGCTCTGCCCCTCCTGCCCAAGGGAACGAGCCGTGTCTGAAGCTACAGGCTGTGAGGGGCTCAGCTTCAGCTTCCCATGAGAGTGGATTTCAAAACATAAGCGCTGCAGGGGGTGACGTGCGGAGAGTAAGGTCCAGACACTGCCCACTGCTGTTCTTTCACACACGGTGCCTAGGACTGGAAACTCTTCTGGGTGAGTCATATTTGCACCAGCTAGAGAGAAGATGGCAGATGGCTAGGACCAAAGAATGTCTAATATATGCTGATGTGTGTGTGTGTGGAGATGTCTATCGCCTGTCCTCTCCATGTGTGTCTGTCTATCTCTGTGTGAAGATGGAGAGGAGATCTCATTGGTACAGCTGTGTGCAATTGAGTCCAGGTCATAATCATTTCCATCATTCTTTAAAAGCAGGATGATTCCTTTCATGTCATCATAGTCATGTCATACAGTATGAACCAAAAATCAACCAAAATTGACCATGTAAATCTGACATGAAATATATGAAATTTAACTTGTAATGACAATCACTGGTAACCTGACTCTCGCCAGATGAATTTCGTTCCGCCTAGCTCCACTCATCTATCTGGAACCGATCCATTGAAGTGTTGCTGGGCTGGGCCTAATCAAAAAATGCTTGCATATGATTGAATAAGCCACTTGTCCGTCATCTATTGACGTGCTACTTCAACCACTCACAGCTATGTTACATCTATGAAACTCCCGCCCTGCGTCCTGATTGGCTGTACCATAAAATCTGGTGCAGAAATCACTCTCAATGGAAGAGGTCCCAGATGGATGTGAGTGAAGCTAGGCAGAGCTAAGCGGAATGAAATTCATCTGGCGAGAGTCAGGTTAAATCACTGGACCCTTTCTTTCAAGCTTGTTTTGATGAACAACGAACAACATCTACAACACTGACAACGCTTCCGTGGCCGGGGAAACCAACCAGTCGGTCAGGGACATCACATCCAAGGGTGGTGAATTGGAGATGGATCAGTCCCGTGACACGGCCCAAGTGACGTACGAGGAACGTTAAAGGAGGGGCATGGCGCGAGCAGCAGTGGGAGCACCCCCCCATCACCAGGGCACCCCCCCATCACCAGGGCAACCCCCCCATCACCAGGGCAACCCCCCATCACCAGGGCACCCC
>NW_027468718.1:15234548-15237048 GCF_046254945.1 Alosa pseudoharengus | reverse complement strand
TCTTCTAAACGGTTGCGGTTTTTTGCAAAGGATTTCTGAGGGGTACAGAGCAGCCGCAGGACATACAAACTACTAAAGATATATCACTGCGGTAATGGACTGGAAATTTGACACACAGATTGGGATGCCCCATGTTTGCCCGTTGGAGAGACCTGCAAGATGGGGTTTTCTCCCTCAAACACACACACACAGGCACACACACACACACACATACACACACACACACACACACACACACATGCACACACATACAGAAATAAAGACACACAGACACACACACAAACACACACTCATACACACACACAGTGTCTTGTCATATACATGCATACATGCACACACTCATATCCTACAGTATACACAGAGAGAGAGAGAGTGAGAGAGTTGCTCATACACACACACACACACACACACACACTTATTTTCATAGATGAAACATGTAATGTCAGCTGTACTTTCTGGTGCCGAGGGTTTTAGAGGAAAGTAGTGTGGGTGGGGAATTGGCTGCTGGTTTCCCGGCGGGCTGGTTTGTGTGTGTGTGTGTGTGTGTGTGTGAACAGGAACGCGTCGCTCTCCACATGTCGGGGATGACACACGGTCGTGTCAGGTCTGCTCTCAGAACTGCACGTCGGGGTAATTTCAGCGGGCGTTGGTAAAGAACCTTATCATGATTTAGGGACGGCAGGGAGGACAGGCTTGACCCTGCGAGATTTGTCAGGAGTCCGAACTTTCCCCCTCATTCCAATCATCAGTTCTTTTACAATGCCTGTCCTGACGATTTTGTAACTATATTTAGTGGAAAGGTCACCTGACATTTTTGAAAAGGCTGATATGTCTTTTTGTCCTTTGAGGTGTATTAACGGAACACATTTGGTAGGAACATTTGTCATCATAAAATGTTGGCTGTTTTTTTAACAGCACTCAACAAACATTCAGTTACAACAAACTGCCCCAATCTTTATTTAGTTAAAGAAGATGTCCTGAAATTGTGAAGACATATGATAGTTTTGTTTTTGTACACAGTATCATTAGGTATCATCCCAACACAGGACACATGAAGAAAACTTCTCTTGAGCTATACTGTATGTGAAAAACACAGAGAGTAAAAAAAACAAATGATTCACCGGAACACTTGTCATCCCATTTCAACTTAATAAGCACACTAAAATATATAAATATGTGTGTTTGTTTCTGGGTTTCTTCAATCAACCTTCCAGAAACTGTAAACACATTTATAGAAAATGACAGATCAGACAGAAGGTTAAATTTGATCAAAAAAACACTTTCCCTTAACAAATAAATGCACATCTAATCAAGCTCCAAAAATATACAGAAGGAAAGGAAACGATGTGATGTTAGTATTATTTTCTCCCTGGCTAAATGTAAAGATATATGGATACAAGCATAAGATAAACAACAACAACAACAACAACAACAACAACAATAATAATAATAATTCATTTTTTAATCCCATCTATGGGATTATGTATGGACGAATTTACTTGGAATTAGAACACACCAAAAACATTCAGTGGTCAAAATCAATTACCCAAATATGAGAATGGCTCATGTCTTTTCTCATAATTTCTTTTCAATCATGAATGCTCTTGCATATCCTTTGTCGTGATGTCATGAAGAAATGCGGTCCACCTGGAGAGAACTGTAATGGTGACGGATGATTCCGGAAAAAAGTCAGCCCTGATCTGGCCATAATCCAACCACCAACACTGACCTGAGAATGTTCAAGAAGTCAGTGCATTCTGAGGATATTCTTAGCGATACCCATGCACTTTATCCAGGTAGGTTTACCTATCCATCATTGTTGTTGTTTTGGCAGATAATATTTCTTTTTTCCCCTCCTGTGTGCTGTATATCATTTCACTTGTTAAGTTCTTGAAAATCAATAGTTTACCTTGTTTACTGTCACCCAACTTCAGAGTGCATTTATATCCTCAGGTGTCGGCCTGCTCTCGAAATATCCTGAATGTCAGTTTCTCACCAACACTCTGTAAGGTGATGGTTCACATATTGTCTCTATTGTAATATCTTCATGTTCACTGTTGTTCACTAGAAATGGACCTGATTAAATTAAATTTTAGGCATACAATATACTGCACAATTTGATCACTGATTCTATTAGTCCTAGTCTTTAACAATGTGAAACTAAATGCAGAGAAAGGGACATGAATCTCAGTTTTACATTGCTATTTGTTAAGGTGTTACATTGCACTCAAATGATGCCATCAGTGAATTGTCTATCCTTTTCAATAATTCTAAACTCACTCAAGGTTTTTGTAAATTAAACATTTTCTGTTGACATAGAACATGTTTACGTAACATGGAGGTATACCGAGGGTTCCACACACTAACTCTCTTTCACGCTACTTTGTCTCCTCCCATTATCTAGACCTGTGGCTTTCTCATGGTCTTGCAAACCAAGAATTTTCCACAATAGCAGAATACAGAGTATGAAAAAATACAGTGTCTGGAAAGAAAAATGCTA
>NW_027468718.1:15227048-15229548 GCF_046254945.1 Alosa pseudoharengus | reverse complement strand
ATAAGCAAAACATTCCAAAAGAACCACTGATTGAGAGTTACAGAAAATGGTATTATCTTATCATCACCAAGTCCCCCAAGACATTTTTAAAAGTGACCTCACTGCTAATAAATGATTTAGAGGGCATGCCAGGTAAAAGCCTTTCCAGTCATTTAATTACAAATGTAAACTGCAGGAGTTACTGAATGGTACAATGACTTTGTCTGGAAGTGTGGTGTGTTATCAGATGAAATGAAAATTGAGCTCTTTGGCAAGAAACATTTTAGGTGGGTTTGGCGCACATAGAATAATGACTGTACTGAAAAGAACCCCATGCCTAATGGGAATTATGGTGGAGGGGCTGTGATATCGTGGGGCTGTGTTTTATTCCCAAAGGCCTTGGGAACCTTATTAAGGTGCATGGTATCATGAACCCCAAGAAAAACCTGAACATTTTCAAAGGAAATCTGTCAATCTCTGCCAAGACTCTAAAAGTGGGCCATGATTGGATCATTCATCAGGTCAATGAACCAAAACAATCGTCCAGATCAAAACAAAAATGGTTTACTGAACACAAAATCAAGCTTCAGCCATTGCCTTCTCAGTCCCCTGATCTAAACTCCGTAGAAAAACAGTGGGGTGAGTCAAAGAGGAGAATGCACAAGTGTGGACCAAGGAGTCTTGACGATCTGGTGAGATTTTGTAAAGACGAATGGTCTTAAATCCCTTGGTTTGTATTCTCCAACTTTATGGGGTGTCATAGGAGAATATTACAAGCTGTTTTATTGGCAAAGGGAGGCTTAAGAATGTATTACAAGCAGGGGAGGCAATAATTGTAAGCGACATGTTTTTGTTAAAAAAAAATGTATTTCTTTATGAGATTTTCCTTTTTCTCAAAATAAATTTGCTTCCCTTCAAGAATGGATTTTTCCTCATTGTTTTCATTGTGAGATTACAATACAGTTTGTCTTGACTGCTTTGACCTGCTTACAGTTTTTCTCGATTGTTTACACACATTTTCTGAAAGGATGCCTCGTACTCTCAGAACTCTAAACACAAATCCAAAAACACACACACAATGGAAAAAACCTCTCAATTCTCCTGCAAAATGAAACTTTACATTCAAAACAATGTTATTTCTTCTCAAAATTGTATTTTGTTTTCAAATGACACACAAACCATCATATGAATAGACATTTATAAGAACCAGTTGAACACTGACGTGCTCAATGTAAAACTTTTTTTCTTCAAAATAGACCTACAGTAAACACCTTTTGTACTGTTTTATTCACCAAATAGGCTATACAATATTTTTTTTCTTGATTGCTTTGACCCGCTTAAGGAAACTGGGATCCACTTGGTCTTCATGAACACGTTCTTTGCACAGCATAAGTCATCTCTTGCAAATGTGTTCATACGTTTTCATTGGGTTCACACATTTCTCATACCCTTTTGCAAAACAGTTAACACAGGTGTCATTCAAAAGCCCCAAACTCTATTGGTTTTCCCATGCTAAACAAAAGGAAAACATCTTTTCACAGGTGGTATAGATTCCTTGCATAAGTCTGAATCTCTGATACACCTGTGTGAAACTCCTTTGCACAATTCTTCAATCAGCAATCATTCATTATACATAAGACATGTCTGTTCTGTGTTGCTATTTGCAAGTATGGATATAATGCACATTTATACAAAGTACTGTATTGCCTATTTGGTGGAGAAAACAGTACAAACAGTGTTTACTGTAGGTCTATTTCGATGAAAAATGACAAGTTGTAGTTCAATGAAATGTACTGTATCTTGCTAGGTGTTTACTGTATGTCTTACATGTCAATAACAGTTACATCTTGGGAGGAATGAATAAAATGTTTTTTTTATTCAGTACATTTTGTCTTTTCACAGTTTTTTTCTGATACCAGAAAAATGAGAAAGTAATGGAACAGACATAGCAAAAATGCTAATTTTGAGAACTAGATTTTGCACTTTGTTGTCCAGTGTGTAATGATTGATTAAAGAGTGTTTTTGAATTGGCAACAAGTTGTAGTGTTTGAAGGCAAGATTTGCTTTTGCTGCATGTTTTAAGTGTTTTGAGAGAGTAACAGCCTTTTGCAAGCAAAATGTGTCATTTTGTCCAAAGTGCTTTTGTTCAGACACGGGTGTTAACTGTTTTGAGAACGTGATGTCAGAGTTGACACAGGTATCAAAACGATCGAGAAAAACTTTAAGTGTTTTGAGAGACTAACAGCCATTTTGGCCAGAGTGCTTTTGAGAGAGAGAGAGAGAGAGAGTGTTTGTGTGTGTGTGTCTGTGTGCGTGTGTGTGTGTGTGTGTGTGTGCGTGAGCCTGACAGGCATGGCCCTGCTGCTGGAGGTGTACAGTGGACTGCACATCCTGCACAGGTATTCGGCAGATTTTAAATTAGCCGCTGACAGCACATCCCCCTCTGGTGTGTCCCATGGTCCCCCACTTCCTCACCAGCATGCATCCTTGTTAATGGGGAACCTTTGTTGTAGGGGAAGCT
>NW_027468718.1:15222048-15224548 GCF_046254945.1 Alosa pseudoharengus | reverse complement strand
GGAGGTGTGTCCCTGCCCTAGCGGTCTGCATAGTGCGGATTCCTCGCATCTGGCTTTTAAGGGGAAAGCATGTGGAAGCAAGAGGACACCTGGTTGGGAGGTGAGTCACAGACACGCAGTAATTGTTCTGACATTTGTGGAAGTGATGAGCTAATGGCCCTTTCTCCTCTCTCTCTCTGGCTCCCTCTGTGCTAGGCTAACTGCTCCCTCTGTGCTAGGCTAACTGCTCCCGGCTGCATTAGCTGTCAGGCCACCCCACCCAGTCTTTTGTAGTGCAAAGTGTCAAGGGTCGTGAGTCACTAACTAAGTATTTTAAAACTGCAGTGTCTATGCACACACACCATATGCTGCTCCTGCTCGGTATGTAAATGCTTTCAGGATCTCACACACACACACACACACACACACACACACACACACACAGGTTATGATGGTTGTCAAGATGCAAATGTCAAACATTTTCACAATTTTTTTAACCACAGCACGCTGAAAAAAGGTCCACATTAAAGAAAACAACCAGGCATAATCATCATAATTGCCATAAATACCATATATGACAAAAGTGGATAAAAGCTCAAATCATTCAGCAATCTCAACTTCTCCAACTATGTTTCAAAACAACATTTTTTTCTAACCAAACATTCAAAATCCAATTTTCTGTAATGTCAGTAACAGCCATTGGCATCTTTTTCTATTGTTCTCAGACAGCTAAAAAGCCCTGTATTTCCTGTGACTATACGGTACACATATTTAACAGCTCTTCCCTTCAACCACATCCTGGAGTGTAGGCTATTGTGGACAGCCCGTGTCCATAGCTTGGCAAAGTAGGACAGGTGTACTGCAGGGACTGGCTTCTAGACCTCTCCATTCTATCAACAGGAGCATCCTGCTATTGCAAACATGTTCCCCACTTCATTCATTCAATACTCACTTATGCTATAATATATTATAGCATATAATTTAATATAATATAATATAATATAATATAATATAATATAATATAATATAATATAATATAATATAATATGATATAATATAATATATAATATAATAAAAGTTAAAGAAAAGAAATGGGTATCACCTTCAGCTGGAGGTTACCTATGATGGACTGGTGTCCCATCTACCGGGAGTCTACAACTCTCATCCCTTCAGCACCACAGAAACCTGACATAATTTAGACTTATTTAGACTTATTGGCCTTCATTGGCTAGGAGAGGAATTAACATATGAAATAAGTAGGCCAATCAATCCATTTTTTAATACCATATTTTTTCATGGAAGCCTACCTCTCTTTTTTGTAAAATGGTATGGAAAAAATGGACTCTTACAGTTTGCAGGGTGGGCAGGGATGGAACAGTGTCCTATGGAGACTGACACCCTGAGCCTCTGGATTTTGGTCGGTGACCCTCTACCCAAGTCATCATGTCTTGTGTTGCCTAATTCATGGCATGCCATTAATATTTTTACTTGTCTAACCGCGTAGGACAGCTCTTGGCTCCCCGGCTCACCAGGGGAATCCTGTGTTTTACTGACCCATTTTGTCATCTTTCACCCAATTTGTAAGTATTCTGTCACCCTTGTGTTCAGTTACTGCAACAAACTGAATGAAAATATGAATGACTCAACAGCAGCTGATCTTGGCCCAAAGAGCGGGAAATGTCTTATCTTCTGAATGGAACAACATCGAAGATCACAATAACACAGACATTCGTCTGTGTTTTATCAGACGTATGGGGAACAGCAGAGTTTTCCAGGAGTAGGCTTACAGTTAAGTTGACTGCCATCTCTTCTAAAGCACTTAGAAGGTCTTTCCGACATTGCTCTTCATGATGCCCTTGTGCAAAAAGCAATTATTTCCCTTCATGTAACAAACACATTATACATCACATGTTATATATCACATTGTTTTCTTTCATGTGTAGCAAAAACATGAATATGTTTATGTGGCCTACTGGTTAGCACTTCGGACCTGTAACCGGAGGGTTGCCGGTTCGAACCCCGACCAGTAGGCACGGCTGAAGTGCCCTTGAGCAATGCATCTAACCCCTCACTGCTCCCCAAGCGCCGCTGTTGATGCAGGTAGCTCACTGCGCCGGGATTAGTGTGTGTTTCACCACACTGTGTGCTGTGTGTGTTTTACTAATTCACGGATTGGGATAAATGCAGAGACCAAATTTCCCTCACGGGATCAAAAGAGTATATATAGTTATACTTATACTTATGTGCACCTGCCATGCAAAAAAAAAAAAACATGTTGGCTAAGATGTCGGCTATACACAACACATAGACACACACATCAAAGCATGCAAATGAAGAGGGTAATCTCCAGGCCTGATCTGGCGTGGCTCTGAGTTAGTTTAATAACTCTATGTTTAAGAGTTACAGTTAGTGCCTGCTGGGCTGCCCTTATGGGATGTTTGCTCACGGCGTGCCCCTATTGCGGATTGCTGAGGCATTTGCTCTAAAGCTGGGAAAGGAAAGTGTCTTGCAAACAAAGAGT
>NW_027468718.1:15217048-15219548 GCF_046254945.1 Alosa pseudoharengus | reverse complement strand
GTGGTTGGAGATGGTGATGAAGATGATGGTGGCGCTGGTGCTATGGTGTGTGTGTGTGTGTGTGTGTGTGTGTGTGTGTGTGTGATTGTGTGTGTATGGTGTTTCTGTGTGGAAGTGAATGTGGCTTGGGGTGTTTATGTGTTTATATGTGTGGTGTTGGTTGTTGTGGTGTACGTGTGTGTGTGTGTGTGTGTGTGTGTGTGTGTGTGTGTGTGTGTGTGTGTGTGTGTGTGTGTGTGTGTGTGTGTGTGTGTGTGTGTGTGTGTGTGTGTGTGATTGTGTGTGCATGGTATTTCTGAAGTGAATGTGGCTTGGGGTGTTTATGTGTTTATATGTGTGGTGTTGGTTGTTGTGGTGTACGTGTGTTGTGTGTGTGTGTGTGTGTGTGTGGAGGGGGGGGGGGTTTGTGGGTGTATGTGTGTGTGTGTGTGTGTGGTGTGTGTGTGGATGTGTGGTGTGTGTGTGTGTGTGTGTGGGTGTTTGGTGCATGCAGGGTGAGTGTAGTGGGATGGTGGAGGTTGAAGGTGCATTAAGCTCAAAGAAAACTGCACTGTTCTACCCACAACACACTGCGCTGTACAGTAAAACGCTGTGGACCTTGACGTTTTTCACTTCTATCTCTCCATCTCTCTCTCTCCACCTTTCTCTCTCTCATTCTTTTTTTTCCCGCCACCTTCTCGCAAAGATTCTTCCCATTCTTTTCTGCGGTGCCGATGGGCTAGAAGCCAGTGCTTGAGTGATAGGCACATACACACCGCATGAGTCACAGGCAGAGTGAAAGCCTTGTCATTACACACACACACACACACACACATTGCTCTGCATCCACCCAGGGAGATAACTGAACTCAACCTTCTGACTGCAGACGGTCAGTTTCATGCGGCAACTGAGAGGTCGCTTAGAGCCAATTGCAGTGCAACTAGAACTACAGTATTAGAACAACTACGCAAGTCCTCTCAGTGAATCAACTTGTTTGTTGGAAGAGCATTTGTACAAGAGCACAAAACAAATCACAGCACAACGCCCCAGATTTAGCAGGGGGTTTACCATTCGTTGGTCACATTGACAGTATCTCCCCCATCTAATTCAATTGCAGTCAAAACAAAAGAAACCAATAAGAGCCAAAGTAGTTGTTCCTCCAAAGACAAGCAAATTTGTATGAATCACAGGCGGCTTAACTTAACAAAACAAACCGCTAGTAATGGCATGTCTTGCACAGCAAAAGATGCCTATGCCATGAACAAGTAGCCTTATTCAAATGGAAAAGGGGAAAAAAGACAAAAACTCCACATGAATGAGTCATGTTTTTGTTTTATGTAGGTTGTGAATGAACATGAATTTCACTGTGACCTCCAGTGCGCCTTTTCTTTTTCATATTTCTTTCTTCTTCTTCTTCTTCTTCTTCTTCTTCTTCTTCTTCTTCTTCTTCACGTTCCATTCATCACAGCAGTCCTCTGATGACTAAAGTGAAAACATGTTCTGCTTAATGTAGCATGCAGGAAGCTGGATTCTGCACATTCCACTGTCAGAAGTCCAGGTCAGACCAAACTGCATGCGTAGACTTGTCTCTCACTGCAGAAGTACTGGAGTAGATACTGTATAAGCTTTTCTGTGGAAGCCCCACCATGAAATGGACCATGGTTACTATTCTTAATTTATTCAAATTCAATTAAAATATTCAATTCATGTCAATTGTATTTGTATTGCAGCATAACACTTCGTCTATTTTCTATTTTTTTCTTGATCCACTTATACTGCCGCATAGCATATTAATTTGTCTCACTAGAGCCCAATTTGAACCTGATTCCCCCCTTGATTACTTAAATGTTGTGCTCTTACTGAAAGATGTTCTTGAGTGCCAGTTTTCAACTCCACCTTCACCAGTTTGAGTCCACACCCTGACACGATTTCGAGGTGAGTTGCAGAATCTCACGCAGGAGGAGTATATGGGCTTTTCAGTGACAACCAACATTGCTATCGCAGTAATGACAACAAACATGTCAAATGTTTAAGTTCTTCTCAGAATCGTTCTGCCTGATGCTTATCCACATCAATTTATCATCCAGTCTCCACATTGCCAGACTCTAGTTTCACTCTTCACTCCTTCCTCTTGTTGATCTCCTACAGCCTCTAGTAAAGCAGTAATCCCTCAAACTTCCGTTTGAGTGTTTCATTTGATTTTTGAGTGTGACTGCAGTTTGTGTAAATTAATTTCAGTCATTTCTCTGGTAAAACTACATTATAGGAGACCAATTTATTTCTAATTTATTCTTATTTGAGAGAAATGAAAAGCTTGCTGCCCTGTTGCCTTTAGCCATAAGTGCATTCTACAGTATATGTACCCAATTAATTCCCACAGATGTATACCTAGCTGTTCAGCAACAGCGTGCTGTTTTGTATGCAAATTGCCAGTAACGTCTCTTTCCTCTAAGAGATAGCTAGTGATAAGCTACTTTATGTCCCTGTTTGTTTCTGCTGGGAATTCATGGAGGGGGTATTG
>NW_027468718.1:15202048-15212048 GCF_046254945.1 Alosa pseudoharengus | reverse complement strand
GCCTGTCCTGCTCCACTCTTTTGCACAACAACCGCCACAATTGTCTGTGTAATTGACAAATAGCTCCTATTATCACCATTAAGATCATTATCAACGTCAGCGGTTTGGTCGTCTGTTTATCTGTGCTATGCGGAGATGATGATGGCGCTTTAGAGGTATAGGTGTCAAAACAACTCACCCCAACGACAGGCTAATGCTTGGAGAGAGGGAGGGGTAGGTGACTCTATTAGCCGGATCTGGACCAGATCGGGACCAGAACCGAGCCACAGCTCAGCTGCTTTTTAGGTCTATGCGTCGTTCCACTAAATTTCTGTCCCAAGGGAATGATGCGTAATAGATTTGGCAGTGGAATCACAGACTAATTTAAAAGCAAAAAGGGTAGAGGGAGACAAAAGGTGGACAAACAAACCTGATGCAAAATGCTCAAAAACAACAAAAAAGACACCAGCACATTCTTTGCTTATTTTCATAATAATAATTACCTACCCAGTGACTATAACTGATGCTTTGACCAAATTAGGTAACCGTGAACATGTCGGTCACCCTCTCACACACATTTGAGTCCGGTAAACACCTGAGTGTGTCAAGGCAAGGGTTGCTCTGTCACGCCAAAGAGCTGTGACTGCACACCTTTAAAGGTAAAAAGGACAAGCTGAAAGCAGCCGATCTTATGCAATGAATCCAGGAATGTGTCTGTGGGCGTTTGTATGCGTGTGTGTGTGTGTGTGTGTGTGTGTGTCTGTGTGTGTGTGTGTGTGTGTGTGTGTGTGTGTCTGTGTGTGTGTGTGTGTGTGTGTCTGTGTGTCTGTGGAGGAGTATATGGGTATGTATTTGTCTGTGTGTGAGTGTGTGTTGTGTACCGTGAACACTGCGTGGGGCCGTGGTCCTGCTTGCATCTATTGAAACAGGGAGTACGTTGCTTAATCTTGATGATAGCGACATCGAATTGAGTTTATTAGGAAAATGCCTAATAAGCCAGCTTGATAGCATCCGCAGAGAGAGCTACTGTTTACTCAACGAAAAGGGAAACCAAGCGGACACTTGGCCTTTCATCAGCATCCAATCAAAGCGGTATCAAAGGGCATGCAGAAAAGAGCGACGCAGGATAATGCCACACACACACACATACACACACACACACACACACACACACCGTGTCTCTTTCCATTCTGTGTCACCAGCTGGCTGAGCCGCTATCAGTGTCGCCGCTTGCGCTTTGAAGTCCTATCTCTGGCCCCTATAAAGGTAAGATGGTTACAACAAAGGAATCTGAATATTGACCGGGTCAGCCCACGCAGTCCATCTCTATACGTGTCGCCCGCCAGCTGAACTTTGTGTGGGCTCGGTGAGCTCTGCCCGGCTTTTCCGACCCGGAGTCCAAGTCCGTCACCGAGTCACCGAGTCACCGCGCACCACGAGTCCAAGTCCAAACCTGTCAGCCGCTTGCGAACTTGCAAGCACCAATGCATGAATTTTGTTGGGTTTGCACTCAGGTAACGGCACTAAGATAACAGCCATTCCCACAATGATAACGCCATTCAGGGGAAGGGGAGGGACAAACATCCAAAGTATGCTGCTGGATACTTGCCGACCCACGTAATGGAGTTGCGTAAGCGATACAGGCATTCAGGCACCACGATACAGGCATCACGTATCGTGACGTGGCTTATCACTGCCTAATCTCAAATTAATCCGACGCCTGTGAAAATATCTGACAAGAACAAAGGAGTTTCTACTGTAGTTAACAAGGAAACTGTCGCTACCCCGTGAGATATGACCTCTGAGTTAAAGTGTTACCACAAAGGTAACCAGGGTGCTTAGCAACACTCCGGGTTTGGAATAACACACAGTGGAATTTGGCAGCGGAAATGTGTGTGTGTTTTTTAATGCTAGCCCAGCTGACATAGATATTGTTTAACAAGTGCATGTGACATAATCAGATCGTTAACTGGTCGGGATGTTGAATGTCATTGACCTCAGAGAGTGACCGCAGCAAGTGGGCAAAAACCAGACGAAAATGCCAGCCGCGCAGAAGCACACAATAACCACAATGACAGCATCGCATGCAGAAAAACAATTATTTCCAAAAACTCCTCCTTTGTCATCAGACGCACAACTCCCCCAAGGAAAACGAAATATCTGGCTGACCTCAAAGAGTTTGGACTGGCTTGAACTGCGGACCGTGCAATGGAAGGACAGGACTGGCGTGACAGGTTTCTGGTGACATCAGCTAAGTGTGCTTCTCAGTGCCAAACACATTTCTCAATCTTCTGTTGGTCAGTTGCCGCCGGTCAGACGTCAGTGTTGGTTTTCTTCTGGTACCCTGCAGTGCCGTTAAACACCCACGGCATGGTTTCAAACTGCAACCCCTCACACAAACATTAGAGATGATTACTGTGGGGGATTCTACAGAGACCCCCAGCCCACCCCAGCATAGAGAGAATAGACCTGCGCGGACATGAGTAATGGAAGAGCACCAGCACATTAGCGCAAATGTGTTAGTGATAAAGTGTGTGTGTGTGTGTGTGTGTGAGAGAGAGAGAGAGAGAGAGAGAGAGAGAGAGAGAGAGTGAGTGTTTATGTGTGAGTGTGTTTTACTGTAAATGTGACTGTTTATGTGTGTATATGTATATATGTATATTACAAAGAGATGTGCCATAATGTGTTAGCCCTGCTGAAATCCTCGGCCAGACATCAGAGACAACTCTGACAAGCCCACACACTCATGTTGTCACGAGGGCTGCTTTTGCATAAAAGCTGTGACTTCTCTCTGGCAGTGGCAGTAAATTAATCAGACCGTAAGCGACAAAGGACAAGAGAGCAGTGGGGGGGGGGGCTGGATAGAGAGATAGAAGAGAGAAAGTGAGAAAGAGAGAGAAATAGAGGGGGAGAGGGGAGTAAAATCCTGGCATGGGAATGCAAAAGTACTGTAGATAGACAGAAGCATGGAGTGGAAAGGGGGAGTGAGAGATGAAAAGAGAAAGATGGAGAGGGAGAACAATAGAGAAAGAGAGAGAAAGATGAAGAGAGAGAGAGATGGAGAGAGAGAGAGAAGAGGAGACAGAGAGCCTGAGCGATGGCAGCTCTTGACCCATCGTGGGCAGTGTGTGTGGGCATTGCCTCTTCATAAGAGCTTGGCAAATGAACACTTTACACTCACTCTCGCTCTCTCGCTCTCTCTCTCTCTCTCTCTCTCTGTCTCTCTCTCTCACTCTCTCTCTCACTCTCTCTCTCGCTCTCTCTCGCTCTCTCTCTCCCTCTCTCTCGCTCTCTCTCTCTCTCTCTCTCTCGCTCTCTCTCGCTCTCTCTCTCTCTCTCTCTCTGCCTCCTGCCTGGCGTGCTGTGGGGATGGATGCCAGGCTAACCGGCTCTCGCTGGCACCGCATCTCGCTCGGCTCTTTAAGCTGCCACCACCAGATGAAGCCATCCCAGAATGCAGTGGGGTCCTGAGCGTGTCTGGCCCACATCAATGCCAGATCAACACCAAAGAAGTCTCCATTAGCTAACATTAATTACTCGTTAACATAAGTTAGTAATGCATGTGTCTGAAACTTGTGGTTTGTTACTGTAATGTGAAATGCATGTCAGTGAAGACCTCCTGAATGTAAGGTGTACATAATTAGCATTAGCAATGCTAGCATGATTAACGTTGACAATCAAGAAGACACTCATATGTGTCTCCTGTTGCTTTAAGTGCAGTGATCTGTTTGAAATCAATATAGCATAGGCCTATGCGTTCTTATTGTTAGAAGCCAATAACATCTTTGTTTGGGTAAGGGAAGGCCTGTTCGCAGAGTTACACAGGGAAAATGCCTGGAGGGCTCCTCCGCAATCTTTAGATCCTGCCGTTTGGATCCAGTTTGTGCCAAGAAGGAGACTCTCCCATTAAATCAATGCTTGGGGGAAAAAAAGAGTTCACATCAAAGAAGTATTTGCCTGCTTCAACATGTGTGTGTGTGTGTGTGTGTGTGTGTGTGTGTGTGTGTGTGTGTGTGTGTGTGTGTGTGTGTGTGTGTGTGTGTTTGTGCATGTGCATGCGGGTACATTTGTATGTGTGTGCATATGTGCATGTGCGTGCATGTGTGTATGTGTGTGTGTGAATGCATGTTGCTCCTCTTGGGTGCTTTAGCATGTATTCAGTATGTGCATATACTATAGGTGTGTATGCATGTAGGCATATGTGTGTGTGTGTGTGTGTGTGTGTGTGTGTGTGTGTGTGTGTGTGTAACTAATGTACATGTTGGCTAGGAATACCACAGAGCCCTGACCATCATATCACACTGCAGAACAGTACAGACAGCCTCACACTAATACATTCTCTCTTTCCTCCCTCTCCTTCTGATTTTCTCTCCATTCCTCTTTCTTTTCCTCCTTCTCTCTCTCACTCTCTCATTTTCTTCCTCTCTCCCTCTATTTCTCTCACCCACCCTCTCTCTCTCACCCTCCCTCCAATGCCTCTCTCCCACTCTCTCCTTCCTTCTCTCTCTCTCTCCCTCACCTTCTCTCTCTTTCTCACCCCTCTCTCTCTCCCTCCTCTCCCTCTTCCCTCTCTGTCTCCCTCCCTCTCCCCAGCTGTGGCAGCAGGGCTGGGCTCTCTGCCGTGCAAAGGAGGGTGGACACACCAGCGACCACAGCAGCCCTGAGGAATGTGTTCCCACAGGGCCAATAGCAGTTTGCTTGTTGCACAGAGGTGATATACATTCACTCCAAACAAGTCAGAATATCACCCTTGCACATTCTGATATAGCTCTGCGGAGGGAAGCCAATACCAAAGACTGGTCGTGTGTGTGTGTGTGTGTGTGTGTGTGTGTCTGTCTGTGTGTGTCTGTGTGTGTCTGTGTGTGCGTGTATGTGTGCATGCGTGTGTGTGTTTGTGCGTGTGTGTGTGTGTCCATGGCCGCCTTCACGTGCGATCAATAATTGCCCTCCCCCCTGTAATAAAGAGATCTACAAGGTCCTGGTACAGCGGCTCTCTTTTCCACCTCTCCTCTCCCGGTTCCTCCTTGGCTGAAAAGGGGCTTTATTATTTCAAGGCCAGTATATTACTGTCAGCCTCCGAAGAGAGACGCGGACAAACTGAATGGAATCTACAAGCTCAGAGCCTCTGAGCGTGCAAGTGAGTTTCTCCGGCAACAGGCTTTTGTGATGCAGAGAATGGGGATGATGCCTGATTGAATTTTCTCTGCTCTCGCTACAGCCTGGCTGGACTATAGGCGGTGAAGTGTTCTCATTAGCAAGGCTAGAGGCAATATCTCTTTATCTATCGGTCTCCCCTTGTCATTTCTTTTTCTCTGATCCTTACTCTCTTTTTCTTTCTCTCACTCTTTCTCTCCCCCTCTCTCACTCGGCTTTTAAAAGCTAAGATGGAGGCACAATTAAAAAGGACGACATAAAGAAAGCATTACCTGACAGCGAGATTGAGAGAGATGTAGGGAAGAGAGAAAAAAAAGCAGAGAGAAAGCGTGTGCGAGAGAGAAAGATAGAGAGAGCGAGAGAAAGAGAGAGAGAAAGCCTATTAAAAGAGGGTGAGTGAGAGCTGATAAAAGAAGGTGGGGACAGGGAAATAAGCAAGAGACAAATACACCTTGGTCTCTTTTTCTCACCCCCTCCCCCCCAACACCCAAAACACACACACACACACACACACACACACACACACACACACACACACACACACACACACACACAACCCCATCTCAAAACCCTCTGCTCACACAACCCATCTCCTCCTATCTCCACTCTATGCCCAAATGCCCACCACCACCACCACCAACTCCACACCAACGGTCCGATCCGCCTGGGCGTCTTATTTGAGCAGGCGTTAGCCTCGGAGCTGTGGCCCTTTTCCTTTCCCACGCCGCGCGTCAGGGGAGGGCAGAGAGGCGTGGGTGAAGTTTCGATCCGTCAGGTAGGTCGGGTTTCTGCTAACGTGACTGCATACCTCCCAGCTCTATCGGGGCGCACAATGATCAGTGGAATACTCCGCATGCCTGGCATAGTCGCGGAGACAGCACTTAGAGCGAAAGCAAACACTGCCGACCCCCTTCCCCTCACACACACACACACACACACACACCTCGCCTTCCCCCGCTCAGCTTTTCTGCATTTGCTTTCTCCCAGGCAAAGGTCACTGTGGTTAGGACACACAAAACCGCCATGCATACATACACACACACACACACACATCCACACCCATAGTGGTAGCCCTCATTCCCACCCAAACACACCAATGTCTTTTTTCCTATACCTTTAGGTGTGTGTTTGTGTGAATGTGAGTGTGGGAGGTGAGGTGTATATGTGCATACATTACATACATTAGATATCTGTAGCTCAGTCTGCTTGCACGTATGCATGCCTGAAAACGTATTACGTGTGTTTGTGTGTGTGTGTGTGTGTATGTGTGTGCATGCTCATACACCACACCACACACACACACACACACACACACACATCTTTCTCTCTCTCTCTCTCTCTCTCTCTCTCTCTGTCTCTCTCTCTCTCTCTCTCTCTGTCTCTCTCTCCCTCTCTCTCTCTCTCACACACACACACACATATATACCCACACATACACACACACTTGCTCCCCTAGCACTCACCACATTCCCTAACTTTATTCTGACATTGTTGTTTCCTGTCCCTCCCTTGCCAGATGTGGAGGCTTCAGGGTGTTTCTCTTTCTCCTCGGCTTCTCTTCCCTAACGCTCGGCTAGCTCCTACACATGCACCGCATTCCTCCCAAAGCTCCAAAGCTCTCGCCAGCTCTGACTATCTACGCTAGCGTGAATGCATGCGGCAGCAGCACAGTTGGTCCATCAGCCATCATCGCCTAAAGGAGCACTAGGTGGAGAACGTTGGATGGGGATGAGAATTTAGGGGATAGTGTGTGTGTGCGTGTGGGGGGGGGGGGGTTCAAAAACCTAATGCAACCATTTGTTGCACTTGGTTATTCATGTGGTTATTACATAATTATGACATGAGAAAGTGTAATTATTTTAGAATGGTAAACAGCAGATGATGTGGCCCCAATGTGGCTGATGTGGTATGTTTGTTTCATCTGCGGTGTCCACCTCATTGGATGCTAGGGGGCTACCGTGAGCAGGTGTTTTTGTAGAGAACTGATTTCATGGCTGTAATGTCCCTCAAAACATTCTTTAACTGCCTGCCATTCTCAAGGATGCCACCCTTGAGAGAGAGAGAGAGAGAGAGAGAGAGGGGAGAGAGAGAAGGGAGAGAGAGAGAGAGAGAGAGAGAGAGAGAGCATGTTTGGGTTTTACATTGTTATTGCTTGTGAGATTGCCTAGCTGAAATAACGAAAATGAGAGCCCATGATTGAGGGAAACAGCAAGCAAGTGTAGAAGGACATCGTGGGGAACAGACGGAATAGACACAAAGTAGCAAAGGGCATGAGGGCACAGCTACAGTGCAGGCATGGTCAAGGTAAAGAAAAGGGGGGGGGGGGGCTGTCAGAAATCAGGAGGACCCTGCTCCAAAGGCAGTCCACAGTCAGCGGTCACCCTACGCCACATCTTCCTCCCAGTCCACAGTCAGCTGTCCACACCGTACCCCACATCTTCCTCCCAGGCCTCACATTGTTCTGTTACCTCTAAACTGGCAGTCCTCAGACCAATCAAAGTGAGAAATGTGTCATGTGTTCCAACCGTAAATTGACCATTAGCCCTGGACATCTTCTAAAAAAAACTGAAGGGTGAATTTCTAGAGATTTTTTTTTTCTGGAGATCTTTTCTTTATTTATTCTTGATTAGGAATAATTTTTCTTGTATTTTAAACAACCTCTCAATTAGAATAAAAGACACAACCCAAAACTTTCAATTTCACAATTTCAGGAGAAGGAGAGGATGAAATGCACTACTGTTCAAACGTTTGGAATCACCTTGATATAGTTATTGATATTTTTCAAAATAAGGTGCAAAGTGAATCAAGCATTTAGCCAAGACACTGACAAAATTATGGTTAATTTTTCTGCTTGAAACAACGATTTTGTGCTTATATATATGTGCTTTCAAAGAATTCTTCTTTTGCAGCAATTATCAACTCTGCATATTCACAGCTTCTGCCTCTCCATTAAACATGTCTTGCATAATTTGGAGCGATGCTTTGGGTCTCTGGGTCTTTTTGGCTAAAATTGTCTGCAGTGAAGTAAAAAAGCATTGTCAACTAATTTTACTGCATTTTACCTCCCTCATTAATTTGGACATAAGTGACAGCCAAATAACTCACAAAGAAAATATTATAGAGAGGGACCAATTACCAGAAAGGAAGAATGCATAAATGTGCAAACGCTCTGAATTTGTGCTATTTTTTCAGTGTCTGGAAGATGCTACCTTCAGTATTAGGGTGTCAGTAGGAAATGTTACATTTAGATTTCCAAGATAAATATAGACAGTGAAACTGAGTATTTTGTTTTTGCTGCATGTTGCATGCTGTTTCTAGAAAAGTAAAGTCAGTTATGCAATTTTGGAAGCATCCTTATGTTCCAGCATTGATTTACATGTGCCTACTTCTGCACAGTGCCTGTAAAACGTGTTCTCTTATTAGAGGCCAAAAAGCTCATTGTAATGATGAATACAACCCCCCGGTAGAATGGCACACAATAAAAAATAGACTGCGTCTGTCTTTTTGCAAAAAGATACGCATTTGAAGCAAAGCAGAGTGAGACTGTCTCTTTAAGACATGATCAATACATACTTTTTTTCAGTGTGCACAAAGATAACTCAGACTTTGTGATATTTGTCTTTAGAAAAAGATTTCCTAAAATTATAATTTCTTTGAGTTATTCAATTTGGAGGACCAAAAAATAAAAAAATTACAAGAAATTAAATGAAACCTTTTTTAGTGTATTTACCGATTGCCAAAAGTCTGGAGAGCAGGATCCTCAGAGCATCTGTTTCTCTGTGTGTATGAAGAGGCCTTGCTTCTGCAGCACTGCACACTGTTCACCTTCCATCATTCCTAGCTGCCTCCAGCTTTAAACAGGGAATTCAGGGGGGACCCCCCCCCCCCCCCCCCTATAGCTGCTAGTCCTATTGTAAGGCACATGCCAGTAACAAGGACTGGTTCAATAAAAAAGGAAATGTATTATGAAGGACGACTCAATGTCTGAATTCATTCTACCATTTAGAGAGTAATTTTTCACTTGATACATTTCCTGCTCTTCGCTAATCAAGCATTGATTAATCGGATAAAAGGTGTGTTTTTTTCCATCTTTTTCGAGCGCTGTGGCCTCTCTAAGCCACTGATGATTAGCCGTCCACGGAGGCGAATGCACTTCAGAAATGTACATGCAAATCGCTGGTACTTCTGTCTGGTGTGGGATGGTGTGACAACGCAATCAATGTTAATCCAACACTAGGGGCGACAAAATAAACGTGCACGTAAAAGCAATGTGCGTGGAAATGGTGTTTAAAAAGAGAAGGTGAAGTGAGTGTGTGGAGGGGGGGGGTGGGGGAAGGCATTGTGGGAGGGGGGTAACACAAATTTATTTGAAAATGAAACAAGCTGTGTGTCTTGCCACTTCAATGTGCGAATGCTGTTATGCTGCTGCAGCCCCCCACCCAACCACTCACACACACACACACACACACACACACACACATACACACACACACACACACACACACACACACACACACACACACACACACACACACACACACACATACTGTATGCGCCAAAGATTCTTTCCTTCCAGCAAGCGGTGTTGGCGAGGAGGTTGCAGACCTCTGTCGGTGGCAGTGCACATGTTTCCCACAGCGGCTCACTCACACTCCTCTCCCCTCGCCTTTTGTCCTCTCCATTCAACAAAGGAGGAGGGGGAAAAAAATAAAAAAGAGAGAATAACCTCACAGAATTGGGGTCTTCTATTTTTCTCAGCCATCCCTCTTTCCTTCTCTGCCTCTCTCTCTTTCCCTCCCTCCTTCCCTCTCTCTTTTTCTGTCCACCCTTTCCTCCCTCCCTCCCTCTCCTCTCTCTCTTTCTCCAT
>NW_027468718.1:15192048-15194548 GCF_046254945.1 Alosa pseudoharengus | reverse complement strand
CATGACCTCATGACCCTCCTAAACAAACTCTCCACTGCATGAACACCAACAAGGTATTCCTGTTTTATTCCTCAACAAACACCATGCAGCTATCCCCGAATCAAGTCTCAGACACTGAAGTCCAAACCCTGCAAGCCACTTCACCCACCTCTTTGGTGACATGACGAGTGAAACCCATTTTCTTTGAAATGTGGGTCTCAATAGCTCTCTGAACGACCAGAATTCTACAATTCAGTTTGCCATGGCAACGCAGCTGAGAACCCTCTCAGTAGGCCTCCTCACTAGTGTGTTTGTGCGTGTATGTGTCATTGTGCGTGTGTGTGCATGTGTGTGTGGGAGGTGATTGGCATATTTGAGTGGAGTGTGCCTGAGACTGGAGAGTGCACCCCCTCCTTCACCACCCATTGGAATATGTTGTATGGCATTGGAGTGGGCTGGATGCTTGTGGATGGTGGTGGATGTCTGGCTTTTGCTTAAAGTCAACTTAAATCCTTCTGTCACACACAGAATACCAGGTGAGCTGTCTAATGCCATTTCTCTAGACTCACTCTTGACTCACTCTTCAAATGAATATTCCTGACAATGGGTTTTACTGGGTTGTATTATGATGATAGACAGAAGATAGGATCCGACACTGCACTGAATTATACTGTACAAAAATACATCTAACATACATTAGACGTACATTAAACATACAAAAAGGAACACTGTTGCTAGCTGATCTACAGAAAGCAGCAGACAGATGGCGGTAAAGTTTCACATAAATAGCCATTACTCAGACATAGCCCTGATTCCTGTAGTGGACAAGAGTCATGATTGAGCCACACTAGCCTTCTAAGGAGGGACTTATTTTCTACTACTGTAATCTCATGTGATCTCTCTGTCAGTGTGAGAAGTCAATTGCTCCCGCTGCGCTTAATTAAAGTTAAACGTCTATTTGCCTTGGCTTCTGTTTGTGACTGTTGCTTCCCATCTGTAGCGGGTGGCTGAGGGAAAAATTACACACACAACACACACACACACACAGACACACACACAGGCACACACATACTGTACACACACACACACACACATACACACACTCACACACACACACTCTCATACACGTCCACACAAACACACACACACACACAAACACACACTCTCACACTTACATACACACACACACAAACACACACGCATACACAATCGACCCATCTGTTGCGACCACAGATTTCCAACAGAGTGACTCACATGACGCCAGTTCATGTGCCAAATCACTCTGGTCGCATGTCTCATCGTTAGACGTTCCAGAGACACATAGCCCCCCCCTGGACCACAGACGCCCACTCATGTTCTCAGACCTGTTTGGCCATCCCCTAGAGACTGGGGATGCTGGCAGGGTTGATATATTGGGAGGATTTCGTGGTGGGTGGGTGGTGTTGCTGGGGGGCTTGGGGGTTGGGGGTACTAATGTGGAGGACCACTGATTTGGTCACAGATCAAAAGACGTCAAAATGATGTGCTTACCCACTTCACTGTAAGCATTTGCCATTTTTGTTTTGCTGTCGCGTTTTTTTTTTTTTTTCATTCCCCCACTAAAACCCTCAAAACATAATACCCTCTTTTCCTCTACAACACTGCATGTGTGTGTGTGTGTGTGTGTGTGTGTGTGTGTGTAACAGAGAGAGAGAGCTACAGTGCTATGTTTTACTGACTGTAGGCCTCAGAAACTAAACCCAGGCTATGAGAGGCTAACACGTACATTTATGTATGATTGTGAGGGAAAAACTCCCACATTTGTCCATAGGCAGTGTGTGTGAGTGTGTGTGTGTGTGTGTGTGTGTGTGTGTGTGTGTGTGTGTGTGTGTGTGCGTGTGTTTGTGCAATCAGTGCATGGGTGGGTGTACAAGTCTGTGTGTGTTCCTCAGGGCGTGTATGTGTGTACATGTGTGCACGTGTGTATTCCTGGAATAATGTGTACATGTGTTTTTGTGTGTATTCATGACCATGTGTGTATGTTTCTATGGTGTGTGTATGTGTGTGTGTGTGTGAGAGAGAAAGAGCAAAATATATTGATGTGTGGCCTGAGTAAGCAATGTGTGTGTGTGTGTGTGTGTGTGTGTGTGTGTGTGTGTTTATGCCTCCGCTGTTTATTTGCAGTGTGAGGTAATCCCTTGCAGGCAGCTTCCTGGAGACCAACTGCCGGGCACGTTTACCAGACCTCTGCCAGGGCGGCACACAGAAGCCCTCTGAGACATCCATCACACAGATCGCCTTCCAGGGGAAACAGGTTGTGTGTGTGTGTGTGTGTGTGTGTGTGTGTGTGTGTGTGTGTGTGTCTGTGTGTGTGTGTGTGTGTGTGTGTTTGTAGGTGACATGGGGCATCTTTTCTTAGCTAAGACGAACAAGCCCTCAGGTGGGTGAATTCATTTTGATTTATGCTATTTTTTTGTTTGCTGCCTTCCCTTCCACCTCATCATTCATCACCTCTACACCCATCATCTCTGTCTCCGTCACC
>NW_027468718.1:15149548-15187048 GCF_046254945.1 Alosa pseudoharengus | reverse complement strand
TCTGCCAAGAACGATAGAGAGCTGACACATTGAGTAACGAGTAATGAGTAATGAGTACATTTTAGCTCTACCGTAAAACCTTATAGCGGCGTGGACAAATGGAATGACTGCTAATGTGTTGAATCTTCACGTAAATAAAGTCAGGGTTAACAGTGAAAACGTATGTTTATCCGTGAAATTTGTTCACAATATGAAAGTGTAGACTGTATACTGTTGCATTATGCGAAAACGTGAAATTCAACATTTTAACCCGTACGTTTGTTTATCGTGGATTTTCTCAAAATAGCACTGTGTGCAAAACGACTGGTTTCGCCTTGCAGGGTCACAAATCTCGCGAGAATCGTGAAAAATTACCTAGCTCTTAGAGAGATAGTTTTTGCCTGTTGTTGGGGTCAGATGACATCTGTGTGGTTACTCACGGTAATTGGGTCACATGGTGTTAGTGGCGGCAAGAATCATAATATCACCTGCTCACTTGTTAAGTGTTTTGTGAATGAACAGAGAGGGGGTGATGGGGGAAGCCTTACTTTTTGCTGACCTCATTTGATATATCAAGCTGTGGATTTATTGCTGTTGTGGACTACATGGAACTTGTGGATTTTACTTCTGGATTTATTGACGTTTATGAATTGATAGACATTGAACTGTGTTGGATATTCTCAAGATGCCGATTTTACTACAATAAAGGAACTTAACTTTCTTGGAAGCTATACTGGAAATTATTGGACAGCGTGTCGGGCAAGTTAGTCTCCCCTACTCAGCCTTTCGGCGACCAAAGCTTTTGAGTCGCCCACACCTGTTGTTAATCCTTCACCCTCCACAACAAAAGCCTTTTCATTGTGTACAGGGGGGCTAAGTCATGAGACGTTTGTTATTACGCTTACGCTTAATACATGCTTTTAACATGCTTTTAACATGCTTTAAACGCTAATGTTGGCTTGGCTACACCACTGTAGGGGATTCTCATGGTTGGGCCAGTGCTGTATGTAGTATTATTAATACATTTTTCCAGTAGCCTACTTGATGATCATTTGGAACAAGAATCTTCAGAGGCCACAATTTTGGCTGATTCTTAGTTCAGTTGCATCGAGAAGTTCTGTTTATACATTTGACTTTCTTTGACGTCATCCAGTTTAAGGCTTTGCTTTTGGTTAAGCAATGATTGACTTAACCAACATTTCTGTTTTTGTTTGGTTGGACATAATTGGGAGGGCATAATATCTGTTTTATTTTGTTCTCTTTTTAGCTTGTAACTGGGGATGATGCACTTATAATGTACTTGAAGGCATCCTTTGTCTTCTCCACTCCGTCCGTAGGTCTCTGGCTGGATTCTTAAGTGCTTTTGGTATTCGCTTCATTGTGGGTGAAGTAATATCAACAAAAACATCTCAATCTGAATATCTCCAGGAGTGAAAGCAATATTTTTTTGTTGTTGTTGAGTTTGTTTTGGAGACTGCCAACACTTTTCTTTGAGCTCCTGATCTGAATAGAAATGTGGAACACATTTCTTTCTGCAGCATGTCTAAAGAGAACAACATCCTCTCTCATATCCCACATGCCAGCAACAGAAGTAGACACGGCTGACTGGGAATCCAGAGATAAAAGGAAACAATCCGATACGAGAATAACCAGCCCCTGCCCTGCCTCCGCTATCCGACTGTCGGAAATTTGTTTTGCTCAGTTTTCCAACAATGTTGGTGTGTGGCTGTGAGTGTGTCGATGGGAATTGGGCAGGAGGTGGGACTGGGGGAGGGATGGGAGAGACTTGAACTGTGTTACAGTCAGCTGGAGCTGGATCTGCATCTGGGCCTAATCGGAGCCAGACCAGGGCCAGGCGCGTTTCAGAGCGTCTGTAGCTTTCTGGGATGCGATTCATGCTTGATTGACATTCGTGCGGCTGATTCGCATTTCCATCTCTGGCAAAGCATTGACAAAAAAGTCTAACCTGAAACCCTACCCAGAGATTGTAGATGACTGTTTTGCTTTGCTATCCACAACATGCTTGGGTTGGCAATGACACAAAGGCAGATAAACAGAGAGAGTGGTTGTGAAGCGTGTCAAGTCTTTGCCAGTTCTTCCTCCCACTGGTGCTCTGTATTACCACAAATGTCCTCGAGGCCAGATGTTCAAGCCAGTGGTCATCCCTCGAGCATGAAGCAATTCCTCTCTTTTTAATGCAGTAAATTCATGCCCCTTTTATGCTAGCTAAAATATGCATGGCACCCTCCTCAAAAGAGCAATTAACAAGATCCGCAAATCACACCGTTATTATGTTATCCCACATCGCATTCGCTCACACAGGAACTGGACGTCTGAAGAGTGATCGAGATCGAATGACTCATGCCTGACTCATGTCACACAAACACGGAGTACTTAGTGTCCTTGGTTTACAAATGGAATGAAGTCATGCTTCAGTAAACATTTTGCGCAACAGTTTGTTTTCATATGTTTTTTTTCCAGATTGCAGTTTTGGTGAGTAAGCCTGAACAGTACTCAGGTCCTGAGGGTGTATGCAAAGAAATGCTGAGCTTTGATGATGTCAGTATTATGAAGCATCATGTGCACTTTCTCAGATAGGGCCTCTATTGAACGACGTGGTCTGTCTGTTTGATATTAGCCTGTTGGGGGTAAATCACTGCTAGAGTTCATATTTATTACCCATCTGTATCCCACAAACACAACACTGTATAGACTTATAGTGCTTTTTTATTATTCCATTTTTACTATGCTCCTTCCCACCGCATACTTTCTCTATAACATAACAGCGCTCTGTGCTCTCCCTTGTCCTGTAAATCTGCCTTGCATTGCTTTATGCTTCACACACATGAAGGCACCCATCTGAGAGGCTCTCTCCAAAGACAGTGATGCGGACGCCCTCCCACCTGCTTGGAGTGCCGGAGCTCTCTCCACCATGTCAACACAGAGAGCAAAGAACGCTGAACCAGATCGGTCAAATCGGAATCGGGTCTGGCCCAGATCCATTGGAAACGGCCCGGATCCGTTGCGGCGCAGGCGACTCTGTGAAGAGACCGCCATCACTGTTTTCCATTACGGGAAGCCAATCATTGCCCTCAATGGAATAGCACATGTGCAAGAGTGTGTGTTCGTGGTCGAGGTTCGCGTGCGACGTTCGGAAGATGGGGCGGGCCACAAGAGTCAGTGTGAGAGACAGAATGGTGATATAAGCACTACCAGCACCTCCCCAACTGTTGAATGAAGTGTTACTGCTGTGTAGCAGTATAGTTTGGTAGAGGAATCTATCGCTCTCACTCACACATAGGCTACACACACACACACACACACACACACACACACACACACACATCCTTCAGAGAGGGTATCAATCAGATTCAATGAAATCTCGGACAAATGACAATTACATGTCAGATAAGTTTCAGTGAGCTATACCAGAGACTTTCTAATGTGGAGACACAGCACTCAAAATATACTCCATAGAAATTCATGGGGCTAGTTTGTCACGCCAATATGGCCGTTGTCTACACATATCCCACCCCTTCCTCGGCAAAACTTCGACATGTGAATACATTGAGCCAATCATATGGTGTGTTGTGAAGACATTGTGCCAATCATGTGTTGTTATCTCGGCGCTGGAGCAAAATTGGTGTCGTGAAGCCTTGCGCACGCGCATTTCTGCCGAAATGGATGCCCGACGAGTGCCCAAAAATGGTTGTCAAATGGCCGCCGAGTGGAGGGACTTGCCTAAATGGACTTTGGCTATACCTACAGACATAATGGAGCATCAGCACGTTCAAGTTCATCTGTATGTCATCTGTACACTCAGGGCCAGATGTACTAACGCTTTTGCGCCCACTTCAGGCGTATTTGTTTCGCAACTTGCGTGTAAAATCATTGCGAGGTATGTACAAACAGGCCGCAATGAAGTAAAAGAGCAAACTGCCTGTCGCGGGAGCTGAAAAGGGCACATTGCGTTTTTCGTGTCATGCATATGCATTCATGGGATGATCCAGGGGAAAGTGGGAGTTTAGCGTAAAAAGATGGGGGGGGGAAGCGTAAAGAGCGCCTAATTATGTTTTCCGCGGTATGTACAAAGACTGCTCCTGAAAGCGCACGTCTATTCTGCGCCTAAATACTTCCGCCTTGTAAAAGCAGGTGTTAATCCAAATTGCAGTTCAATGCGTCAATAAGAGAACCTTTCAAAGACAACAGAATCGCTATTTAGAGCACCAGTTTTGTAAATATTTGTGGGCTACTATCAAAATCAACCTAACTTTCGTTGGCCTTTCGAATGTCTTACTTTCACTTTCACGTCATTCACTTTCCTACTTGCTAGATTTGACCAATTTTCCATAGCCTACGTGCACAAGTAGTTTGAGTAAAACTACTAATCTTCATTATCTCCCTGCTTGTTTACATCTTATCATGTATGGTATTATTTCATGATCGCTAAACGTTTGATTCTTTTTAATGTTGTCATCAGTTAACTTCATTAAACTGTGCTTGTGTGTAGGCTCTGCCGTTCATATGTGGACGTTCCTAAATTGCGTTTATGGGCGGAGAAAGGCAGAGAAAGGCGCAGTTTACACTAGTTTGATAAATACGACGGAAACTTGGGTCTGACAGCGTTCGCAATCTGCGGTTTGTCCATGACGCTGATAACGCTACGTTCGCAAATGTACGTACATCTGGCCCTCAGTCTGTTATTTGTCTGTTATACATGTCCAATGCGGTTTCGTTTTTTTGTTTCTGGGGTCCCCTTGCTGTTGGGGAGTATTTGTATTTTACATAATTGTCGTAAATATCACTCATGGCTAGCACCCTTCCCCATGGACACGGCACATGTGGATTTGTTTATAAACTGTCAAAGATAATCTCCGAAGAGCCATGTCGACTGACAATATTATGCGATTTCTTACAAATAGTAGGCTATTGCACAATAGCCGTAAAGCAATTTGTGTTTCTACGGGTTGGGGGAGAACAAGTTGCAAAGCTGGTTCTCCGTAGACATGAAGGCTAGGGCTGCGCAATGTGCACAATTCTCCCTATTACAAGTTAGTTTACCATCAAAATGACTTCAAAGCTGTATTACAGTAATTAAGGTACCGGTAAATAACTTGCAAAGGATACCTTTAAAGGTGGCTGACAACAGTCTGTGACTTGGACATGAAGAAGCTTTCCTCGTGTTTGTCTCTGCTGAACAACAACACAATGAATGTATTCATTTCTCCTTTTATTGAGACCATTGGGAAGGAAACTGCAGACAAAAGTGCAGACCAGTGGATCCTCCAGCACAAAGGCTTCCTTCTGGACTCAGACAGCAGACATGCCATTGGGTTCATGCTTTCATGAACCGCAAGGTCAAGTGTTAATGCAGCAGCCTGTTCAAACACAGAACTGTGATGACCCTCATGCCTCATCTAAAGCACATGGTGCCATATGTCATCAAGAAATGCGAGTGAGGCTGAGAAAGATAGAAAGGGGGGAGCGTGTGTGTGAGAGAGAGAGAGAGAGAGAGATGGAAAGACATGAAGAGAGAGGCAAACTGAGTGGGAAATAAAACGATTGTGGGAAGCAATGAAGAGAGATGGACCGATAGAGAGGGTGTAGAGAAGGCGAATGAGAGATAGAGAGATGGTGAGAGGGAGAAATAGAGAGAGACAGAGAGTTAGAAAAGCTCAGCTGGCGAAAGGGTAGAGTGATTTATCTGCAGGAGTTTGAGTCTGCTACTCAGACAGTTAGCACATGTTTCTAACACATGCTTCAGAACTGAAAACACACGGGCCAATGCATGCACAAATATTAGCCTGGCTCCTGTCACTACAGCTCAGCAGCACAACTGGGTCAGGTGAGTGAGAGAGTGAGTGGACGAGGCAGTGACCAATTGAGCAATCTATCTATCTATATATCCATCAATCCATCTGTCCATCAATTCATCTATCTATCTGTCTGTCCATCTACACCGTGATGTTAGCACCTAGTAGAGTTATTGGCCCCTGAGAAAACCCAGAGAGCTGCTGAGCCTGGGGCAGTTCTGATTCTGACAGCCTGGGGCAGTTCTGATTCTGACAGCCTGCCTCCGATCGGCGCCAGATCCATTTCCAAAAAAACAACTCCTTTCTGTGTTTTTAATTCTAAACACCAAGGGCATGTTCTCTTTGGTAAGAGTCTGTGGCCCACGCAGAGTATGTGAATATGACATTAGAGTCCAAGGAGAGTGTTTTGAGAGTGTTAAAGTATTTGACCAGTGGGAGTCTCCCAAATCGCATGGAGGGTTCACTCAAGTGTGCAGATCTCCCAGAGATTCTCCCATCAAAGCCACTGTACAAGTTCCAGTAAGTTCAAGCGACTAAGTAACTAAATATTTAAATCACTGGCAGTGCCTTATAAACCTCCTCTTAGACCAAAAAGGGCTTTCTCACTAAATATCACAGCCTGCTATACAACACCAGCCAAGGCAGCATTGCCATGTAGCTTTTGGCTGAACATCTCGTTTTTAAGACAGTAAGATTACGTGACTGGTATCAACATGCTGTTCTTTCAGCTACTGGTGTCACATAGTCCAGTAGTAATAGGGTTACACCCGGAACAAATTAGTAACAAGCTGAATTTTTCAGGATATGTTCAGAATACCTTTAGGAATGACATACTAAAAGTCCCCGTGAATCCCCCTTGTGCTCTCTGAGATATTCAAGATGGCGTCAAAAATGGCCGCCATTTGGAGATTTTTCCATATCTCAGGCTTAAAACCTGATACAAATGTAATTTAAAGGTCAAAATATATGTTTTTTAGGGTAAGTAAGTCAAGTTCATCATTCATTTTTTGAATGGAGACATTTCATAATAATAAATCACTTCAGTCATCATCCTCATCATCAGAAATTGGTGTTGATTCTTCAGTTTCTCCCTCATCATCTAGTAAAGCTGGCATTGGTGCTGCATTATATGAAGTCAGCAATATATATAATATTATGTGCTATTACATTGTAAAGGTTATAGAGGGAAAATTGCTGTCTGATTGTTGTCTAACTATGCATTCAGACCAAGAGCTACCAAAGTTGCAAAATCACTTTTGTCACTGGTAAAATGCAGCTGCTAAATAATAAATCTGTCGTTTTTGTCGTGCAAGTCGCTCAGGACATGAGAGATTTGAACCTTCTAAGTTCACATATTTTTCATAGACACTAAGATGGTTTATAAACATGATCAAATGTATACAGAAATGCCTGTAGCCTAAATATGCTTTAAAACTTGCCATCATAGCTATTCCTCTTTTGCCAAACTCTCTGAATTAACAAGGAATTCTTATGTTAAGTTAGCTTACGCTAACTTTTTGGGTCACTGTACCATTTTAGCCCACCTTGGAAAAAGGCATTTTTTGAACATATTTCACCCATCCAAATCCTTATTTTTTTTTGTAAAATGAATCAGAAAACATATAGTTTGTATACTCAACATTTTTTTTTTTTTAACCACTTTATTTATGGTGTTTTTTCCACAACACAGATAATACATTTGTAGATTATAATGTGATATTTTGGTCAAAACAGCAACCACAACAATATGTGGAAAGGCGCCAGTTTAGGACAAGACCATAGCATATGGTAGTTACTAGCGGGGGCCTGTTTGCACCTGTCACAAATGGGGTTTATTGTTGGAAATATTTTTGCTAGTCTAACTTTGGAAAAGTGCAGTCCATGAAGGACCTTAAATTGTATTAAAGCATGTCTGGAACAACTAGAAGATGAGTGGACCCTAAGCAGAGCCATGTCCCATTCTTCATCTGAAAGTGGGACCCCCATATCATTTTCCCATTGTTCTCGAATATGAGATACAGAGGGACTGAGTGTATCCATTATCTGTGAATAAATCATTGACACCCTACCTTTTTTTAACAAATTCACCCTTAACAGAGAGTCTAGACAAGACAAAGGGGGAGGGTTTGGGAAATTGGCAAATTTCTTACGTACAAAATCCCTGACTTGTAAGTAGCGGAAAAAGTGGGCATTGGTCAGCTTATATTTTGCAGACAGTTGTTCAAAACTCGCAAAAGTATTATCATATTGTTAAAAGTATTTTCTTTTAACAATATGATTAAGACCCTTCACATTCCAACTCAGAATATTCACATCCCTGTTACCTGGGGTTGCACTGAAATTATTTTGTGCCATTGATGCTCCTCATTTCAGATATTTCAATATCTATCCTAATTGAATGATAAAATGTAAACGTGGATGCACAGAAAAAATAAAAAACATACACATCACACACGCAGTCACATTTAACATATACTGAACAAATCCCCAGTGCCATAAAATGGCAACCCCCCCCCCCCCCCCCCCCCTTAAACACTTTGAATTTCCGCAAACTCTCATTTGCATTCTTCCTGCTGTTAGCAAGAATTTCTAACATTGTGAACCACGAAAATGCCATGTAGTTACACAGCTAACGATAATGGGAAAAACCAACGGTTGTCCATCATAAAAGTCCTTAGACTTTAAGTAGTTTCATTGATGGTCGTGAGCAATGGAACATAACAAAGTAGAACATATGTATTTTCTCGTAATGGTGCAACTAGAAGTAACCTATTCTGCATTCGACCCGTCACCTTGGTCCTCATCCGAAGCCGCGGGTAGAGAAGATTGGCTAGCGATGTTGTGGCTGATGTATGCGTGTGCTTCCTCGGGATCGGTGAACTTCATGCGCTTCTTGTCATGGCTGAACTGTAGTGTGGCAGGGTAGTACATGGCGAACTTGTGCTGCGTGGAGCAGCTGTTTGGATTCGGAGAAGGCGGCGCGGCGCTTATTAATGTCTGGGCTGAAATCGGGGAAGATGTGAATTCTTGTTCCATTGTAAGTGTACCTTTCTCGCGCGCCAGGCGCAGGAGGATCCGGGACATGCTTAATGTCAGATAACGTCCATAATAATTGGACTTTGGTTTCGATTTTTTGATAGTTTCATGTGCTTATGAGGAGCAATATATGACAGAAATTTGGTGATCGCTGAATGTTGTTTAGGTATATTGATCTACGTTAAGCTTTTTCCTTTCAATAGGCCTTAATGAAGCAGAAACGCTTAACGTCCATAATAATTGGACTTTGGGTTCGATATTTGTATAGTTTTAAGTGGTTATGATGAACAATATGAGAGAGAAATTTGGTGATCACTGAGCGTTGTTTAGGTACATTGAATCACGTTAAGCCTTTTTCTCGCGTCAATGAAGAAGAAAACGTTAACGTGAGATATCTTCTATAATCGTTGGATTTCGGTTTAGTTTTTTTGACAGACTTAAGTGTTCATGCCAACATATGGCCATGCGAAATTTGGTGATGATTCATCGTTGTTTTCCTACCTTAAGCCACGTTAAGCTTTTTCACGTTAAGCGTTTTAGAATGTCCCCGGCTCCTTGGTCTGGAAGTGATGTAGCTTTACGATCAGTGGTCTTGGTCTGCCCTCTCCGGGCTTAGGGGCCAAGCTTCTGTGAGCTCTATCCACGGATGGTGGTGTTTGAAAGTTGTCTTCCCCAAACAATTCCAGAAGTAGCTTAGCAATGAACTCCGTTGGCTTGGCTCCCTCTGTATTTTCTGGTATCCCCACTATTCGAATGTTCTGCCTTCTTGTGTAATTTTCCAAGTACGTTACCTTGTCCCTCGGCTCACGATTCTCTTTAGCTAGGGAGGCTTGTGACAGTTCCACACAATTCAGTCTTTTGTCAAGATCATTAAGTCCATCCTCCACACTCGCGATTCTCTGGCCAAAAGCATTGAGCGTTGTATTCAGAGAGGCTATAGATGTCCTGTTTTCCTCTCGAAACGAGTCGATTGAAGCTTGTATTGCGTTAACTGCTTTTGCTAGCGCCGCCATGCTCTTGGAATTAGCCTCTGCTTCTGAGTTAGCCATGGTGTTGGCAGCGGTTCTTGAAGTCGACCTAACTTCTCTTGGCTCTTTAGGGGTCTTATGCGACATCGTAGAAACACCATAAACGACGTAGTGCGCAAGATATCAAAGTCTGGCTATCAGTAAGGTTCACAATATATGAATATAAAAAGATTTTGCAGGAGCTCCCGTAGACACGTCTACTCCTTAGGCATGCTCAATAGCGCCCCCCTATACTCAACATTTTTAATCCTTAAGCAGTGTATAGAGCTGGTAAGTCCCGCCCTTTCCGCTATCCCCGCTGGACCTCTATATTGAAAAATCGTTAATGCAAGTGAATGTGAGAAAATAATTATTTTCTGGTCCCGTTTGAATTTTGCCATGAATGTGAACATATGTTGTCTGTGAATTTATAATATAATTTTTCGTGTAAAGAATGCTACAATTGAGCGGGTAGAAGTTTGATGCGGTTAAACTTTGTGTGAGAGCACTTTGTGGACTACAACTTTCCGCTAGACGACAGCTAACTAGTTTCCCATAATAACCATCAGTTGGTCGAGAGGTAGGGTTATTAAGATCGACTTTGAACACAGTGAACCATACAACTTTACAATCACACTGTATCATAGTGTTAATGTGTTGAGTGAAGCTAGACATGTTTCGAATATTTTTGTTACCATGTGTGTTTATTCCTGTCGTTACAAAAACTAGCATCTCAGTTAATGTTAGCGATTAGAGCTAGCTCACGTCACAGGCGACATGTAGTCTTTCTCGTTATGTCTTTTCCACAACTGATAGCCGAATAATCATATAATATACTGTCAAACTCGTAACATGAAAAATTATATTAAAAATTCAAAGACAACATATGTTCACATTCATGGCACAATTCAAACGGGACCAGAAAATAATTATTTTCTCACATTCACTTGCTTTGACGATTTTTCAATCTAGAGGTCCACTGGGGGTTTAGCGGATGGGCGGGACTTACCAGCTCTATATGTAGCAGGGTTGTTGTTTCCCTGAATTTCCCCACATGAGTTGTGCTTTTCTTTTTGGAGTTTTTGTATTTTCTTTATTTTCCCATGGGAATCTAAGTGTAAGGGGGTGTGGTGTAGGTGTGACGTGGGGCTATGCTCCGCGAAAATTAACTTTTAACTAAGTGTCCCACTACCCCAGGCGGGCTTGTCAGATTTCACGCAACAGGAGCACCTGAATGTGATAGCCTGTGTACGAAAATAAACAAATTCAGTAAGACCCAGTTTGAACGTCACGTTGCATTATTTCAACTTTTCTTTTAAAAACACAACGCAGAGGATATTTATGGAGAGCAAAATACTCCCATTACATATCTATCAGTAGGGCTACATGTACATTGACTATTGACGATGGTTTGCTCACTGCGCTAACTAGCATAACTCATCTTTCTACATAAAGCCAAATGGTAAAAAATGACAATGAACTAAATACACACAAAACAATAAACAATAATCTCCCAATTTACATAATATGAATCTACATACTAAGTCAGTGGCTGAAAATAATTGAAAAGAGGCTCTATCTGAGGGGTTCGAAAACACCAAAGTTTTGAAGCGACTTTATCTGAGCCTCCTTGAGACTGCACAGATGTAAGCGAGCCTTATTCAATATTGACAAATGTGATTGGTGCCAAATAAAAACTAACATATAATAAAGACATTGTGTGATTAGACAAAATAATGAATAGCATTAGACAGGCCCCTCTTTTTCTAAAAAATTACTTCAAATTTACAAATGGGCTTAAATGGTGCCTGGGCTTAAAGGAACACGCCACCCAAAATCAGTAGTGATATATGTTCTTACCGTAACTTTCACGAGTTGAGTCGTACCTCTCCCGCATCGGTAGGTGCACTCAAACGCTCTGTCGCGCGTGAATGTGTTAGCATGTTGCTATGCTAGCGGGCTCTGCCGTGGCCGTAGAGAGAGGCACATAGCAGTATTCAAACACCTCCACGTTTTACCTACTTAAATACAGTTGCACGAGTAGTTGATGAAAAATGTTAGGGCACACAACATGAAACGTGACGATTTTCCAAGCGAATAAACATGAGAACTACAATGTGTGGCGCAATAGCACTTGGGAGTACTTTGACCTAGCTTGGTAATATTATTAACACCTAATTGTAGATCCTATCCACCACAGAGTTTAGAATCCATGCTGGATCGACCCTCAGCCTCTCCCTCCCCTCTGAGCGAGAGAGGCACACACACTAGAGATGCGCTGATGGGCTATTATTTCAACCATAACTGCATAGCAAAACTTATCATCCATCAGCCATCCATCAGCACCAAAGTTTGTTGACCAATTTTCAAAACTACACCTGCCCACCATCCGCTGGTTGTTTTAATGTAGGCTATATGGGTGATGCAGCGCTGCTGACGTGAGGCTAGAAAGCCCTTGCCTGTTCTAGAAAGACTGATCTAATGCAGCAAATATATTAAAAGGCAAAAGTCGTACATTGGCTAGGCCTATCCCCAGAATATCAGCAGCAAACTCAGTCTCTGTCGCGCAAAACAGTCTCCAAATAAAACGCACATCGGCCTGTTGCCTATTCTGCCAGCTTGTGACAATATATCGTCCAAAATGCTTGATTGCATTGCATTCTCTACATTTTTAGCTACATTTTCATATACCACATCAGCATTTTTGTTCAGTGAATCTTTTGTAAATTGCTTTACAATTACCGTCGGGCCCTTGTCAGCAGACTTCGGCTTGCCTCTTGCCATATTCACTCCTTGTCTTCCGATGTCATTTCTGAGTCATCTACAGATGTTCACCTCCCTAAATAGAACCAACTTCAACCTTTGTTATATCCTAGATGAGACTGCCTGGGTTATTTTGTTTAGATATTAGCCTATATATAAAACACATAATTGTAGCCTACCATTCGGGGAATAGGCATTTAAAAGAGAGACAGAGAGTGATATGACTAAGAAATGACATCGGGCGATGGCAGTGCGAGATGTTCAGAACGTAAGAGCTAAAACTTCTACAAACTCACTAACATCCACAGCGGAAAAAGAAGGTAAGAAAAATAGTCGGAAAACTTAGATGTGTAAGGCAAGCAAGCAAGTTTGGCGGTTGTTACTAAAAATGTGAACATGCACGTTGCATTGTTGTGCGGTGGACTTTCAGAATGAATGGAGTCGGAGTTTCTTTAATATCGAGGCGTCATATTTGTCCGATGGCCTGCTAGGCTATAAAATGAATTGCGATGTCTGTCTGAAAAAGACGCGCTCGTGCAGTCAAAATGAATGGGAGTCTTCAGAACAGGCTTGTCAGTCAACCTGACATAACAGTGTGTAAAGTAGCCTATAATGTGAATGACTTGTTATTTTATCAAGGATTTCTTTCTTTTTGCAAAAAATAAAGTAGCCTACAATAGGCATTAATTAGTAGGCCAGGAGCATGCTGAAATTATGTGGCAAATTGCGTTTTTTATTACAATGATACAATTGTAAAAGGACGTGACCGAAGCTGAGGCAAGCCAGGCAATAGGCCTATAGGCCCGACGGTAATTGTAAAGCAATTTACAAAAGATTCACTGAACAAAAATGCTGATGTGGTACATGAAAATGTAGCTAAAAATGTGGAGAATGCAATGCAATCAAGCATTTTGGACGATATATTGTCACAAGCTGGCAGAATAGGCAACAGGCCGATGTGCGTTTTATTTGGAGACTGTTTTGCGCGACAGAGACTGAGTTTGCTGCTGATATTCTGGGGATAGGCCTAGCCAATGTACGACTTTTGCCTTTTAATATATTTGCTGCATTAGATCAGTCTTTCTAGAACAGGCAAGGGCTTTCTAGCCTCACGTCAGCAGCGCTGCATCACCCATATAGCCTAGGCCTACATTAAAACAACCAGCGGATGGCGGGTGCAGTTTTGAAAATTGGTCAACAAACTTTAGTGCTGATGGATGGCTGATGGATGATAAGTTTTGCTATGCAGTTATGGTTGAAATAATAGCCCATCAGCGCATCTCTAGTGTGTGTGCCTCTCTCGCTCAGAGGGGAAGGAGAGGCTGATCCAGCATGGATTCTAAACTCTGTGGTGGATAGGATCTACAATTAGGTGTTAATAATATTACCACGCTAGGTCGAAGTACTCCCAAGTGTTATTGCGCCACACATTGTAGTTCTCATGTTTAATCGCTTGGAAAATCGCCACGTTTCATGTTGTGTGCCCTAACATTTTTCATCAACTACTCGTGCAACTGTATTTAAGTAGGTAAAACGTGGAGGTGTTTGAATACTGCTATGTGCCTCTCTCTACGGCCACGGCAGAGCCCGCTAGCATAGCAACATGCTAACACATTCGCACGCGCGACAGAGCGTTTGAGTGTACCTACCGACGCGGGAGAGGTACGACTCAACTCGTGAAAGTTACGGTAAGAACATATATCACTACTGATTTTGGGTGGCGTGTTCCTTTAATGGGTACACTATGTGAATTTCGTGTCACATTAATGACCTTGTAATCTTGGTTAACTTTAATTTTAGCAGTGTGTCAATGGTGAATTTGGATTCCTTGTATGAGAAAACTTTTTTATTGCATTTGTATTATGTTTTAAGCCTGAGATATGGAAAAATCTCCAAATAGCAGCAATTTTGGACGCCATCTTGAATATCTCAGAAAGAACAAGGGGGATTCCCGGGGACTTTTAGTATGTTATTCCTAAAGGTATTCTGAACATATCCTGAAAAATTCAGCTTGTTACTAATTTGTTCCGGGTTTGACTCAATTTGGAGCTAATGCTCTTGGACTAACACACACACAGGCCTATTTAATTTCATAAGAAGGCCCGGAGGAATACTCCTTGAGCCTATCAGTCACCAGCAGAAATCAGATTCTGTTGGCTAAGAGCATTTTTTAAAGGAAGCTGGATACCTTTGAATTGTAATTGCACCAAACCTTGTTTTCACAGCTTTAATGGCTTACAACTCCATTTGAGGCATATATTTGGCAAATATATGTTTTTATTTTATTTATTAAAAAAATACTACAAACAGTGTGATGTATATCAAGCGTCCGCCTGAAACCACTTCATGTTTTTCCATTTGAAGATGTTACCCAACTTTAAGTGTCTTTAAATGCATCTTTCATTATTCTGTGCTGCCTTCAATTCCTGTGGACTTTTTAAAAGACCCTCCTGCCAAGTGGAAAGGTATTTGTTTTCATTGCTTTGGGTTCTCAGAGTGATAGAAAGGATGACTCACATCGAGTTCAAGGTTCAGACAGAAAATACCACTGTGGTGACTGGGGGGGGGGGGGGGGGGCTCTAATAAAATAAGATACGCTTCTTTTTTTAAGTTGATGGTGGGGTGGGGGGGGGGGGGGGGTAACTGCCTCAAAGCAGTATTTATACTCATCTACAGTATGTATGTGTATTCTAATGTGTTCCTCTATGTATTCAGTGTGGTTTATATTCTTCTATGTATTCACTCTTTTTCTACTGTATATTATTCTATGTATTCGTGTTCTAATGTATTCCTCTATGTATTCGTGTTCTAATGTATTCAGTGTTTTTATATTCCTCTATGTATTCAGTGTTTTTATATTCCTCTATGCATTCCTCCTCTCTTTTAAATGGTGTGAGCATGAGCAGAGATTTGTCAAAACACCTCAAACCAGATGATCCTTTGTGTGTATGTATGAGTGAACAAGTGCGTGTGTGTGCATATGTTTGCGTGCAAACATACATGTGCAGGACTACACACGTGTGTGTTTGTGTGTGTGTGTGCTTGTGCTTACTGACATATCCATGTCAATGCATGTATGCGTGTACAGGTGTATGTATGTGTGTGTGTGTACGTGTGTACGTGTGTGTGTGTGTGTGTGTGTGTGTGTGTTCACAGGTGTGTGTGAGTGCTCTGGCGGAGGGCTCTCGGGGAGCGGGAGAGCAGCGAGCTGCGGAGCCCCGTCCTCACTCTCCCCGGCAGGCTCGGCACGGAATGTTGTCTCAGTGCCTGGACAAGGAATGCCTTGTCCAAACACCGCCAAGTCCATCAACATCAGCGCCCGTTCGAGTCTGATATAAAATTTCCGAGCAGCTCCAAGCCGGTCCCCCAGAAGGGATTACTGGAGAAAACTTGGCATGCAAGTGACATCACCCACAGTTGTCTTTGGACAAACCGCAGTCGACCGTGGCCCACACCGGGGAACTGGGGACTGGGGAAAGTCGTGAAATTCCTGTTGACCATTTACTGCATTTTTGAGGGCGAATCTCCTCCACTCACATGCAAAGGGAGCATAGGAATGAGCTGAAGGAACCTGGTGGGATTTCTTGTCTCCGAGTGCTTTTAGTTCGACACGTCTAGGTAGGGGTTGTTACGGCAAGATATTTGACATGGTAAAATTGATTTCAGAGGGAACGCCAGGGGATTTATTTTTTTGGACTTCCTAGTCCAGGAGATGAACAGCATGCATAAAATTTGTCGTACGGAGTCCTGGCGGATGCAGAGTTGGGCAGCAGGGTGTAAATCCCAGTGCCTAGTAACCTGACACATGTGCTACAGCCAATAATGCTGAAAACCATAACTCTCGCTCTCTGTGCTACCACATCTGCGTCCCCCTTGCTTTAGATTGTACAACCACAGTGTGGGTCCGTGCACATCAAAACAAGGGTTACTCGAACAGACACTGTACCCAATAAAATGTCTAAACTTGTCATGCTCTCCCATATGGCGAGCTGAGTCGGCAATCTCCTTTGGGAGTCCCACTCTTCTTTCCATCTGGTTTTCCATGGTGATGGTGGCGGTTTCCTGTCCAGCGGCCTTATTCACATGCGGTGCAGGAGGTCTGAGGGGAGCTGACTCAGCCTTCTCCGACTCAAAAACAAAGATGTCTGGGAACAAACTTCTCCCTCTTTATTTAGCTCCTTGCACGCGCTTCTTTTAGGCATTACAAGCGAAGACACATGTGGACACACGTGGACAGCAGCTGAGTCGGGAGAGCCCTCATTTGGCCCAGGTCCGGCTCTGGTTGGCCCTCATTTGGCCCACGTCCGGCCCAGGTTGGGGACTGTGTGTGATGGTAATTTTGATACCATAGATTTAATAGAGACCCAGTCAGACCAATAGTATGAAAAATCAGGAACAGAGTTTATTTACAATGATGCGCATCAAGGGAGAGACAGCATGACTTCACCTAAAGATCCATCAGCTGCTCTAACTAGACAAGGAAATAGTAGGGTTTAAGTATCCTTCCAGGCTGACGGGAGATGGTGTTGGTCATCCCATCTCACGTGGACTACACTGAATCAGACTCTGATTAGTGGCAACCTGGCAATCCGGAGCTAGCTACTGGCGCAGCCATGCAGAACAGTGAAACACTGCAAAGTCATAATATTCCCGCTTATCTCTAAATACAGTCACACAAAGATATACACAGGGACAGTACAGATAACATACCGTCATTACATAGAATCACACTTTTAGTATCAAAGTGACCCACTAATGAGAAATGCAGAACATTAAACCACATATTGGAATATTGGACATAATGTTCTATTCCACTTTCTCTCATGTGTGAGAAATGCCAGTTCTGCAACTGTTATGGATTAAATATAAAAGGGATACAAGGTTCTCGTCTTCTTTCTTTCACTGTCTCTCTCTCTGTCTCTCCTTATTTATCTCTATCTCTCTCTCTTTCACACACACACACGCACAAATATACACACACAGATCAATGCTTCAAAGGAAAGTGAAGAACTTTTTTATTTCCAGGACCACAAGTGTTGGTGCAATTTTGTAACTGAGAACTTGTGTTAACTCAAAATTGAACCATCCAGACACAGACATATGTACTCTGTAAACTGGTCTAGATTAAACTCTGAGAACAGATTTCTGGACCCAAAGGTACCTTTTGAGCCAAGACTGGCAAATACTTCAATAAAACAATGGTATTGCTTTCTTAAAATCACTCTCTTTCCCCCTTGTTTGATTCTCCATGAATGAAACAGACACTGGGAAAGCTCAAAGTTAATACATTAGCAATGAATGCTTGAATGTGAATCAGATCCCTTAGAGAAAAGGCATTCCTTTAATAGGGTGTGTCGGCTGATCAAGAGCAGACCTATTCTACCATTAATCACAGTCAGAGAAAGTCCTGAGGCTGGAGAGCTGAGAGTCAGGGCAACAGAAACCGGGCCTACAGACATGCAACTGGTGATAAAGGCACTTCTCTGTGTACAGCATGTTAAGCTGTTTTCATAGACTAGATTCGGTGTGACATAGATGAATGTTGGGAAAAGTGTGTAACTGCAAGGCCTGGCCGAACATAAATCAAGGTTCACCATCAACACCAGAGAGAGGTTAAGGGGAAAACCCGAAAGGGGAAGTTCATGACTGCACAGAATTGCAGCACTGACCCAAAGAACCACAACCAGCACCAAATCATGGAACAAAAAAATCCTCTTTAAAAAATCCTCTTCTGAATGAAACAGTTGGAATCTTTTTTTTTCCATCTTCTTCTTCTTACAGTACTTTCAAAACACATTGAAGATTGATGGTGAAAGTAATTGTAGGTGAATAATTACTTAATATTAATCTTAGACTGGCGAACTTCAGGAAAAACTCAGGAATCAAGTTTATTCTATTACAAGCAGAGAGGGTACAAAAAAGGTCTATATGTAGGCCTAGCCCAGGCCTGAAAGGCCTAGGTTGGCCTGTAGCCAACTCCTCTCTTCCGCTACATCCTTAGTCCAAGTCTAGAAAATCTGATCTCACAAACATTGCAGTTTAGTTACTTTTAAATGGTTTAAACAAAGAACAAAGTGGCGCCAAGAACAAGCCCACTTGATTGGTTCTACAGTTGGTATCAGACACACCTACTCACACCCACTTCACACCTATGAATTCTTGTCAGAATAGCATGAGGAGAGATATCTTATATATCAGAAATATCACTTATAGAATGTTCCAAACATTCTCACAATCACATCATTACAATCCTTGTAATGAGACTATCAAAATGATACCAGACATGAATACATTTACATTTCATGATACATGGATACATTATATCAAGGAAGCATCCTTTGTCTTGTGTAAGTGATAGGCCTTAAAGTGGAAATGAAGCAGTCAAATAAAACAGATGTCTATAGAACTAGTTAAATATTTAAATATACCTTAAATACAAGTCAGAAATATGACCCGTTATTCAGAATAAAGCACAAACAAGTTGCATTCATTTCAGCTGTGCGCCGCCATCTTTGTTTTCAGAAAATGATGACATCACAAGAATGGTTGGTACAACATTCTATGCTGTTTACATAGCGGCTGTCATAGGCTCAGTTAGCTTAATGCCTCAACAAAATGGATATGGACGAATGGGATAGACCCACCAATGAGGACAGGCATCCAATTGCCTATGCTTTTGAGCCAGTAAGAGCAGTGGGAGTTTTAGTGCCCCCAGAGCCTGACTATGGAGGAGAAATAGATGATCGAGAGAGAGAGGTGTATCTGAGGGCACAGAACAAAATCGGTGGTGCTTATGTGGGGGTTGTGTCCCTATGTTCACTGACATTGCACACATGGAGAGTGTCTGCTGCCAGGAAATGAACCTGGGACATCTCATCCAAAATAACAGATATATAACGTCCAATCCTGCGTGCCAAATGCTGTCATTAAAGCGAGACGTTGAAGGTTGCAATGCGGTCGCTGAAGGACATCCGAGCTGAAACACTGGAACGCCCAATAAACAGCAGTTAACCAACTAACACACTCTTGATAGGTTGTGCAGAGGGGGTAGGCTAGGGGACTACACTGATCACCTGAGACTACACTAATTTTTACACCCATACTCAGTTTACTAGCATAGCATAACATAACAAGCACATACTGTAACTAGCATAGCATGAACCCTAAAATCTATGGTTGCTACAAGCGGCACATCCGTGCATTTATTTACTTAAAGTGAACAGCATGTTATTTTATGTTAGCTTACATAAACAAATAAAACTCAGATGCCTTACAGTCCATAAACAACGTCTACCCACAAAACCATGCCTGTCACAATCACAGAACTAGGCTACTGCAGAGTAGCCTACACAAGTCAGATGTACTGTAGGCTAGCATAACGTTACCCACAACAGGTTCTCACCAGGTTAGAAAGTCTCTGCAAATAGTTTCCACTACTACTTGAGTGAAACAAATGCAATCATTGATACTAATCAATCACAAAAAGAAACCTTTTACTCACACATGAGAAGTTCACGCCCCGAGTTTATTCACCAATTCATCAACGATGCAACTGCATTTTCAGGTCGCGGTAATCCACAAGTTGTGCGAGAACATCCAAACACATTATTGCGACTGAAGTTAAATCTAATTAAGTACTGTCTCTGATAGGCCTACAGGCTACATTACAGCGGCCCTTGTTCTTGTACAAACACAAAAACAAACATCAACATAATTTGCGTCGGCATATTGAAATAAAGTGAACGTCCGCTAATGGATAAAACATCCACGAACAAACGCTAACCATTCTGATGACGTAGCGCCTGCATTTTTAAAACATGGCCGCGCCCTAGTGGCGAAAGTCGTTATTGACATGTCATTTTCGAGTGAAACTACTTGAATTTCAGGTTTAATGAAAATCCATGTATCTTCAAAAATGAAAAATCAGCCAACAAATGGTCACAGTTCTCACTGCTTCATTTCCACTTTAAACCAGCACATTAGCATTCCATTGGGGGAGGGGATAGTGTCTTTGTTTAAAACCAAGATGGGTTACATGGCTAACTAAAAGTAGTCTTGAAGTTAAATTATTATCCATTTTAACCATACATTTTATTGCTATCAATGGCGATGACCCAACGTCCAACATTTCACATTCAGGATCAGCAGCACAGTTTCAACCTGAAAGTCAAAGGTCAAATCAGTCAGTCAGTACACTTCTGACCTCCCCGTCCTTTTCAGCTCCCTCCAAGCGAACAGAAGCCCTGTAGAAGCACCCTAGTGACCTTTAAATGCAGGGCAATGATAACTGTTTATCAGGGATGCTGCTACTGGTGGAGGCTTTCTTTTTTTGCTGACTGACAGACAGCTAAGACACCTAAGCTCACGACCTCTTTCGCTCCGCTGGGTCCATTTACGCCGGCACACTCCCGCTCATTCTTGCGCATAGCGAGCATCGAGTCACGCAGATAATGGAGGAGGCTGGTGGAGAGGGCCAGGAGGTACCAGTGCAAGCTGGCTTCAATCAGTAACGCATTTTTTTTTGTATGCTGATCCCCGTCGGGTGTTTCCGTGTTTCGCTTTCAATCTAGACCTCCCTGAGCGCCAGGGTCTTTGGACGGATTTGGCACCTGGGTATTGATAGTGAGAGAAGCCAAAGTCACAACTAAGCCCTCCGTCTCGCTCTCTCACTGTCTCACAATCTCTTTCTGTCTCTATCTCTCTCTCTCACACACACCCACACACACATACACTTTCTCTCTCTTTTTCTCTTTCTGTCTCTATCTCACACACATATACACACTCTCTCTCTCTCTCATCTCCTCTCTATTATCCTCCTACTACACCCAGAAAATTGCCAGTGACCTCCAGCAGTCCAGTTCATCCCTGGCCCTGGACCCACATGTGTTAGTGATTACCCGAGGGAGCTGTGCAGATCTGCTGTCCCCACAAGGGCTCTGCTCCACTGCGAGATGCAGTTCAACAGGTCAACTCGTATTATGCCGGAGGATTGAATATGGCTGCTTTTCCTACCAAACCGCACACAACTTTCCCTCAATTCCCCTCCCCTCCCGCTCCTCCGCTGTCCTCCTCCTCCTCCTCCTAAGAAATCTCGACTTGGCTTCAGTGTAAGTCTGGGATAAATATGGCACAATATGGGAACCCTAATAGAATAAGTGGCCATATTTTCCACTCATTTGCGCAAAAATTCTAATTTTCAACACCAAAAGCGATCAGGCCCTAATTGTCACTTACAGCAAGCCAAAAAGCCCTTGTTATTATCTGTATCGAGTATCTCTCACAGCCCTTGCCTGTGTAATATCACATCTCTGCTGTACGATGGGATTAATGTTCAAAATGCAACACAGGCCGCCTTTCTTGGCTTGCGCTCACAGCGGGACTGCGAGGTTAATGGCTACAGTGTAGAGAGATTAATGGAACCTGTAAGTGATTACTGGAGTACAGCAGCAGCTGAGGCCAGGCCTGGAGATTCGCCCAGGGGCTCTGATATATGTATGGAGGAATGGAGAAATTCCCTCCGTCATGCTATTGAAATGAGAGAGTTGGCCCATGATCCAACGCAGCATGCTATCATATGGGGGCCCCTAAGTAGTATTGTAGTTACAGGCACCAGTAACAACCAAAAGGCCTGAATTTACTAACTGTTATGAATAAATAAGACTATAATATGATTGTGTTGATTATGTATAATACATTAGTATATAAATAAAATATGTTTGGTATGTATTATGAAATAGACTGGTATTAAATTATCATCCTCACCATCAAGAATCCTAGGTATCTGTCACTCACTCATTGGCAAGCAATAAGTCACTGTAGCTCTTATTATCTGATGGGTTATAACAGTTTATTAATGGTTTATGAAGTGCTACCAACTTTAATAATAAACTGCTTATAAATCATCTTTCACAAACCTTTTATAAGGGTAGTTTTATTGTAAAATGAAATGGTATATTATTGCATTCAATAAAATTGTTAATATGTTATTAAATATTTTTGCAGCTGCTTTGTCACACAAGGCAAAGAAAGGCAGCCTTGACTTTGACTGTGAACCAGCCTGTCACATACTTGCATGTCGCAGCCACCTGGTTTTATTGAGCCAACGATGTTAATGAGGGGGTTCTCCTGTGCAGTATTAGAGGGCAGACAGTGAGTCACTGCACTGACCCGCTCTGAGCAGGCCAGTAACGGCTGTTTCCCTCCTGGGCTGTGGTGGGGTCAAGCTGCCTACGTCACCCACTGGACACAGGAAATGCCTCACCAAATCAACACAGTTAATTAAAAAAAAAAAACTCCCACAGACGCGCTGACTTCAACGGAAAGCCACGTGAGGATACTCCCACTGACCAGGATGGAAGCCTCAGTCTTTAAGGTCTGAACAAGGCAACAGGATCTGGCCGTAGGGACTTGGTCATCAGAACGAACCTTTCCTAATGACGCCTCCTCAGACTCTCCTTGAGTCTGTGTGTTTGAATTTGAAGACTTTTCCCTGTTTCACCAAGTTAGAGTGCACTCATCAGATACGGATAATCCCTTTGAATCGCTCTGTTGTGTGATCAGCTGATCAGAGGAGGACATCCAAAACATCCACAGTACTTTGGATCCCCATGGAGCAAGCCGCACAGAGAGAGCAACAGTCCAAGGACAATACTGACTTAGATTTGTCAGCTCTTAAAAATCCCTGTTGTGCGATTTGCTAATCAGCATACAGGGATAGATCCAAAACACTCAGTGTGCAGGATTACCCATCGGTCCAATAACAATATGGACTTGTCTTCAGCCCTTTAGTCGCTAAAAGCACAAAGATTCATCTGCTCATGTGACCACCATGACATGACCCTATACTGTAGCATGATTGATTACAAGCAGTGACTCAATCCAAATGAAGCTGTCATGCTCAGTCGAGTGACATGAGACACCAGACATCTGCTTAAGGCTTTTAGCCTCCATTGCCCACTAATGTTTGGCTCTCTCGCTGGCTCTTCGCTGGGAGAATGGTGATGTCTGAAGCCTGGCTTAATGCCTGCAGGTTATATGGGCTACAGGCAGCAAAGCTAACAGGGCAGCAGAGGTATGGAGAGAGGAGTTAATAGCCTATGACCAAGTGCCTGATCAATCCTCAGGAATGCATTACTCACACACTCACACACACACACACACACACACACACACACACACTCCTGATCTCCCCCAGTGGTCATTCTAAGAGTGCTCACGGCCACAGTGCCCAAGCTGGTGTACGGTCTGGCTTGGCAGGGGCCCATGGCAGTACTGTAATCATATGAGCGTGTCCCACGCTCTCCCCTTAAAACGCTGGACCCCGTGGCAGTACTGTAATCATATGAGCGTGTCCCACTGATGTGTCCCACGCTCTCCCCTTAAAACGCTGGACCCCGCGGCAGTGGAACAAGCAGGAGTTTATGGAGGCACATATGCGAAGGTCATTAGCGGTGGGTGCGATAGCGAACGGCCCATATGCGTAACGTAGAGGCACACTGAGTCATCATTGGCTGCTGGCTGCAAGAGAGAGAGAGAGAGAAAGAGAGAGAGGGGGGAGGCCATTGAGCTTTTCCATCAGTGGTGGTGCAAGTCTGCTGTTTGAGTGTTTTACAGAGTTGCTTCAGGGAGAGAGAGTGAGAGAGAGAGGGAAAGAGGGAGGAGAGGAGTGACTGAATATGTCAGTGATGGAATGGACCACTCTGAAGAGGTCTCTGCCAGAAAGTAAAGAGCAGAGAGAGAGAGAGAGAGAACGAGAGAGAGAGAATGAGGGGGAAGAGGGTTCCATGGTGTCACACTTGGAGGCTTTGGGTAAACTTATAAGAAGGCCTGTGTGAGTGCTAACGGACTGCCTTCATATAAACACAGCCAACAGTGAGTGGGCACAGAAGTACATTTCAAAACATTGCCGTCAACTTTTGGTGTCGCTCCTCTCAACAGTGAGGCCTTGTCTTTACGTGCCACTTTTCATGGAGGACATACACATGAAAGACAGCACAGCTAGGCCACCGTAAACCTCTGATGCTCTTAAAAAGAAAATGCCAGGTTGGAATTGGGATGTCTCCCAGACTGGCCATTAAGAGCTGCAAAATACACCCATATGTAGGCTCTACACACACACACACACACACATAAACACACACTCACACACACACACAAACACGCACTTTTACACACATAGAGACAGACACACATTATCACACATACTGATACAGACACACAGACAATCACACACACACACACACACACACACACACAGTTTTAAAGCCCCCTCTCTTGGAGCATTGCTCTGGGTTAGGCAGCTGGGCATGACACCATCAAATGATCAAACCCTGACTCGTAAGCTTTTTACTGGCGCCAGTCCCCCCTTGTATCAAGCTGTTAATAGGTACTGCATCCAACTATAAAACCATCCAAAGAAAACTCTTCTTATCCCCCTGCTACCGACCGTCCTTTGTTGGTGTGTAGGACCGCTGGATCCTATTCAGATTCAAAGGGAGAAATGCAAGCATGGGCCTTGATGGTGTAGTCTCAGCCTCTTTGTGAACTGTTACATTTGCTAGCTGCACAGCCCTGCTACAATACAACAAAAGAGGCAGAATAATTCTTATACAATAGAGGAGGTTTGTGCCTTCATTCAGGCATTGTAATTGTTTTCTTACACGCAAATCCTTCCCTTTCACGCCCACTGATGTATGCGGGGCATACTAATCAATGGCTCCAGCTTCAGACAAACACTGCATATCTTGGTCTGGAAGGATCTGGGTGAAAATAAAATGAGGGAATAATACCTGCTGCAAAGCAGTCCAAACATCAGTTTTCATTTAGTAAGATTGAGGAGGAGATCTCGTCATATGGTGGTCTGATTGGTTTACATTTCCATTGTTTGACTCAAGCATCCGCCCTTTTTATTTTTTAATTTGGGTCCTGCCTGCCTGTGACCCTGAGTTTTTTTTATTATTTTCTTTTACCCAGTTTTTCTTTTTTTTTTTTCTCTCTCTCTCTCTCTCTCTCTCTCCTTTTTTTCCATTTCGACTGGAAATGACCTCACATGTGGAAACAGGCTCAGCTGTGTACTGCTCGATTAAAAGAGTTCTGTTAGCGCTGGCTTGGGCGTAGTTCACCAGGCTAGAGCTTACACCACTAGATGCACAGCCTCTCTCTCTCTCTCTCTCTCTCTCTCTCTCTGTCTCTCTCTACCTTATACAAAAAATGCATACACGTCTGAGTCTGCTGCCTCATGAGTTTCAGCTATAGTGTATGCATCTGTGTGTTGCAGTCTATACCTGTTTGTTTGGTACCCTACTAGATTTGGTGTCTGAGTTTAATTTAGAGTGAAAGAGTCTTTTATGTGATGAGGTAAGGTAAGCTCCAACATTACGAAGGAATGTTTTAAATGTTACATGGAGTCAACAATTTATGTTAATAATAACCATTAGTCCCTCAATTAAGTTAATAGCATTTAATAAGGTGATCCTTTGTTATTTTCCTGGCTTGTTTTATCAGTACAGAGGCCAGTACTATGGGTGATGGTTACTTGGGTCTTTCAGCCACAACCCCCCCCCCTCTCTCTCTCACACACGCTCACAGAGACACATACTCTCGTTCTCTCTCTCTCTCTTGCTCACTCTCTTTCATTCCACATATTTAATTATGGGAGACTGTGGTCTTTGGGCACATTACACTATTAACCTGTGTTCCAAGTATAGTCATGTTAAACTGAGGGAACATTGTGAAGCATTTCAACATATCTCAGTTTGCAAGAAAGGGTGAGAGAGAGGGGGGGTTTGTGTGTATGTGTGTGTGTGTTTGTATGTGTGTGTGTGTGTGTGCCAGTCAGAGCCATTTTTTTTTACCCATGTGGCTTTGCGCCAGTAAAAGCATACTCACTCCCATTTTTGTCCTCCACGCTGCCCAGAGCTCCATCACAATCACCAGTTCATGCATGCACCCGAGCATCCACCCAACTAGCACCACCCTTCATTCCAATGAAAACCAGCTTCTTGTGGTTAATATTTATGTTATAATCAAAAATCCTTAGCCTCACACATCATCGACCCCAAAAAAATGTTGACTGGACAATATTGACTGGAGTTGTTTCCACTTATTGTTGTAATTAGCATTGTATTAATTCATGATAGGAATTGATCCATGAAGATCCATGGTTAATTGTAAGTCATATGAAGTGTATTAAAGGTTCTCTAAGCGATGTTGGGGAACGTCACTTCTGTTGACGTTCAAACAAAACAGAGAGCTAGCTCGCTACTCCCTACCCCTCCCTCCCATGCAATTGAAACTCTCCTAAACGTGCATCTTGTCAGTGACTGGCTGGAACAGTTTGTTATGTTTTTATGGTCCAGGCTGGACCAAGTTGTTTTTGTTGCCGTTTTTGTAGCCTGGGCAGTCAACAGAGACCGTGTTTTTTTACAGTGTAGGCAGCTAGCGAACGGTGAGGTGATGTTTGCTGTATGTGACAAAAAATGTTTTAGCTTAGAAACCGCTTAACATCGCTTAGAGAGCACCTTTAATCTGACTCCTTATTAACGTTTATGTGTTTTTCATTTCTTCGCTAATTCTTTTTCATGATAGTTCATGCTGTAGTTACGCTTTAACAAACACTTACTCATGCACCATTATTGTGGAGTAACATGTTATCTGAAGGTTCAGACTTTCGACAACATCCGTGGATGAGAGCGCACCATGGAATTGTAGATTTGTATATTCTGGCTAACCAAGGGTCAGTGCCTGCAAGTATCACAACAAACCAGCAGGGACCAGAGATGAAGTCACTGCACTCACTAACTCAATACATCAATAAACTGGTAAGACGAGTCCAGGGGTCAGCGTAACTCTTATGTTACCCCATCTGATGGCACTTAGGGGCTGTGGGGGTCAGATCGCCTCAGTCTTAGTGGACTGACAAAGCCACAGCAACATCAGGACATTAGACGCTGAAAGGAAATGAAAGACAGGAAATTGTATCACTCCAAGGCAACGGTGGTATATTAACTCAAAACTCAGATATAGAAGTGAGGGTTAGGCCAAACACATCCTCTGTCTCTCCCAGAGTCTGCTCTGCAATCACCGCCCAAAGGGATGCTGCAGATCCTCTCAGCTGAAGTTCACTTAATTTCATTAGTCCTGTGTTTACAGAATAGCATGCTGGAATGTCAACAGCAGACCCATGTCTTCATGGGAAAACAATACATCAGAATATGTCTGTTTAGGTTTTCGCATCCCCACCCCAAGTTCAATATCATCTGAGTGCTCTCTCTCTCTCTCTTTCTCTCTCTGTGTCTGTCTCTCGGCACCGCTGTGGTCCTTGCGGTCCTCATATGGCATGCATGCCCACCCAGCATCACACCAGCCCCTCCAGCACACACATCAAAGGGCACAGACACCCTCTTATGCATACAGCTAGTGGTATGTGTGTGTGCGTGTGTGGTGTTGTGCTTGGTGTAATTACAGAAAACATCCAATTGCAAGGGTTGCAATCGCCCCCTTTAGCAGCTCGCCAAACAACATAACTGAACACTAGAATCATCCCCGCAGGATTTAAATTATTCACAGGAATCCATTTGAACCGTGTGGAAACTTTTTTCCCATCTCCCCTCCTGTTGATGGGTGGATGTCCTCCGCTCCACCCACCACCCCCCAAAAGGTTTTCATTAGCGGGCGGTGTGCTGTATGAGGAGGCAGATCCTCGTGGCAGGAAACATCTGGATAAAAGAGGATTATGGGACCAATCCAGACTCAGCCCATGTGGCGCTGGCGTTTACGCATCTGTCCAGAAGATGTAAACATGACGCATCATAGGTTGAGCGGGAGCGGATCGAGGCCTTGACTTTTCTGAGCTGGACAAAAGGAGGAGAAAAGGAGAGGAGAAGGAGAGGAGAGGAGAGGAGTGGAGTGGAGAGGAGAGAAGAGGAGTGGAGAGGAGAGGAGGAGAGGTGAGGAGAGAGTGTTACAGTAATAATGGCGTCAACACAAATAGACATAGCCATAGCTCTCAGCCTCTCAATTACCTAATTGCTCATGAGAGAGCGTGTGTGTATGTGTGTATCGTACGTCTGGATAAAACCAAGAACAGATGTGTGTGATGGCAAGGTAAAGTTGTGGCGGGAACAGAGTGTACTCAAGGGACATTTCCTGCGGCAGTGTCCAAAAGATGCATCAGTGATGCTTCTGCTCCAGTGATGTCCTCCAGGGCACATTGGAGTCGAAGTGCATTCAAGGTCAAAAGGTTTCATGGAACGATTGGCTAATAAGCCTCACCTGCACAGAGGACCAGTTGATTCCACCACCACCTCCTGCCTGGTAATTATTATAGCAGACCTGACTCTGAAGCGCTCCGTAGCAGTCCGAGAAGAGACTCAAGTCGAAGATTGATCATGAACGAATCTGGATCACATTAATAATGTCCTTCAAATTGTTTCCTCTGAGATGGTCTCTAAACTCCCTGCTCTGTTTAAGAAGTTAGATGAGGGGTCTAGTTGCTGGGGTGCAAGGTTTGTGTGTGTGTGTGTGTGTGTGTGGGTGTGTGTGTGTGTGTGTGTGAGCGGTCCTCTGCGCTTCTCGTGTTGCGCTCACAAAGGGTGATGCTGACACGGTGACATCACCACCGCGCCCCGACCAATAAACATAGAGACATTGATTACAGTCCTAAATGCTCCCTTGTAAAAACTCTCTTCCTCTTAACTGTGCCTTGGCCTCCAGTGGAGAGGTGACGATCTCTCTCACACCCCCATGTTAATGTCAGCCCTGCTGAACTGCTGTAGTTACAGAGGCATGAGCACATAATCTTACACACGCACACACACACATACGCACGCACGCACGCACACGCACACGCACACGCACACGCACGCACACACGCACACGCACACACACACACACACACACACCCAAGGGGACTCTCACACGGGCTCGTTCCCAGCCGTCAGGAATGTGTACATTTTAGTGTTTACATGATACAGATCCGACAGTCAGTCAGAGAGTGGGGAGACGCTATGTGTCAGATCTCCGGGCTTACTGTACTGTAGAAACACACACACACACACACACACACACACACACACACACACACACACACACACACATACACACACACACACACCCCATCCCTCCAATTTCACCCTCTTTCTCTCCAGCCTCACCCCCCAGGAGTAGTTATCTGGGAAGCTCATGCAAACAGAACATGTTTGGGGGGGCCTCCCTTATGAAACTCAACAAACATTTGCACTCACCCGCCGCCCCCCCCCCCCCCCCCCCCCCAGCAGGCGTGCAGACACATGGATCTGATTGTACGCCAAGCAGCCTACACCGTCTCCATGTCCAGCTATCTGGGGTCCAATCCTGCATGTATGTCGGCCTATGCCATTTTTAGGAGCTCTGAGGACTAATGGTGTCACAAAACAAGGCTTCTTTCCATTTGATTGTTTCCATCCTTGAATACACAGTGGTGTGTGTGTGTGTGTGTGTGTGTGTGTGTGTGTGTGTGTGTGTGTGTGTGTGTACTGTATGTATTTGTGCAAGCATTTAGGTTCAGGCATGTGTGTATGAGTAAGTGTGTTTATGTGTGTTTGTAGGTGAATATTTGTGTGTGTGTCTCTGTGTGTGTGTGTGAGTGTGTGTGTGTGTGTGTGTGTGTGTGTGTGTGTGTGTGTGTGTGTGTGTGTTTGCGCACATGCGTACTTACATCTGTATTTGTGTATTTTGATGAAGTCCCGTGATTTCTTCTCGTGTTAATTTAGTCCAAGCCAAGCCTGGCCAGTGGCTGAACAGGTTACCGTGGGGATAGCCTTAATTAGTTCAGCATCAGTGACACGCATGGCGGCGGTGGAATTTTCATCACTTCCAGCTGCTCTCTTCATTGCAGATCCTCTTTGGAGAGTAATTTGGAGTTCCTGCACCATGGTAACTGCCTCCTTAGAAAGGGCAAGCATAGTTCATGAGTTGCATTTTATTAACTTTATTGAGATGGGATAAGAGGCAGAAAGAGCAAGACAGTTGCCAGTTCTATCCTGAGAAACATGGTCTAGGAATATACTTCCCTTATAAAAATATTATTATGATATTGAAAGATGATAATAAAAAGGAGGCTCGGTAACCACAAGAAAGTTGTATCTGTTTGCTAATCTAGAATGTTCTTTTAAAGTGGTTGGGATGACTGAAATGTAAGGATAATCAGCAGTTCAGCAGGTGTCTGGCTGCAATGTAAAAACAGTATGGATTTAATTTAGTGATTCAGTCCATGTCTGTAGTGGAGCTTTGCATTGTCTTTGCAAAGCTTTTTGTGCATGGTATATTCTCAAGGGTGGAGAGCATGTAAGAAAGTAGGCTAAGCAAATTGTGACCTTATGTTCTGGCCACATCAATGCAGAAATATTATTTTTCTTGAACAATTTGCACTGATGACCAACCTCATCAAAACTGAGAGTGTTTATTAAAGTGTTTATTTAAAAGATTTCGTGTGGTTCACATATAAAACGTGATAGCCTACTGAGGATGGACTTGGCGTCTTGGAGGGAGTGACTTCACCTCGGGCTATGCCACGGCCATCTCGCTTCTGGCTCTTTTGGGGGTTGCCTCGATTTTAAGATCCCTAAATTCAGCCCAGGGAATGCTGTAGAAATGGAGGTCATATGTGTTTCCCCTTTGTCCAACACAACTAATATGTCGGTTAAAAATATGTCCCGTCGTCTTGCTTGCCTTTAAAAAGTATAATGTGCCCATTTCAGGTATGATTAAAAGTTGAAGGTCTCTCTGTGTAGTCTTAGACCTGACAGGATTTGGATTTTTTTCTCTCTTTTTTTAAAATGTAGCCTATACAATAGTATTGTGGGCTACAAATCAGGCTTTAAAACATGACTAATCATTTAAGTGGTGAATGTTTCTCAATTCAGTTGTGGGGATTTAGTTACCCACTGTACTGGCAACCCGTCTGACCGGGGGCTGGTCTTGCTCTGCGCTGGTCGGGGGAGCACAGAGGCTGAGGTTTTTCTTGACATGTCTAGGATAGCTGCCAGTGATAGGGGAACGGGGAAGGGAGACGCTACCATCACTGCTGACTCCGCGGTGTTCGGGACAGGACTTCACTTAATTCCTGTTTCGTTCGTATTTTGAAACACTAACTTGACTTGACTTGATTGTTATGCTTTGGTGCTGTTTGGACTTTGTGTGGACTTTTACGGTTGAGAAGTTTTACGTCACGTGTTGAAGGAAGATATCCAACTTGAATGTATGCGTGTTCTGCAGCTGACTCGGGGAAAGGACGGAGTTCAGTTGGAACTGGTTTGTACGTGTTTCCTTTTTGTATTCTGCAAGAACTGTCCATGTGCATTCTCTCTCCGATGACACATCACAGGGATCTAACAAATGCCACGTAAATTACGTGAAAAGGTTTTTAAATGACAGCATTGTAATTTTGGAGTGAAAAATTGGAGTGAACACCTGATGACATAAATGTTGATGGACGCATTCTTGTTAGAGACTCGCTGGATATAATATTTAAAGTGCTGTTAAAATATTATCTTTTCAAACTCATATCAAAGTCATTTTTGTTCATCGTAACATATGTGTGCGTTGATTTTGAGGGGTGGAATGACGCCAAGCTCTGAGGACTGGGGCATGCTGTAAAGCACACATCCTTTTTTTAGCACTTCGCTGCGTTCTGACATCCGGACTACAACTTTTTCCAAACAAAATCTGTCACGGACGCGCTACCCTATGTCACTTTATTTGGGGTTTCTTTTTGCTACTGGAGTAAGTTTGACTGACTAAGCCACGGAAAAAATGAGAAGAGTTTTGGTTCTGGAATTTTTTGCTCTGCTCCTTCTGCTGACATGGCTTGGAGATGCGTCCGAGACGAACCCAGCCAACCGACAGGCGGGTATCGGACGAGTTCCTTTAAGACGTGCCAGACTAAACAAACAGCGCCTGCATCCAGGAGTTCTGACGCGCGGCGGCACTGGCGCTGGGGCCCAATCCGCGGCCCCTGCTGAGCCCTCAGGGCTGACTGGACAGCATGAGGAAATGCAGAGGGACGAAAGCGCTAGTCCACCCAACCAGGGGGCGGCACGGAGGGGGGTTATGGCACGCCGGAGACCCCTGCAAGGGGGCAGCCAAGCCGCTGTCAGGCATGCCATGGTTCAGGATGAAGGGACGCCGGGGGCACGCGCTAGAGTGTCCCGCATGCCAAGCAGTGCCGGCTCGCCCAACCTCCTGGCCACCTTCGCCGGCAAGAACCGGCTGCTGGTCATCTCGGCGCCGCACGACTCGGACGGCTACTACCGCCTGATGATGAGCCTGCTGAAGTCGGACGTCTACTGCGAGCTGGCCGAGAGGCACGTGCACCAGATCGTGATGTTCCACCAGGAGGGGGAGCAGGGGGGCAAGGTGCGGCGCATCACCAACGAGGGCAAAGTGATGGAGGAGCCCTTGGACGTGGCGCTGATCCCGCGGCTAATGAGCTTCCTGAAGCTGGAGAAGGGCAAGTTCGGCATGGTGCTGCTGAAGAAGACCCTGCAGGTGGAGGAGCGCTACCCGTACCCTGTCAGGTTGGAGGCCATGTACGAGGTGATCGACCAGGCGCCCATGCGCAAGCTGGAGAAGATGAGGCAGAAGGGCTTCGTGCAGAAGTGCAAGGGGGCCGGCGTGGAAGGCCAGGTGGAGGAAGGGGCCTTGACGGACACGCAGAGGAAGCCGTTCAGGAGGCCCGTACAGCCCAGCACGACCACCACGGTAGCCACCACCACCACCAGACCCACCACTACAACCAAGGCTCCGACCACAACAACCACCACCACCCCAGCCCCAACCACCACGACCAAGCCCACCACCACTACCCGAGCTACAACCACCACCCGAACAACTACAACAACGCGTGCTACAACCACCACCACACGTGCTACAACCACCACGCAGAGAACAACCAAAGCCCCGGCAAGGGTGACAGTGGACCCTTACTATTACAACCGCAGAGGCAGGCACCACACCAAGACAACCACCACCCCAACCACCCCCTACGAGTACTATACCAAGGCCTCCACGGGCCGATACGGGGACAACCGCACAGACAGAAAGGACTACGGACGCAAACAGGCTGGGGTGACACCGACACAACACAAGCCTACAAAGCCGTCCAAGCCGTCCAAGAAGAAACATGGAGGCAAAGTGGTCGTCAATGGCTACGAGGACAAGTATGACGTCGGCAGGCCCACAGAGACAGACCTGGAGGAACAGGAAGTGGAGGTTGTCCCCACCAAGAAGAGCCGCGTCAAACAAGACAAGAATGAGAAAAAGAAGAGGAAGGACAAAGCCGACAAGCTGACCAAGAAGGACAAGTCGGAGCGCAGGTCCAAGACGCCCAAGGGCCACAAGAAGAATGGGAAAAAGGTGTCTAAGACTCAGGACGAGTACCACAAGCCCACGAAGAGACCGCCGCCACCCAAGGGAATGCTGGAAACCTTCCTGGACTACTTTGAGAACCGAAGACGTCTCATTGTAAGTCCCAGAAAATTACATTGCACAGCACTGAAAACAACAACACAAAAAGCATGACATCATGTCACGGGCGGCCCGACACTATTGTGTCATTTAACATGCAGCTAAAATAGATGGTCATTTATATCACACAGAAATGGTGCCTTGATTCTGCCAAAGTCCTGCTTACACCTTTGTAGGCATAACACATTTCACCATCACTGCCAAGTTCAAATCCATTCAAGAAATCCCTTCTTGACTTTAGCTAAGAGAGCACAAGTTTTTTGGCACTCACTTTATCAACTTGGACGACACTGGCTATAATCATGTGCTGGCTCCTCCATGCCATGTGTTTTGCAATATGATTATCATTATAGTCCAAACCACATGTGAGCGAGAACAGTATCCTGAACTGTTGTCTCTCTTACGTTTTAAAGCACTGCCCATGATTTGGGAGCATGATAAAACCGTCAAGTTTTGTCAAGAGCTGAGCAGTTGCAGTATTATAAGTCGGACAGTTTTATCAAAAGCATGCACTCATTCTTTAGGAAAAATGGAATTTAGAACTCCCAAAGGTTCTTGAGGGATGCTTTCACAATTTCAACATCCAACAGAGGGGGGGCTTTTTCCATACAAACTCTTTGGCCTCTTTTAAAGGAGGTTTTAGGTATATTTTTTTAGAGTTGGGAAACGCTATGAAACTGTTAGCCAAAAAGACTTCAAAAGTTCTATCAAAGCACTTCTCAATTGAGAACTCTGTGGAATATTTGAAGGCTTCTTCTTGGGGCAAGCTGTAGAAATATTTGTTTTCTCTGAAAACTGCACAGCCATGTAGACATTCATGCTAAATTTGTACTTGTCCGTTTTGGAACCAGAACATAGGCATTACCCATGCTGTTTATTTCCACTATGAACGCGCTCTTTTAAATGTCACTCAACAGGCGATCACAGGACAGAGAACTTGTCCTGTGTCATGTCCTGTGATGCTTTTTGCCTCAAATGGCGATAGTAGAGACTGACTGATTGATTGATTTATTGATTAATTCATTGATTGAAATTCTTTATTGACGTTTTTTTTTGTTGTTGAAAAATTCAATCAATAAATAAAATGTCTTTGTACATTATCGGTGAAAAGGATCAACACAATACAGCCACAGGGCTTATTTCCACTGTGGTCCTTGCAATATGTGAGCTTGAAAATGAGTGGAAGAGAGAGAGAGAGAGAGGAGAGAAGGATCAGGATCCGGGGCACTTAGACCTGATTGTGGTATTGATGCTGCCGCTTGCTAACCTGACCCTAGCCAGATGAATTTCGTTCCGCTTAGCTCCGCCTAGCTTCACTCACATCCATCTGGGACCTCTTCCATTGAGAGTGATTTCTGCAACCGACTTTATGGTTCAGCCAATCAGGACGCAGGGCGGGAGTTTCATAGATGTGACATAGCGTAGAAGCGACTGTGAGACTGTTATTAGCGTCACGGGTTGGCTTCGATGTGAGTGGTTGAAGTAGCACGTCAATAGATGACGGACAAGTGGCTTATTCAATCATATGCAAGCATTTTTTGATTAGGCCCAGCCTTCTGAAGCAACACTTCAATGGATCGGTTCCAGATGGATGAGTGGAGCTAGGCGGAGCGAAATTCATCTGGCTAGGGTCAGGTTAGCCGCTTGCGCCACAGCTCGCCCATCTGTAAATAATCCTTACAATGCCCCTCATTCCCTGTCTCGTCTTTACCAGGTGATCACCGCCCCCACGGAGGAGAACCGCATGTACGTCCAGCAGCGGGACGAGTACCTGGAGCACGTGTGTGAGATGGCCATCCGGAAAGTGTCCATCATCACCATCTTCGGCACACTCACCAACAGCAGCATGAAGATTGACCACTACCAGCTGGGTAAGGCCGGCGTCATGGCACCCATTTGTCTTCTGTTCCGTCTGCTCAGCACTCTGTGGGTTTGGTTTGAATTTCAGACAAGGGGGGAAAAAAAGAAAGGAAGACAGACAGAAAGAAAGGAAGGAAGAAAGAAATAAAGAAAGAAAGAAAGAGAAAGAAGAAAGTTAGAAGTTATATGTGCCACTAACAGAGGTGAAGGACATACTGTGATTTGTACTTGAACTCTTCACCTCATATCTCATTTCACCTTAAGTCATGTCAGCACCATTTTGAACATTTTCTGCGAAAAATAGAAGGCTGATGTAGTAGACCATTCACTTACACTGTCATATACAATTTGAGCTGCTTTGATAGCAACCCTGATGGCTTGGATGAAAAACCTTTAGTCTTTACCACTAATGTTCACAATGATGGAAGTCGAAAAGTGGGCGAATGAAGGAAATCGGATCCTGAGATCAGTATAAAAGGATATATTAATAGGATAGAGGGCTGCATCACCAGCAGGTAAGATAATGATTGGTGTGCTATCTCGACTTAATGTCAAAATACGGCCCAACATCACGCTTTATTTTGGCAAACCACTGTCGATGGATGTCTGTGTCTCTTGGGAAACGATGAAAAAATGGTTCTTAGTTCCATCGTTGGTAAGAAATACACCACAGCAATAAGCTATTACTTCATTCACTCACAGCAACTTTACAAACTTTCTACAACCAAAGCCTCATTTTCGCCCAGTGTGACAAGGGTGAATAGAGAAAGTTATCTCTCTCCTCCTTTCCCTCTCTATTTCCCCCTTCATTATATCTCTCTTCACTCACTTTTATACTCAGTTTACCCTCTCTGGATCTCCCTGTATAAGAGCCTTTCCCCCCAACCCCCACCGCATCACCAAACGAGAATGAAATGGACCCTGTTTTCAAAAAAGTGTGTTTCCGTGTGGATTGGCCCCTGATGAATACTGCACTGTAGCATGTCAGGGTAAAGGCCAATCCACATGTAAATAATTAAAGCAATATTTTAGGTCAAAACACAAACGTTTTGTATCGTTTTGGAGCCCTGAAACACACTTTTTGGAAAAGGGGTTCCAGAGTGTAACGTTTTTTTAAACAGACAGACAAAATGTGATTTGTGTGTTTTTTTTTTGTTTCCATCTGGACAAGGATTTTTGGAAACAATTAAATGTCACACTACTTTTTGATTATTCAAAGGAAAGGTATAATTTTCAAAACATTCTGTTCTCGTGTGGATGATACCTAAGAGGATTTGAATGTGCCCTTTAAAGAGAGCTATGTCTGAGTCAGTCACCCACGTCATCTACATCCCCTGGCCCGCCAGACCAGACAGCACCGGGAGTCAAGGATGAAAGTCCCCAAGGTTTACAAAACACATCCAAAGGCATTCTCTCTCTCTCTCTCTCTCTCTCTCTTACACACACACACACACACACACTCTTACTCTCTAACACACACATACCAACACACACACACACACACACACACACTGTCTCACACACACTCAATTTCACTC
>NW_027468718.1:15082048-15144548 GCF_046254945.1 Alosa pseudoharengus | reverse complement strand
GATTACATATAATTTAATTTTATTGAATTTTTTTCCTAAATAATATAATTCAGTATTATTGTTTGGAATTATTTCATATTATTATTTGGTGAGAGAAACTCATTTGTGGACATGTCAGATAGACCTTAATGATTTGTGGGTGACAAACTGACCCCATCCCACGTCTGCACATCTATCTCTCTTTCTGTTGTTCTCTTTCTCTCTCTCTCCTTATCTCTCCATGTCTCTCCTTTCTTTCTCTCCCTCTCTCCTCTCTTTCTCTCCCTGTCTCATTATCTCTCCATGTCTCTCCTCCTCTCTTAGCTGGAAATCCATCCACGCACAGTCCAAAACATTGTCCGGCGGTCTGACCATAGCTTTTTACAGTGTCTGAGCATTCATCCACTGCTCTAATGGGCCTTAGTATCTCATAAAGGCCTGATTCAAAGTCACGATGTAGACCAGAGGAATGCTCCAGGAACTCGGAGCAACTCAGACGGCCGACTGCAGTTGCTTTGGAAACTTTACTGAAGTGCCATGTTTGTTGAGGTTTCTGTGCGAGCCAGAAAAAAAAAGATGTTTAGCATTCTTGTGACTAGCCTTGGCAAGGCAGCAACCAAGTCACACATAGCATAAGGTTTCAGCCCGGTCCAGGGTTTGTTTATTTATTCTACACAGTGTGTAGAAACCAAGCTCAGATGACATAGTTGCTGATAGTGCTCATAGTCTCTTGACGTTCACATAACTTGTCCTTCCAGCAATTCTACGAAGTGCCCATAGCCATGAAGGCAGTGTTTGACTACTTGGACACGTTCGCCTCACGGGTCCGTGAGATGGAGCAGCAGAAGCGCGATGGAGTGGTGTGCAAGAAAGAGGACAAACCCAGATCATTGGAGAACTTCCTTTCAAGGTACAAGAGAGATGTGTTGCACTGAAAGCATATGTTAAAAAAATGGGGGTGGGGGGGGGGGCACATCCACACCACCCAAATTTATGATCCATCACCTAATTTTATTTTTCTAATTCCTCATACATCTGTTATATTGCTCTTATTCGTTGTTATGATGCCTGTTAAAGGCGTTTTATAGCTTTTGTTTGGCACGGCAAGTGGCTGGGGGATCATAATGCACACGCTCATCCAACAGCTGGGGCCCTCGTCTGGGACTTGGATTAATCAAATCCATTTTCTTCCCCCTGTAAAATGTCAAAAACAGAATTTCCCGGTGATTCAATAAAACTTCCATTTAACCCAAAACTGGATCTCAGCACTGTGCCTATTACTCAGTTATTTATTAAATGCAATAAACTGCTCAAACTTACGAGAAGGTTAGCAGGGTCGATGTGAATTTCAGTACATTTCTGTGGTGACCCACACACGCTCGGCCTGTGTGTTTGCAGGTTCCGGTGGCGGCGGAGGCTCTTTGTCATATCGGCTCCTAACGATGAGGAATGGGCCTACCAGCAGCAGCTGTATGCACTGACCAGCCAAGCCTGCAACCTGGGTGAGCAGAGCACACACTCCACCAATCACAGCCAGATAAAGAGCGCAGTCTACACAGTTCACCAATGACAGCACACAACTGAAACACAACAAATGTGGTAGTAAGGTCATTGTGTCACTCCACCAATCACAACCAGATTAAAGAGCGCACTCTACACAGTTCACCAATCACAACACAAAACTGAAACACAACAAATGTGGTATCGTAACACCCCCAATTATCACCACTTTTGTTCAGAAATTCTAAAACAACAATGTTTTTTAACACTTCAAAATAACATTTGCTAAATGAACCTTACATTTTTCAGTAGCCATAGGTGTGTAGATTTGAACAAAATCTGGTTTGGTTCTTAACGGGAGCATTTACTGCCTGAAATATCCGATTTTGTTTACCACGCTCTGAGTTATAGTGCTGGCCTGATGGGTCGCCTATTTACGCCGTTTCAACGGCACATGAACGGTTAGACCGAGAATTCTCGTCATGAAATTCAAATTCCACTGGAGCTCCAAGCAGTTGTGTACACGCAGCCTTACAACACTGTTTACAGCTCTTCGAGTCACGGTAAAATGTCATTTTTGGTACATAGCTAATTTAGATACACCTATTGTGTGGGTGGTTGCGTTTCTATAGGAGTCCGCCGTCTTGGTTTGTATAAAAAGGGATATTAAGTGACACATACACGCAAGACGGCGGATATACAGGACCGACGGTAATAAGGGGAGTTCCGATAGTACGGTGTCACTCTCTTCACACTCTATTTCTGATATTTCAGAGGTGGGTAAACTGTGTTTACTTGCGCCTCCACTACATCCCTGGTAGTAAGGTCATTGTGTCACTCTCTTCAAATGCCCTTGTTGCTTGTGGCAGCACCCTCTGATGACAAAATTTGGATCACTCTGATTGTAGCGGACCCTCTTGTACTAGCAGACATATAAAGTAGAATTACTATAGACAGTATGGACCAATGAGGGAGAATTTCATCCACCTGGACTACAGTTTACTTCTGAGCAGCTGTGCCCTGAATCTGCAGAGGACACTCACAGAAACCCAGCGACCATGTAATGTGGTTTTCAGGTCAAAGCCATTCATCTCTCTAACATGGACTATTCCTCCTCCTAAATCCTCTTCTCAGTTTGATGGCCTTGGGAAAATAATGAAGGGAAATGACTGAATCATACCAAGACCAACATAACTGAGGCATAAAGTTCTAAACACCAGGGACTGGAAGGCTGTCATCATGTTCCCAGTGCAATCTCTATTAGAAGTGACTGAATGTGGCTGAATGTCATTGTGTCTTAACAAGCCTAGTGAAGCCAATAAGGACTGGCTAGGGTTTATTTATCCCCATGAAAGAGGAGATAAATTTATATGAAGAGCCATGTATTTAGTACTTAGTAAGTATATGGAATTCATTTGAGTTCAAATGATTTCATAGTTGTGACTGATATTACAATGATAATGAGAAATGATTTACATTTGATCCCAGCTAAAGCTATGTAAGCACACCCACACAAACATTATGAACAAGAAACTCACAGACTTGGCAACACAACAGTGTATGCATGCACACACCCGCACATCTCTGCAGATATCTCTTTCCGTGTATCGCCGCACAAGCAAAGCTGTGTTAGATCAACTCACAGATCAGACAACAAATCCTATTCAATTCAATTGTCAGTCAATGTGGACAAATATAATCCAGTGGTAATTGAAACCAGGCTATAATAATCATGGTTAACACAAGACCAGACATTGTAAATCTCAGATAGAAAGCCAGGGGTTTTCCCTTTATTACTCCTAAAAGACAATAGCGCTGGCAAATGCTGATGTGAGAGCTAAGTGTCAGTCTGCAGGCACCAGCAGGGACCCTCAGTCAATGTTGCTGTTGCTGTGTGTGTGTGTGTGTGTGTGTGTGTGTGTGTGTGTGTGTGTGTGTGTGTATGTGTGCAATGTGTGTGTGTGTGTGTGTGTGTGTGTGTGTGTGTGTGTGTGTGTGTGTGTATGTGTGTGTGTGTGTGTGTGTGTGTGTGTGTGTGTGTGTGTGTGTGTGTGTGTGTGTGTGTGTGTGTGTGTGTGTGTGTGTGTTTCTTTCCTCCTCTCCCTTCCCTTAGCGCCCCTGACAGTCACATAACTCAAAATGAGCATGACTCCAATGACATAGTAAAAATCGCCTAGTAAAACTCATGAGTGCCTGACAGATGATGAGCACACTTGGGACTGTCTCAGTTCCGTGTTAGACGCACACAGATGAGACACTTTCTACGTGTCATTCTGCTTTTTTTGTTTTTTTTGTTTTTTTCGCTCTCCCTCTCTTTTTGGCTTGGCGTTGAAGGATCCACACCCTTTCAATCACAGGTCTGCACACAGTGACTGACCATGCGTCTGTGTGATGATCTCAGGCTGAGGTCTAGTATGCTATTGTGAAGGTTAAGATGGTCAGTTGGCCACTGGCGCAGTGCAATAAGGACATGCTATGGGAGAACATGAGGTGTCTGAGATATTCCCTGGAGTAGCAATTGTCTTTCCCATCACTGGGATTGATGTGTTTGGAGATTGTTTCTGTCAAACAGAGAGACAGAGAGTAATGCGGTGATGTGGAGATGGTGAATGACCTTGTCTTGTTCCAGTGTTTAGCTTGAGTAAAAGAGAGTGAGAGAGAGTTTTCTGCGCTAGTTGACATGGAACAATACGCCCATGTACATTCTTTGTCTGTCACTATGCTGTTTAGAACAGGCTTTTTGAGAGTTGTTTCAGATGGAAGATCTTGCTTTTGGAGGCTTTTCTTTTATCTGCCAATAACGTGTAGCACATCCCATTGTTATCGTCTCATCTGGTATTGATGTTCCTCCAAAACTGCCATTAACATGCCGTCAAAACCACCATTTGTTTCTGCAAAATCTCAGGCATTCTTCAGTCTCTAAGTCGTTGCGGAGTCAGAGAGGTTATGATTGGCTCAGCCTCCGCTCCGTTTTACATGCCTCAGTTTGGCGGCGCCGGCGCCACGGCACATCCGTCCACCACAATGTTTTGTTGCTTGGCGTGCGCTTTGTGAACTTCATCATTTCCCATGAGCTCGTGCCGTGTCTCCTCTGATGAGAACCAGAATCAGAACTAGAACCAGCGCAACTCATGGCAAAGCCAACGTGGCCACATTCCCTGGCAAGTACCGTAACCTTTTTACGGATCTCACAATTAAATCAGAAACAGTTTAATGGGCGGTAAATGATTTCAAGTGGAGAGGGAAATAAAAAACTTCAGAAATCGTTTGCTCTGGCTCAGATATGTTTACCTATGTTGATTGGGCTTTGTGTCTGTGTGTTTTGTTTGGTCTAGTTCTGAGTGAGGTGTTTACCTGTGTTGATTGGGCTTTGTGTCTGTGTGTTTTGTTTGGTCTAGTTCTGAGTGAGGTGTTTACCTGTGCTGATTGGGCTTTGTGTCTGTGTGTTTTGTTTGGTCTAGTTCTGAGTGAGGTGTTTACCTGTGTTGATTGGGCTTTGTGTCTGTGTGTTTTGTTTGGTCTAGTTCTGAGTGAGGTGTTTACCTGTGCTGATTGGGCTTTGTGTCTGTGTGTTTTGTTTGGTCTAGTTCTGAGTGAGGTGTTTACCTGTGTTGATTGGGCTTTGTGTCTGTGTGTTTTGTTTGGTCTAGTTCTGAGTGAGGTGTTTACCTGTGCTGATTGGGCTTTGTGTCTGTGTGTTTTGTTTGGTCTAGTTCTGAGTGAGGTGTTTACCTGTGCTGATTGAGCTTTGTGTCTGTGTGTTTTGTTTGGTCTAGTTCTGAGTGAGGTGTTTACCTGTGCTGATTGGGCTTTGTGTCTGTGTGTTTTGTTTGGTCTAGTTCTGAGTGAGGTGTTTACCTGTGCTGATTGGGCTTTGTGTCTGTGTGTTTTGTTTGGTCTAGTTCTGAGTGAGGTGTTTACCTGTGCTGATTGGGCTTTGTGTCTGTGTGTTTTGTTTGGTCTAGTTCTGAGTGAGGTGTTTACCTGTGCTGATTGGGCTTTGTGTCTGTGTGTTTTGTTTGGTCTAGTTCTGAGTGAGGTGTTTACCTGTGCTGATTGAGCTTTGTGTCTGTGTGTTTTGTTTGGTCTAGTTCTGAGTGAGGTGTTTACCTGTGCTGATTGGGCTTTGTGTCTGTGTGTTTTGTTTGGTCTAGTTCTGAGTGAGGTGTTTACCTGTGCTGATTGGGCTTTGTGTCTGTGTGTTTTGTTTGGTCTAGTTCTGAGTGAGGTGTTTACCTGTGCTGATTGGGCTTTGTGTCTGTGTGTTTTGTTTGGTCTAGTTCTGAGTGAGGTGTTTACCTGTGCTGATTGGGCTTTGTGTCTGTGTGTTTTGTTTGGTCTAGTTCTGAGTGAGGTGTTTACCTGTGCTGATTGGGCTTTGTGTCTGTGTGTTTTGTTTGGTCTAGTTCTGAGTGAGGTGTTTACCTGTGCTGATTGGGCTTTGTGTCTGTGTGTTTTGTTTGGTCTAGTTCTGAGTGAGGTGTTTACCTGTGCTGACTGGGCTTTGTGTCTGTGTGTTTTGTTTGGTCTAGTTCTGAGTGAGGTGTTTACCTGTGCTGATTGAACTATGTTCAATAAAAACTATGAGTTTTATTTTGTTCTGTTTATTTACTGACGTTTTGGCAGACAGCCCCTTCCTCAGGATTCATTAAATGAGAGTGCACTGGTTTAAATAGACCGTTTTTGGTAGGTCCACCAAAAGCAGGCAATTAGACTTCAAAACAGTTGTGTAATTGTGTTGGTTCTGTTCTGTTCTGTTCTGTGCTGATCGCTCCCTGTGCCGGTTTTGTTGTTTTGTTTTCCCGTCAGGCTTGAGGCACATCTCCATACTGAAGCTGGTGGGCACTGAAGCGGCAGACATGGGTGGAGTCCTGGAGCTGTACCCAATCAACGGTAAGAGTCACAGCGTCACTCAGCCAGTTAGCCAAGGGTCAATGTCAGGGTTATAAAACCAACTTGCCTGGAATATATTGAGAAATCAAAACATTCTATGTGGTAAATTCACTTTGGATGGCATTGTCTACATGATAGGTTATACAAACTGGAAAATAACATAATCTTTGAAGTAGTTCAACAATACAATTTTAAGATTTCATGAAATGATAGTAAACTCACTCTGGATGCCATTGTCTACATGATAGGTTATAAGAACGGGAAAATAACATAATCTTTGAAGTAGTTCAACCATACAATTTTAAGATTTCATGAAATGACAGGGGAGTCATGCTAGATTAGTGTTGGGACTCACATGGTTAGCAGGGCTGTGACATTTTTCTCTACCTCACTTGCATCATGTACAGTATCTTGTCAAGTTGCCATGGAAGCTTGCCTCTAGCTTCCACTGCAACTTGAAAATTCCCGTTTTTTATTACATGGTGCATGTGAGTGAACTTCTCCGGAGGGATAGAGCTCACTCAGCTTCAAAGGCTTCCCATGGATCCCCCTGTGGTCTCCATTTTTAGAATAGCTCTCCCAAAGACAGAGAGTAGTAGGCGGTGTGTCCAGTATTTCTGTAGCACCCTGTCCCAGACGTCCGAAACAGAAAGCATCCACTCTGCCTCCGTAATGAATAAGCAAAGGTTCCAAATCTCTGAATATGCTCGGAAGGTTTCTGAGCAATAAGCACTTCAAATAAACAGGACAGTTTTTTTTTTTTTTTTGCTCAGGCACAAATGCAGCCGAATGAGCCAGGTGTCTCTGGGGCTTTTGGGGCTCCTCCCAAATGCTTGTGTTGAGGGAAAAATTAGAGCGTCCGTCTCTCTGCGGTGTTGACATTGGCTGGCCTTGTCCAGCTGGCCAACTTTTCTCTACAGCAGGTAGTCTCCTCCTTTTGCTGCTGCTGCCCCATGTACTGCTCCACCTACAACACATGAGTGGTCTCTCTCTCTCTCACTCTCTCTCTGTCTCACACTCTCTCTTTGTCCCACACACTCTCTCTCTCGCTCTCTCTCCTTGGGAAAGCAGTTGAGGGATCACACATAGAAATAATATTTTGAAACATGAAATGTTTTTCATAAAAAATGGAAAGAGGATGTGAAGTTTACATATTTTCCAGCAATGTCAAAAACCGCAGACGCTTGGGCTGTGCTTGTGCAGCTGCCAGTTCACGTGTGTGTGTGTGTGTTTCAAAGGCTGCATCAGAAATGTCTCTGAGCTCGCCCCTCTGATAGATCAAACGTCGACTTGTTCTAAGAAACAGGATTAGGAGTGCTGACTTAAGAAGCCACCACAAAAAAGAACACTTTCATTCCCCCACCCTTCTCTCTCTCTCCCTTTTCCCCACCTCCACCCAAAAGAGACTCAGGCCCACAACAGGCCTTTAAGCATTACCTGAAATTCTCTCAAATCTGTCTTGCTTTTACAAGGAGGCCTATGAAAGCCTAGGCAAATCTCAAGTGAGAACGCCCTCCTGATAGGGAGTGTTGAGGTAGGCTAGCTTCCCCCAAGTGTAGATCTAGAGTTGAGTGGACCTCCACCATCCCACAACCCCTCTCTCTCTTTCTCTTTATTCCCCAGGCTCGGCCACAGTGGATCGGGAGGGACTGTCGGCCACACTAGTGCGGGACATCCGCAACTACTTCCAGGTCAGCCCGGAGTATTTCTCCATGCTCCTGGTGGGCAAGGACGGCAACGTGAAGTCCTGGTACCCCTCGCCCATGTGGTCCATGGCCATCATTTACGACCTGATTGACTCCATGCAGCTGCGGCGCCAGGAGATGGCCATCCAGCAGTCGCTGGGCATGCGCTGCCCGGAGGACGAGTACGGCGGCTACGGTTACCATCACCATGGCTACCACGACGGCTACCAGGAAGGTTATCATCAAGGATATGGCTATTAAAGAGGGGAAAGGGAGAGCTGTTAATGCTTTCCATGTTGTGTATGTAGCATGCGGACAGGGCTGTGGTGCTACTTTGATGCTCGCCACTGTCACGTCACATTACTTCCTGTTTCTGCATTTTTAAATCCTGTCACAGCTGACTTGCGTTGGAACACCGCTTCATTCTCTCATACAGTTGTGTTCTTATTCTATCAACCTCCTGCGGACAGGTATGGATGTCTCTTTTTGTAGATAAGAACAAAAAAAAATATTAAAAAGTTATGTATGGTTTGTTTTGTTTTGTATTTATTGTTGGTTGTGAATTTGAGATGTGTCTGAAGGTCACAATCAGTTGTCTCTTGAAGAGGGCTCATAAACCTTTGTTTTGTCTATTGTAAAGATTACATAATGTTCTTATTTATATGCAGCTCTGCTATAAGGACAATAAAGTCAATTTATTACCAATCCTATTGTGACTGTTGTTTTTCCCTAAGCTGAAGACATTGACACATTTTGTGTTGAAAAATTCAGAGGAGGAACATTTTAAAATCTCCACTGAGAATGACAATTTTATATCGCATTACTTGAGATCCAACGTTCATTTCTGACACTCTAGCGCCCTCTGGTGCCTTGTCATTGGCTCTCTTTGCCAATTGATTGTCACAGAATATATCTAACATGGGAATGTTTTTATAAATATAATAATGATAATAATAATAAAGCATATTAATACAATTGAATGGCTAGTGGTTGATCATGTTTGCATTAAGACTTATTCATGAATTAGTAGGATAGAAAACATGACTATATATAAACATACTGTACACTGAGATTTCATTTCAATATTCATTTATTCTGCTTTTCAGCCATTAAAACCATACAATTGTGGCAATATGTCCTGACATAACACCCCTGGCGATTGTTACATTCAGTAGGTTTAATTTGTGCTTTTTGTAAGGTATCTACACAAAGAAACCATGAAAACGAGTATCAAAAAGAGATCAATAATGCTTACTACGAATGACAGGCTTCAAGAGTTTCACTGATTTAAACAAACAGGCACTGAACAAGGTATTTGTGGATATGAATAATGGAAATGTTAATAGAGCTTAAAAATATACACACATGGCACCATGGTGCAGTGGTAATTTGTAATGATGTCATATATAAAGTAAGCTATTTGCTCCAAAATTGTTAAGTAAACTGAAGCCTTTTTCATACAAACATTCAAATAATTTAGCGTAATTATAGCATGTTCCACACAACCATTTATGCAGTTTTAAAACAGTAATGATATCATCCCTTTGTCCTATTTCATGAAGCCTTTGGGGGGTCAATGCAGTTCATTGTTCCCTCGCCTCAAACACACCAAATTCAATTATGGCTATTCTACTCACACACCCACACATTAGACTCAGGTTATTCACCACCACCACACACGCACGCACGCACGCACACACACACACAATTATTCTCTAACCATATAATTTTGTAAACCAAGCATTATGTACAGGCACTTTCCTGAATAATTTACAACACGATAACCACCACTGAGCTTGATTACCCCAGGAGAAGCTGGTAACAGGGAGGTAGAGGGCTCCCACAGAAAGGTCCATTACATCCCCCACGTCTGTCTGTGTCTGTCAGAGAGAGAGACTCAGTCCTCCGTGTTACCATCTTACGTCTGCTAGAGAGACTCTTCTTCCGTGTCACTGTCAGTGTTGGGCTTGGTCAGCCTCTCGAGTTCCTCGCCATCCTGGACCACAAACACACGACACAAGAGAAGAAACCGGGGACACCAGTTTTAGGATCAGGTTGTAGATCAACAGTTGTACAGTGACACAGACTAGGGCCGGTTTCCCCATTCAAGGATTAGGCCTAGTCTAAGACTAAGAGAGAATGTCAATGAAAATCCCTTTTAGCTGAGTGCTAAGCTTTATCCATATAATAGAAAACGGCTGATATAGTTGAGGGGTCATTGGTAGCATGCTGCAGTGCAGTGATGGGGAAGTGACACGTCTCTGGATGGACGAGCTGTGTTTTTCCCACTCGTGCAGAATTTGAAAAAGGAACCATGAGCTGTGGAGGAGGATGTGTGAAGGCACATTGTGGGGTGTGGAGGAGGATGTGTGAAGGCACATTGTGGGGTGTGGGAGACAGCAGGTGTGCTCGGGAGCGAGGCTCCAGGCTGGGAGTACTAGGTGATGTGTTGTGGGCCAATGACAGGAGTGCTAGGTGATGTGTTGTGGGCCAATGACAGGAGTGCTAGGTGATGTGTTGTGGGCCAATGACAGGAGTGCTAGGTGATGTGTTGTGGGCCAATGACTGTAGAGTACTTGGACACTGTGACGTCATGCACTAACGCTCTGAGCAAATGAAGCCAAAATGAATTGGTTGGCCATTTCCTGTGCAGAATATCTGCTTTTTTTTTTTTTAGCCAGAGCATATAAAGTGAACAGAAAATCTAATCAAAATTACATTGGCTAAATCTGCGCCATTTTGTTTTTTTAATTCCTTCAGATGGCTTCACTTCTGACTGAGTGACTACACCATACAATGAGTGCCCATTGTTTTTAGTCCAGTCACTGGTGTTATCAGAAGGGACAGCTGACAGTGGGACAGCACTTAGGTCTCCTCTAAAGCTCTTCATACCGGACACATCCTACTGGGCCCAAGCGATGTGGATAATCACAAAGCCAGCCCGGTTTCCTGTCTCTTAATATCACGCTTACTGGTTTAAACCATCTGCGTCCGTGGCAAACTTGCATAACATCATGAGAAGAGGAAGCAGCCTTGGTCATGCACAGAAGAGCTGAGTAGAGCAGGGCGTTATACATTCCAAATTCCAAATGTTACTTTAACCCTTAGCAGCACACACAGAGCATGGGCAGGGTCTCATCACTCGGGTTTGGAGTTACGGTTGCGCATGACAATCGCTAAGTTTCAGTTTGAATCAACCCAAAAATCAACAGAAATGACCTCGATGACCTGCGTGACACCCACTCAATTTAGCACTTTTGTGCATGACCTTGGCTTCGACCTTGCTGATTACATCACATTTCAAACATGAGTGGGCCGTCACGCAGTAGAGAAAGGTCACTGTAAAATCTGCAGCATACACCGAGTGTGTGAGCAGGGTCTCATGACTCTTGTGTTTGTTGGGGTTGTAGTTATGCTCGTGCATGGCAACCGTTAAATTAAGTTTAAAGCAAGAAAAATAAAGCAATGACCTTTATCTATTACCTGTGTGACACCAACTTAATTCAGCACTTTGTGCATGACCTTGTGATCACATCACATTTGGGCCAACGTGAGAAGCTAAATTCATTCTCCTCCCTCCCTTCCATGTAACCACACATTTACAATCCTGATATTATAAGCCCCTCTGGCCTGGCAATAACGCCATCTAGTAAACATACAAAAATGCCACAAGGACAGAGAGACTCTGTCTATGAACAGGAAAACCACATATAAATCACAGTCTCAGTTTCAGAGGGGCTGTCTGGGAGGGTGGGAGTTAAACACATACACACACACACACACACACACACACACACACACACACACACACACACACACACACACACACACACACACATCAACCAACATAATTAAATGAAGCCTCATTCAACTTGGAACACAAAGTGTACTGTTTTGCTCTCAACACAGTGAGCCACCATTTCAGCATGACAAGTAGAGAGAGAGAGAGGAGGACTTGCCTCAAAACATACTGCTGGGTTAGGAAAGAAAAGGAGTGAAAAAGGAGTGTTTGCCAGGTTTTCATGCGGCTTACAAATTACTTTTTTTCAAACTCCAGCCTCAAGGCCCCAGCATTTCCCTTTCACCCAAGCAGAACAATTAAAAAAGACAAGAAAAAAAAAAAAGTCTCCCTCCTACAGTTTCCAGCTAAGTTCCGCTACATAATAGCCATGTATGTATATGTTTGTCTGTCTCCAAGGCTAAACAAGGAGCCTATACAGGGCTCACAGAAGACTACCAGGAGAGTTCAGACCACTCTGTCTCTGGCTGCAACAAGCGTGCATCCATTGGCCATAATGAGATCAGTCAAGGTAACCTGGGGCGGGTGCGAAATTGTGCTTTCACTAAGAGACTTTCTAAGGTTTCTTTCCTGTCATCCCCAAAATGAGATTACATTTAGTCAAGAGACCTGGCGTCGCTCACAGAGAGCCACTTGTGCATGTGTGTGTGTGTGTGTGTGTGTGTGTGTGTGTGTGTGTGTGTGTGTGTTAAAAATCAAACCGCCTGCAGCTCTTTCACAACTTCATTCATATCCAGTGAGAGAGGTCATTCTTCTCTTCCCACCATTTCCTTTTAGGTGTTCTTAAAATGTTTGTTTTCGTGTGTGTGTGTGTGTGTGTGTGTGTGTGTGTGTGTGTGAGAGAGAGAGATTCTCTGGACCCCTTCATCAGCTCTCCACTCATAATTGTCAGTGTGAATGTTCTGTGTGTGTGTGTGTGTGTGTGTGTGTGTGTGTGTGTGAGTCTGTATGAGCGAAACCTCAAAAATAAACAATTCCGCTGTGTGTGCGCAAGATAAATCCTCGTCCCCTAAACGACCCGTCAAAACACTTCCTCCTGACCTTCCGTCTCTTATTTTTTTTAAAAAACAACAACAAAAACAACAACAAAAACACCAGCACCAACATCACTGCTCATCACTGCTCACCCCTCGCGACCTCTCCAGCACCTCGCCGTTGAGCACGCGCAGTCTCTCGCGCTGCAGGGCGCACTCGGGGTCGGCCGTGCGGCTCGCGTGGTAGATGTAGATGGCCAGCAGCACCACGGGCGCCTGCAGGAAGAAGTCCACTGACGGCCGGAAGTCGAAGAGGAAAAGCGAGAGCGCGGTGACCAGCACCGTGGTGATCTGGCCCGTCAGCACGTGGAACATGTTGTCGCGGAACTTGAGGATGAAGGCCACCGAGAGGCCGAGCGCCGCCGTGACGACCACCAGCGCCGCCGAGAAGGCGTTGTGGCCGTGCAGCAGGCCGCAGTGCAGGATGACCGCGCGGTCCTCGGGCCGGAGGGTCAGTGCCAGGGCGTTGAAGAGCAGGCCGAACACGTACAGCTTGCCGTTCTGGATGAAGATGCTCTCGGTCAGCTGGTCGCCCTCCTTCAGGATCTTCTCGTTGTAGATGTTGGCCATGGACGACACGAAACACTGCACCAACAGGAACACGTATCCCAGGCCGAAGCGACGGAGGCGCCACGCCACCGTTTCGTTCCAGGCCGGGTCATCCGCGACGGTTGCGGCCAGGGTGTGGTTGCGGAGCTCCAGCTGCTGTTGAGTGAAGACCAGGCAGCTGTTGGAGGGGGTGGAGAGGGGGGAGACGTGCAGGCCGGGCACGGCGATGGCACGCTGGTTGTCCCCCGTGCCCATGGTTAGGGCCATGATGGACAGGAAGAGAATGACCAGGGCAGCCCACTGCACCCAGGACAAGCGCCTCCTGCAGGCAGACACGTGCAACAACTTCAGGTAAATTCCAACTCATGCCTGTTTGAAGGGTAAATTATGTGCATAATCTGTCAATCTCCAGAAGTACACTGAAGGAAAAAGTTTCTAAAGTCCAGTTGAGAGCAGACCCCACATACATTTACCATCATACAATCTACCCCAAACTCTTCTTATCTGATGTCAAAAGCACTTACTTCAGCACAATTCTAAACAGCACAGCTGTAGTCAGGATGACAACATTGGAAAACAACACTGCCATGGCCTAGGGAAGTGAACAAACAGATAAACAATCAATAACCAGTGCTGATATCACCTTGATACCACCTTGGCTTGATATGGTTGTACAAAATGTTGATAACAGTCACATTTCAAAAAACCTCTGTGAATGTGAAACAACAGTAACATCTTCATTAGCCATGTCTGCTGGATTTATGACAGCACTACAGTACAGCATTTCAACTATCAGTGTTAATGGAACCGTACGGGCTGGAGGTAGGTCATCACGTAGAAGATGATAAGGTTGTCCAGGAAATAGAGGAATGCTGGGACAGACCACTTCATGTAGCTGAGGAATGAGGAGCCGGAGGAGCAACACAGATCTCTGAACGATCTCTCCTCTACGGGAAGACAACAGGGACAAAAAAACAAGGGAGAGTTGGAGAGTGAGCCCACGCCACAACCACTGCACAACCAACTGGAGGGAAATGGGGTGTTATAGACCAAGTAATATAGACTACATTTGTGTGGCGACCACTACTGGGTAAGACTAAGAAAGAGTAGCAAATATAAATACAGTCTTAATAATCTAGTCAGACACTGAAATGGAATACATTATGACAACACATTATAACAATATATAACCAAAGTCTACTGAAATGAGCTTCACTTAAGCTTAAGTCAAAGGAAGTGTGCATATTTGTCACTGGAGTTCTAGAAATAGTCAAGAAAAGGTTACAATAGTTGTAAAGTTTTTATTCCATTATGCACCTTTAGTATTCTTCAATCCCTAACAGTGTAATTGCACAATTGTGCAATTTCTGTCATCTCTGACAGGCCAATTGTGAAATGTTTCACGCTCCCAGAACCACAGATTGGAAACTTACCTCGAATTATTACCCTCACAGACATGGCTAAGCAGAAGAGAAGTTTGATGGCCTCTGCTAACAGATTTACAGAAGCAGGAAGGAAGTCATACTTGTTCTCTGTGAAGGAAGACAATATAAACAATGTTGACAACAAACTAGAAATAACTTTTCATTTTTCTGTTTCACTGTAGGCTACTTTACAACTTAGAAGATACAGTGCAACCCTAAATATAACTTAGCCTACAAACCGGAAAAAGATGCCCTCTTTAAAAGCGATTAACTCACCTGAATTTGCAGAAAACTTGAGCAGCAGGATGCGACTGGTCCCCAACATGACAAACCCTAAGCCGAGGCCCAGGGTACGGGCAGAGGAGCGGGAACAACGCCATGCCCTCGGACAGCAGCTGCAGCAAGCGGGCGATGAGGAGGAATAGTGGGCCATGGTGAAGAGCCAAGCCTGGTTGTCCCGGTGGGCAGGCTGGATGAAGAATGTCACGACTCACTGGAAAAGAGAAACACTGCTTAATTCGTTAGGTAACTTTGTTAACAATGATGGGAAGCTTCTCCTTTAACTACTAGCATGGTCAACATGTGCAGTAACGCAAGTCAAAACAACGTTCACGTAGCCTACCATACAAGTATTGTTAATATTTTTTCTCGTTTGCCTAAGCCGTCTCCGGTCCCGAATTGCATCGTTGAACTACTGTATGCTTTGCTTCAGCTTCCGAATAACCGAAAGAAACGACCCATAGTGACAACTCCTGCTGTTAGGATAAGTCGTGAGCAGACAAAAGCTTTGAGTGGGAAAGGCTACAGTCTCTCTCCTGCATAGCAAACAGATTATTGAGTTAGCAGTAATTCTTGCTAACGTGGAGTGTTTACCAATTACAAACCACAAACAGACAAATTTCTCCGCAGGGTCAGGGAAATGCTGCATCAGTTGACACCATGATCACAGATCGTTACATTCTGACAGAGAGGCTAGATTTAATGTAACGTCAGAAACGCATCTCAAAACACCAATAAGTTAGCGTGTGCAATGTACCTAGGGAAGGAAGAAGCTGATGTTACTCCATTGACACAACAAACAGCTGTCATAGCCTAACAGTGACCATCATCAGAAGAGGAGGGGGAAATAATAAGAGTTGAACAGTCGAAACAGATAAGACATATCTCTGAAAAACCAGGTTCATGTTTTAGAAAGAGAATACAAAGTAACTTTAGTATATTGCAAGCTAACTATCATCAAGCTAAATACTCCAATTAGCCTAACTGTAAAATTCAGAAAACTGACAGCAGGGTAGGAATGTGTGTCAAGTAGCCTAAATTCTCACTCAGACGAATAATGTATCCGATTAAGGAAAAGTGATTATGTCTGAACATGAATATGTGGCAAATGAAATTATGCACATTACCTGGTTCCCCATGTTTGTTTTATTGTGCTAGATTGGCTTGATTTGGAACCTGCACCTTCCTGGGTAAAAGCTTACCACACATGCGCAGTATGAAATGCAATATCAACGTCATCACTTCTCTAGTGTGTTCAAGAGCGTAGAGATCAAAGTGTGCGTATGTGTGCGCAGATTGTGCTAAACTTTGACTATATGCGGTTGCGCTAGGTCACTTGTCACTGACATGTCAGAATATTTGGAAATACATTTAAAAAGGAAATAAAAGACAAAATTTGCTTTCCTGGTGTATGTAGGCTATTACAAATCAAAACAGATAAAAACACACATTGCAGTCACTGAGAAAAGTTCTTAGGATTTAAAAAACAAAACTATTCCAGACGTTTCCTGGGAGGGAAACATGTCCTACAGCTGTTTCCCCACCTCACAGTGGGGCATCTGGGAGACATTCCTCTGAGATTCTCAACTGTGAGCACAGCACACCTTCTGCGGATATTGACTTGTATAAACATCAAATAAGCAAAGAATGCAATATATTTGGCTTTTAATGACATGGCAACATGAAATGCCCCAGATCATAGGCGGTTGTACTAATATCAGGGATAGTCCTAGGCTACTAATATTTTTTTCTGAGCTGTGTTGAGCCTCTCTAGAGGGGTCTCATGTTAAGAGGCAAGAGGATGTTCTGGTAAATCCTGGTGTCATTGAAGTGTCATGATGGAATAATTTCCAGTAACTCTTCTCCTCCAGGAAGGGGTGTTTTTCTTGTGTGTATATGGAAAACTACCCGATGTAGCCTATACAGTGATACATGTGGTGGTTTTATGGTTTTGTAACCCCTCATAGGCCTGCTTAAACTTGTGGGAGTATGTGCTTACATGGAGGAATAAGACTATTAGCAATATGTCAAAAATGGCTGTTATACAAATATAGGCTACCACATACAATTGTGTAAAGTATAGAAAGTTTTAATTGTATGTTGAAGTGATATAGACTGACATATTGACAGGTAATGTAAACTATTAGACTCTAATTGCTATTAAGACAGAATGATTCAGATGCACTTACATCATGATTGAGTCCAAGTTAGAATTGTGTTATTGTTCTTAATGGAAATGTGCTTCATAATGTGTGGAAACATGTTATTGTGGAAACATGTTTGTGTGTGTGATGCGTGTGTGCGTGTGAGGAGAAAGAGAAACCAATGTGTTTTTGGCATGAGTAAGCATCAGTGGAAGCTTTCCTGTCGCTTTCTGTGTGTGTGTGTGTGTGGCTTGGGGTGGAGGACTTTGGTTTTGTGTGTGTGTGTGTGTGTGTGTGTGTGTGTGTGTGTGTGTGTGTGTGTGTGTGTGTGTGTGTGTCACAGTGATAAAGGGCACTGCCTCTCCGGCTTTGAGACCACATTTTCTTGTCCGCTCTCCTAAACAGACAGTCTCTACCTGCAGTGCTCAACCCAGACATGAGGCCGTGTCCCAGGGAGGGGACTTTATATGCTTGGCTTTTTCTCACTTTTCTATGCAATGCTGCTCTAGCTGTGGAAAGGCACTATTACATTGCCGCTGTCTATATTGACTGGGATTATGCTTCTTCTGGACCGCAAAGGTAAATCCAGAACGTTTTACATTTCATGCCTGTTGGCTGTCATCTCTGCTATAGTTTTGCTGGTCATGTTTTGCTAGTTTTGTTTTTGCTAGTCATGACATTTTATTTGGTGACTGGAAGCATTCTTGATGCTACTATCAGAGAGTGTGGTTTTGTTAGATGGTTCTCATGCTGTTTCCTTACATACCCATGTACTTGTTCGAGAACAGGACATCTCGTGTGGGAATATAGACAGATGCATTTAGTATGGGTATTTCTCTTCTATAACAACAAAGGGAAATTCCCACACAACATTCTGTTGGAAGAGTTTTTCTCTTTATCTCAATTTAATCAAAAGCTTGAATCCAATTTGATAACAAATGCTCATGAAAGAGGGTGAATGAACTGTTTTATGAGAGAACATGTTTCAAGGTCCTTGTGAACGATAACACTTGAATATTTTTATGCATAAAAACAACTCAATTAATTAATTTTAATATTTGCACTTATAAATATATAAATAGATTCAAGACAGAGCATTTCCACACACACAAAAACGCATTTGTAACTGTAATGGATACTCTAATTGTGTATGTATGTAAAACAATTACTGTCATTGCTTCAGGTCTGGGGCGGTGTACAAGAAAGCGGTATACAGAGAATATGAGGATGCCACCTTCAAAAAGGCCAAGCCCCATCCACCAGAGTTAGGTAAATTCATCTGAAACCATGTCAGCCATCGTGTTACCCCAGAGACCCGTCAAAACTATTGTTAAGTCATTGTGCAATAGCCACAGGCTAATTACAGTTTACATGCAACAACATGGTCTGATGAGACATCAGTCCAGATAGTGTGTTGAGCGGCATTAGTCTATGAGATCACCATATTCATTTACAGTATACTCATAAGTATACTTATATATACTTATGAGTATAAGTAAGTATAAGTATATATACTCTTTTGATCCCGTGAGGGAAATTTGGTTTCTGCATTTATCCCAATCCGTGAATTAGTGAAACACCCGGCGCAGTGAGCTGCCTGCAACAACAGCAGCGCTCGGGGAGCAGTGAGGGGTTAGGTGTCGTGCTCAAGGGCCGTGCCTACTGGTCGGGGTTCGAACCGGCAACCTTCCGGTTACAGGTCTGAAGCGCTAACCAGTAGGCCACGGCTGCCCAATATATACTGCCTGAGTATACTGCCTGAGTATACTTTTCATTCATAATACTTATGTATGAAAAACTCATGTGTTGTTGTTTTCTGTGTAGGTTTGCTTGGGCCAACGCTGCGCGCACAGGAAGGCGATGTGATCGTGGTAACCTTCCGGAACATGGTGGAGCAGCCTTGCAACATCCACACTCATGGCATTGCGTATGGCAAACAGTCTGAGGGTGTGTTCCAGCTCATGTCAGCACTGTGGCTTCTGAGAGAATGTAAACCAGAGAGATGTCGGCACATTGCTGGTGTCGGAGAGAGAGAGAGGACATTGTGTATGGAGATGTTACTCATTCCATTAAGTACACAGACTGGTTTACACAACCAGCTGTGTTTAACTTTTTTGGATATATTAACTACATGGAGAGACAGTGTAACCACAGTCAATTCTGAAGTCCACTGAGGAAAAGAAAAAAAAACGCATCAGGAAAAAAACGCATCAAGAAGTTTGCTTGGAATCCATCCCAGGGCAAGATATCAATATCCAAAAGTCCAATCCATAGGCAGTTTATATTTTATGTAATTGAAACTGACAGTAATTACATTACTGTAATTAAATTAATTAAAGATAATTTATTTAAATGACTAATAGCAAACAAGTTAGGAAATTACAATGTTGGTAGGCTATACATTTACATGTATGTAAAGGCATTATTTTGGTGAATGACACAGTTGTGTTTGCTGCGGCGTGCTTTAACCCCAGGAGCTTACTACTTCGACAACACTTCCCAAAAGGAGAAGGAGGACGATGTGGTGTACACTGGGGGATCCCACACATACACATGGGAGGTGACATCGGCGGTGACACCAGAGGCTGCCGACCCGGCCTGCCTAACGTACACCTACTTCTCTCACATCGACATCGTCAAGGACTACAACTCAGGCCTGATCGGCACTCTGCTCATCTGCAAACCGGGTAAAATAAATGAGACTGATTAAGACACACAGTACATTTCATTACAGTTTTGGAAACTTTTGGTATGACAAACTTAACTGTTGACACAACTCTATTCTTTTTAGATACAGCCATATAAATAAATGAGACATGACTTGATTTGCTCATATGACTGATCTGTTAAACACACTTATGAGAAGGGGGTTTTACATCAGAACTTACCACTGTCTGAGACACGAACCCTGAGGCCACATTCTTGTAGCTCACTCATTGATGTTACACAATCATTTCTTATGGACTATTGGTGATGACATAATCCAGTATCATAGTTATATTCCATGAGGTCACAAAAGAAATATGATCTTATTGCATTGATTTGCTGCAACCTTACATATTTGCAGCATAAGATTATGGACCATCTTTGCTCCGAATGTTTGTGAATGGATTATGTGTCCATACCTCCTTCAATTGGGGGCAGCCGTGGCCTACTGGTTAGCGCTTTGGACTTGTAACCGGAGGGTTGCCGGTTCGAACCCCGACCAGTAGGCACGCAGTAGGCACAGCTGAAGTGCCCTTGAGCAAGGCACCTAACCCCTCACTGCTCCCCGAGCGCCGCTGTTGTTGCAGGCAGCTCACTGCGCGCCGGGATTAGTGTGTGCTTCACCTCACTGTGTGTTCACTGTGTGCTGAGTGTGTTTCACTAATTCACGGATTGGGTTAAATGCAGAGACCAAATTTCCCTCACGGGATCAAAAGAGTATATATACTTACCGGTATACTTATACTTAACTGTGGCACAGTGCAGTCACTCCCGTAAAAGTCCATGTTGCACATCACACTGGCATTGAGGAGAAACATTAACATGTACACCCGTGACTGTGTTGCTAAAATGAAAAAAATCAGCATGGTCTGTTTTCCTGTGATTCTCTTGGGTTTTGTTCTTTTTCATTCTCATCAGAGGAAATGTCCTATTAATGTGGCCACAAAAAACGAAACAAGACTGTTTTGTGTTTGTCCTTGTCACAGGAAGCCTTGATGACTCTGGGAAGCAGAAACACTTTCATCAGGAGAACGTTCTCCTGTTTGGCATTTTTGATGAGAGCCTCAGCTGGTGTAGCAAAGGAGCCCCCTCCTCCGCCAACAGCATCAAATACACTATCAATGGCTACGCTAACGGCACTGTACCCGGTTAGTAAAATAATATGCCATTAGCACATAGTGGTTCACCCTATATCATTTCGATCACTTCATTCAACTTGAATGTGTTGCCAGATATACTTCCCTTCTGCATAGCCGAGCTTATAATCAGATAAGAAGAGCAAACCTTTGTTCATGTCCGTTTGGAAAAAGGGTTGAATGACACCATCATAAATAAGGACAAGAAGTCAAATTGTGTCTTACTGGCAGCATTTCATTAATTTCATTTCATTTTGGTCTAACAGTAGGACCTGCATTCTGTTTCTCCCTACCACCGTCCCTATTCCTCCTCATGCCACAGATTTGAGCGTCTGTGCCTACAGCTCTGTCAGCTGGCATTTCCTGGGCATGAGCTCTTCGCCAGAGCTCTTCTCTATTCACTTTAATGGTCAGGTGTTCTCGCAGGATGGGCACAGGGTGTCTTCAGTGGGCATCATAAGTGGCACCACCACCAGTGCCAGCATGACTGCAGTCCACACCGGACGGTGGCTCATCTCTTCTTTCATTAGCAAGCATCAGGAGGGTAAGATGGCACCGTCGTGATGCTCATTTCAGAACAGTTAGAGTCGCTTGGTGACATGCTGTCACATATTCTTTTTGTGTGTGGTTTTAGTTTGGTTAGTGGTACTGAAGAGTACCTCACAATATAAATAATTCAAATTCTTAAAAAGTGATAAATAAATAAATATATATATATATATATATATATATATATATATATATAGTCTTTAACCAGTTTTGTCTGTTTCCAACAATGTCTTTTTTATGTAATATATTATAACTGAACTTTTATGTAATATACATCACAGTAATGGGAACTGACTGGAAATAACTGGAATGCTCAAGCACATTTTAGTGGCAGGAAGATGTTTTGCAGGTAATTTAAACATGAACACATGAAAATCATGAATGTTTTTCTTTTTCTGCTAATCTTTCCTCCAGCGGGGATGCATGGCTATTTGATGGTGAGGACGTGCGAGGGATTCACCAAGCCCCAACGCAAGCTCACCCTCCAGCAGAAACTAGACAGCCAAATGTGGACCTACTACATCGCCGCCGAGGAAGTGACCTGGGACTACACTCCTAACATGCCAGACTACATTGATAAGTTAGTGTCAACATCATACCGTTCATCAATACTTAGCACTGTAGAAGCAATGGTTTAGGTCTTTGTTTAGAAGATTCACAATAATGTGCTTAACACAATTGATCTGGCTATCAACTTATCACAGTAACAGCTTTAGTTTTTCATACTAACCTACTACCTCATATCTGTGAGTGAAATACAGGAAATGATCAGGAAACAAATACAGGAAACAAATAGGAGTCTGTTTCAAAACTTAGTTGCTGAAATATCTGTGTGTGTGTGTGTGTGTGTGTGTGTGTGTGTGTGTGTGTGTGTGTGTGTGTGTGTGTGTGTGTGTGTGTGTGTGTGTGTTGTTGATGTCGTTGTTGTTGTTGTTGTTCCCTTCTGCACCCTTCTCCTGCAGGGATTTCAGATCCATATACATGAAGCAGGGCCCTGACCGTATAGGTAAGAAGTACAGGAAGGCAGTCTTCACCCAGTACACGGATGAGACGTTCACCAAGCGAGCTGAGGAAAAACAGAGGAAGATGGAACAGGGCATCATCGGCCCCGTGATCAGGGCACAGATCAGAGACCAGATAAGGGTGAGATGACGCTCACTTGATAGGCTTCCTTCCCATTATTGGAGCCTTGATTAATGTTCGCTTTTCCATACAGTGTTTTTTCATATGAATATCAAATATCTTATGATGTATAAGGCATATAATATTAGGTCCATAAAAATATTATATCCAATAATTATGTCCGATATTATATAATATAACAAATATTATGTCCAATAATTGGACAACACAGTATTCTGTACTGGGGTATGAAATGCGCTATATAAATAAATGCCTTGCCTTGCCTTGCCTATTCGAAAGAAAAATAATGCATGCACACACACCTCAGGATATAATAAGAGTCCCTTGTTATGGCTTTTACAGGTTGTCCTAGATTTCATGAATGATCACAGCTTGGACTTGTCATCACAAAATGTCATTCTTTGTAAAAAAAAAAAAAAAAATACATATTTTTGTTGATGCTGTTATTACAGATTGTGTTCAACAACAAAGCCACCAGACCATACAGTATTTACCCCCATGGTCTGACTATAGACAAGGCTGGAGAGGGAGCAAACTATCCTGAAGGAGGTAAGGCACCATCTATTTTGAATGAACACCACTGAATTTGAATTTACAACCATATGATATGATTCATCTCCACCATGTTTGAACCTGCTGTGAACTGTCATATCTGATTACTTTGTCTGTCACTTAGTGTTAGTTACAGTACAGTTGCCAGTTTCTCTTTTAAAAGCTTATTAACCATCCTTATATGGATCTTTTTTATAACCTTATGAATTTGTGCCACTGTCAAGGGGGTAACAGCTAAAAAATATATAAGGAAACTAGTTTGGAATGACTTTTGGAAGTGTGGATATTAATTCTACCTGTTTCCTCTAACAGCTTATTGTACATGTACCCCTTCCTTGTTTTCCTGTGAGCTGTAGAATGATCCACGGAAAACCATCTGAAATTGTCATAGGCCAGTGTACTTTACTCTCAGCTGGTCTGAAAGAGTCAGCTGGCCTGATATGCACCTTTCCTCCTCCAGGGAACCAGACCCACGCGGTGCAGCCAGGAGAGACGCACACGTACATATGGAATGTGATCGATGAGGACGAGCCGTTGCCCAGCGACCCGCGCTGCCTGACCAGGATGTACCACAGTGCGGTTAACACCCCGCGGGACATCGCCTCTGGCCTCGTAGGCCCACTGCTCATCTGCAAGAGCCAGTCTCTGAACAAGAGGAACGTCCAGGTAACCCTCTCAGATGACTCAGATGACCATCACAGCAATATAGTGCTCATCCATTCTATCCTTCTATCTATAAATCTATCTATCCAGAATCTGTCTGTCTGTCTGTCTGTCTGTCTGCCTGCTTGTGTACCTACATGGTGATATATTTGTACTATTCCAGTTGTTTGCTTTGAACAGTCAGTTTGTACCGGAACATTTGTTTATCTTGCAGTTGAAGGCAGACAAGGAGCAACAAGCCATGTTTGCTATTTTCGACGAGAACAAGAGTTGGTACCTGGATAAAAATATTAAGGAATACTGTAGTGACCCGGACAGAGTCAGAAAAGATGCCCCAGACTTCTACGCATCAAATGTTATGCACTGTTAGTACCAAACGTGTGACACACACACACACACACACACACACACACACACACACACACACACACACACACACACATACACATCTTATTTTCATTGATAATTTCTAATTTAATTCATTTTCAATTCCAGGTCATATAAATCAATCTGCAGTTAGGTTATTTTGATTTTAGTTATTTTCACGTGAACAACCTGACTACAGTTTGATTGACAGTGAATGAAATCCACAATAAAAACACATGATTTATGAATATTTGTAAAAACTGAGATATATGTTTTTGCAAATCATCAAACACTTTGATCTTGTTTCCAGAGTTTAATTTCACCTATTTAAGTTACCATTTCAATATTCCTAAAGCAATCAATGGCTATATGTTCGAGAGTGGCCAAACCTTGGGCTTCTGCAATGGGGAAATCGTCACCTGGCACGTCTCCAGTGTTGGAGAGCAGAAGGGCATCCAGACGGTCACCTTCTATGGCCATACGTTTGAACTGAACAACAGGCAGGATGACTTCCTCACACTGTTTCCCATGACAGGGGAGACCATCGCTATGAACATGGACAATAAAGGTGAGAAAAGATAGGCACTGGCCAGCTGACTCTTTCAGATCAAGTGCCTTTTGATGGTAGTTTTTTTTTCTCATATTCTTGTCTAAAATCCTCATAAAAACCATGCTGCTTCTACATAGGCATGTTACTTAATGGTTAATTGTGGATTTTTATTTTCTTACATTTTTTTTTAAGGGGATTGGCTTTTGTCATCACTGACCTCTCATGACAGCACCAAGGGCATGAGAGTGAAATTTAAAGACGTGGAGTGCTTCCGGGATTACGTTTACGAATACGAGGAAGGAGAGGGAGAGTACAATATCTGGAAGCCAGAGGAATACGTGCCCAAAGAAACAAAGAGTGTTGTAGAGGAATTGCCCCCGGTAGAAGACATGCAAACTGACTACTATGCTGACGTGCTTGGAATCAGATCACATAAGAAATCAGGCAACGCCTCCCAACCTAATATGGAGCTGCTGGATCTCAGCGACTTTGATTATCTGGACAACTTGCCAGGTGAAAACAGAGCCAAACAGAACCATGGTCCTGCTGAGGAAGCAAGAAACAGTTCTGATTCTGAACCAGACACCTCTTCCCAGGCAGCCATGGATGTGTCCTCAACCAGTGAGGTTACGGTGAAGAACACAGCATCAGCACCTTGGAATGAGAGCATAAACGTGAACACAACAGCATCTTGGAATGAGAATCTAAATGTGAACACAACAGAATCTTGGAATGAGAGTCTAAACGTGAACACAACAGCACCTGGGAATGAGAGTCTAAACGTGAACACAACAGCACCTGGGAATGAGAATCTAAATGTGAACACAACAGCATCTTGGAATGAGAATCTAAACGTGAAAGGAACATCTATGGTGTCTTCTGTTAATAAAACCACGGGTGATTCCATCAACAGTACTCACATGCCGATGTTTAACGACACAAGACTTGCAACTGCTGTGCCTTTGCTGGATAGCACATCAGAAACATCAGTCCCATTGGCAACTCCTTCATCCAACTCATCAGTGAACGAAACAGAGAGTGGCTACATGTTAAGAAATAACGCATCTGATTGGTCAGACATACAAACCAACATCACTGAACACAATGTCTCATTAGCATTGGTGGACCCAAATATGGTGCTGTCAAACATGTCAGAAGTTCCAGATAACACAGGCAATGACACACAATCTTCTCAAAACATTACTGCTGAGTGGGCAGCAGACAGCAACAAAACAGAGCATGCCTTTGCTTATTCTGAAACCCCTCAGGCACCACTCACTGAGAATTTGAATGTGACTGACACAGAGTTTGTACTCCTGGAGGGAGATGCTTTGACGGAAATCGGGCGAATAGAGGAGGAAGCAGGCTCAGACATACAGGGGTCACTCTACGATATCATCATCACTGTGCCTGAGGACAGCGCTGCCACTATGGTAGAGGGCATAGCAGATGACACACTGAGCCCAGAGGACACACTCATTCTCAACGCCACTGACAACACTGAGATCGGACCAGTCTCCGAGGCTTTCATTGAGGAGGAGAACAATGGAACCTTTCCAAATGACCGGCTCTTGATTTCTGTTCAAAGTGCTGAGATCGGTGAGATCTTGCCTATTAATGAGTCATCCGCTGAGATCTTTCAAAACGTCTCCTCGAGTAAGTCATCTTCGGAGAGCGGTGAATGGACTCCTGTCAATGCTTCTCACGGGTCGACAGGTTATGGCAACGCTTTGCAGGAGACTGAAGAGGACTGGACCAGCAGCGAGGAGGTGGTCATCTACCTGAAGCACAACACGAGCCATGGGATTAAGACCAACCCACTGGGCCACCCGAAGGAGCACTGGGGCTACGAGGGCAAACACGAGTCCGTGCCCATGGAGACCCCCGAGGATCTGACCAAGTACATCCAGAACGAGACCAAGCCAAAGAAAGAACCGAAGAAGAAGGTGGTCCACAGGAGGGTGCGGCCATTCAAGGGGCACGCCATGAAAACCAGAAAGAAGAAACAGTACAAGCCCCAGGCCAGGTCCAGTTTGAGCCCGAGGGGGTTTCAGCCGAGAGGAGCTAGGCCCATCTCAAATGAGGAAGACATCTTGAACAAGGCCATAGTCATCGGGGTGCCTCGGACGGAATTCAACGATTACGACTTATTTGCGATTCCAGATGATTACCAGGACAGAAAAGATAGTGCGAGCAATGAGGAATATGAGTTCATCGAGTATAAGGACCCATACAGCCAAGGAGTGCAGACACAGGGTATGACACTAGATGAGACAACACAGTATTTCCTGAAGAATCTTCCAAAGGGCACCAACGTGAGACAGTATTTCCTGAGTGCGGAGGAAGTTGAGTGGGACTACGGCGGATATGGACAAAGGTAAAGTCGCAGAGGAAGCACACTGGAGGGTAGCACAGATTAGGTCATTTGGGCCCCTATGAATGAAGCTCACGTTTGGACCTTGAAAAGTTTTTTTTTAATACAAACAACATTCATTTAAGGCTTTTTCTGGGTGTCTGCAGAGTTGAGGAAATGTTCACTTACTGACAACGTTATCAAAAATCCTGACAAATGCTTTTATTTTAAAACTAGGCGGTTTGACATGAAATCTGATGGATTGCATACTAAATTCACCAAGGTGGTCTTTCGAGGTTATCTAGACCCCAACTTTAAAACACCAGACATCCGAGGAGAGGTTGAGGAACATCTGGGAATACTTGGCCCTGTTATCAGAGCCGAGGTTGGAGACACAATCATGGTACGTTAAATCACAGTTAAATATTGTAGTAGGATACAGAAAACAAAAGTACTGTAGTCATCATTGCACTAGGTTAATTTTCCTTCAGTATCCACTGTTCTCTATCCATATAGCACCACTGTGATAGTAATGTGGAAACATTTTCATCTTTGGCTCAAACCTAAACACTCTCTCTACAACTCCTACACCAGGTTATTTTCAGGAACCTGGCTAGCAGACCCTACTCACTTCATGCAAATGGGATCTCGTACGGCAAGCAAATGGAGGGATTGAACTACGTGGACAACACACCATACTGGTACCAAGAAGACAATGCAGTGCGCCCCAATGAGACGTACACCTACATGTGGAAAGTGAGCTCCAAAATGGAACCGAAGGATGGTGAACCCGACTGCCGCACTTGGGCCTACTACTCTGGAGTGAATCCTGTCAGTAGCAATGTTTCGTGCCATTGAGTGATTTATCTCCGTGATCAAATTTAATTAACCAAGTGGTCGATGTGACTGAATTATTCTGTTTGTTTTCTTGTTTGTTTGTTTGTTTGTTTGTTTGGGTGTGGATACTTCACAGGAGAGAGATATCAATTCGGGACTCATCGGCCCACTCTTGATCTGCCGGAAGGGCAGCAAGAAGCCAGTCAGAGATGAGGTCAGCAGAGAGTTTGTGCTTCTTTTCATGACGTTTGATGAAAACAAGAGCTGGTATTATGAGAAAAACTATGAGATGATTCAAAGGAGACACAAGAAAGCTGTCATGGATCCTTTGTTCAAAGAGAACATTAAATTTCCAGGTACTTAGGTCTATTTGTGTGTGTGTGTATGTGTGTTTGCGTGTGTGTGTGTGCATATACCTTAACAATGTAGGCTATTTGCATCTGTGTATGTGAATATGAGTCTAAACTGTATGTCTGGCTGTGTGTTTTTGTAATGTGAGTTTTTAAAATAATATGACTGAATGTGACCATGTATATCAATTAAACATTTTGTGAACACATAGTAATCAATACTGTTCTCTGTACAATTCAAGCCATCAACGGTATAATCTTTGGTCTGAAAGGCCTGAGAATGTACTCCAATCAACTGGCCAACTGGCATGTCTTCAATATGGGGGCATCAAATGATGTGCACAGCGTCCACTTCCACGGCCAGACTTTTCTGAACCACCAGAGCAAACTCCATCGGCAAGGCGTCTATCCCCTTCTACCTGGTCAGACATTTCAAGTTTTTATTTCCACACACTGGGTTTTATGGCCTATGGTGATTTAGAATTGATGTTGTATGAGAACACGATAATCGTACAGATACAACACATTTGTGTAATGCAAGATTGAACAAAGGTCAAGTGTAGAGACTCACAATGTAGAAACTAAAGCTTTAACATTATTATTTTTTTGTTCAATCTGATTTTTTGTGTTTTGCGTTACCTCAGGAGGGTTTGCTACCCTGCAGATGTGGCCATCTAAGCCAGGCCTTTGGCTTGTTGAGTCTGAAGTTGGACTGTCCCAACAAAAAGGAATGCAATCTCTGTTCCTTGTGATAGACAATGGTACAGTACCAAACCACTGGAACTCAGATTTCAAATTTGTATCACAATTTCACTTTCTGTATTTTGTCAGACTAATGTTATTGTTATGAAGTGTTCCAGATAGAGAGTAGAATCAAGCATGTTAATGTAATCTTCTTAGCAGATGTCCATGTAATCATCAAGTCATGTAACTGATTTTGAAATGCATCTATGATGTCACTAAATCTAAAAAATGCAGGTCATGTAATAATAACATGAAATCTATGTTCCTATAATCATCTGAAAATGAATGAAAGATTTGTTCATGCTTTCATTGGTTAAATATTTATATTTCACTTGACAGATTGCTACCATCCACTTGGCCTTATGTCTGGCAGTATTCAAGACAACCAGATCACAGCCTCAGACGCCAGAGGTATGTCCTGCCCTATCCTGTTGGACATGTGCTTTGATTTACCTGCTAGCCAATAGTCACTGCTATCCTCTTCACATTGGACATTATGTGAATGTGTTTTTGAAGGTTATTGGAAGCCCCATTTGGCAAGGCTAGACAATTCAGGGAAATACAACGCGTGGAGTACAGACAAAAAAGATGAATCCTGGATCCAGGTAAGTGCAAATGCCAAATCCAACCCTCATTGGTTTCAAGCCATTGTGAAACTGAGCACATATTCGAGCCCCCCCCAAATGCATTGTCATGCTATTACAACTGCAACTAAGATGTTGAAAATGATTGTCTCTCATGTTATTGACTTGTGGCACTTTTTGAGCTTTTTTTAGAATGCTGTCCCTGTCTGACTGATGGGCATTAACCAGAGGTGTGCGTTTTATTATTGCACAGGTCAATTTCCAGAGGCCCGTGGTCATCAGCAAAGTGGCTACACAGGGAGCCAAAGAGATGTTCTCCTCCAACTATGTGGTTAATTACACCATATCTTATAGCATTGACCGCAAGACGTGGACTTTCTACAAGGGAGACAATAATGAGAAAGAGGGAGACGGTGACACCGTCAGGAAGGTTAGTGAACATTGCAAGGGGCCAGAATGTGTGTGTTGTCTGTATGGCTTCATCCATTACAGGTGATTGTCTTTCTTTCCTTTAAAAAGACTTTGCGTAGAAAGATCTTCCTAGGTAACCAGGGAGCTCATGAGGTGAAGGAAAACATATTCTACCCACCCATGATCGGTCGATACGTGCGTCTTCATCCACTGCACTCCTACAACAACCCAACTGTGCGCATGGAGTTCTATGGCTGTGAGCTGGATGGTATGGAGGAACACACAACAATGCTCAGTCTCACACACTCTCATTCTCCTAACTCAAACTGCAAATAACATCATGTCTCATCAATATCATGATCATCCTTGCACGTGTGTGTGTGTGTGTGTGTGTGTGTGTGTGTGTGTGTGCTTGCAGGTTGTTCTGTACCACTGGGAATGAAGAGTGGAGATATTGGAGACCAGCAGATAAAAGCCAGCTCTGCGGCAAGCAACTGGTATGCCGGGACTTGGGAAGCCTGGCTTGCTCGTCTCGACAGGCAGGGGACCGTCAATGCCTGGCAAGCTAAGGTAGCTTCAGTTCTTCATGTCTGTAGCATAGTGCCTTTAAGGGAGACATGCACTGCAAGACCCTGTCTTTAATGATTTTTATATATATATATATTATATTTTGATATTTTGTCTATACTGTAGCTAGCAAACTAACTAGCAGCCTCAGAAACCCCAACAAAATCACACTGCACTCACACAACAAACACACTTGCATTTTCATGGGGCTCGCAATCCAGAGCACAAAACAATATAGTAACTAGATGCACCGCAGAGCGGTACAAAATATGACCGCCGCCCAGTCCAGCACATTTTTTCCACAAAAATAAATCACGCTGAAAGGCCTATATGATTCTAACTGTCTCACTAAATTGCATTATCCACACTCAATTCTCACTGGTATCTGCTAGACAACAAGTACCAAAACATGATTAGTTCATAGATTTCACATGTAAAATTCATTTTATACAACCCCACCCCCATCTTGCCTGTTCATAATTCTGAGAAATTCTTGAATTGTGTGCATGTGTGCGTGTACACGTTTATGTTTATGTGTGTGGGTGTGTGTGTGTGTGTGTGTGTGTGTGTGTGTGTGTGTGCGTGCTTGTGTGTTTGCCTGCGTATGTGTGTTTGTGCATGTGCATGCATGCATACATATGTCTACTGTGTGAGTATGTGTCATACGTATGATTACTGTGAATGTATGTGTGTGCGTGTGTATCTGTTTATGCACATGTGTGCACATGAAATGGGTTAACATGACCCCTGGAGACAAACATACGGAAAAAATTGGTCATCCTAGGCCCTACGGTTCTCAAGATATTCACAGAAAACTGTGTCCAGTACAGCGGGGGGGGCTACAGATCAAAACGAAAAACGATGGTTCCATGCTATCCATGTGGAGTTACATGCCCACCAAGTTTCGTGTACCCCGGTCTTTCAGTGTCCCGGGAATCATTGACGGAAATTTGGACATGCGAAAAAGAAAAAAAAAAGAGAAAAAAAATCTGACTAAACCTATAGACCCTTTCATGGAATTTTCATTATCAGCATCATAGTTGGCCCCACAAGACTTCCTTTTTAACATTCCATATGTTATCTTAATGCAGAGGAAGTAGATTGGGGCCCAAATAGAATGTTCAAGCATTGTTTTTGTTTACCTTGTTGAAAGGGTCCATATGACCGCCGCTTCGCTGCACGGCGGTCATAAATAGCAGGCCTACAACTTGTGAATAACAAGTGTATTTCTCTCTGAGTGTTCATGTACCCTCAGAATAAATTTAAAGCTGTTGAAAACACAAGGTTTTTTAAGCTAATAGGATGTGTTCTCTGAACTGACAGTGCTTTGAGTGCTTAAATAACAAAACTCATCTCTTCACTTGGAGCCCCATTCGCCATGGCTCAGCACAACGCACCCCGAGTGTTGCCTAGCCCAGGGTCTGTTTTCTAGACATTTATTGACGCTGGGTATCTATCTGTCTCCATCTGCCATAGTATAATGACATGCAACAATGGCTGCAGATTGAGTTGAACGATGTGAAGAAGATCACAGGGATCATTACCCAGGGGGCCAAGTCATTGGGCACGCAGATGTTTGTCTCTGCCTTCATTCTGGAGTACAGCAAAGATGGAGTCAGGTGGACTAAGTACACAAGTGACTCGGATTATGAAGTATCGGTATGTATTGATAGGTCTGTGTGATTACCAAGTGATGTTTAGGCATATTGTTTAATAATAACAATATAAAATATTTGTTAACTTGTGAATTATTGTTTCTGCAGGAATTTGACGGGAACAACGATAACAACGATCACAAGAAAAACTACATATACCCTCCCATATTTGCCAAATTTATCCGAATTGTTCCCAGGAGGTGGAAGAATTCCATTACTATGAGAGTTGAGCTTCTTGGGTGTGATTTTGAGTGAGATTAAATGGGAAAGAATGAGAGATGTGAAACTAAACAGTGAGCATGGATGACTGGTCTAGACTATAATTGTATTATTTTTATTATTTTGTGCCAATGTGATTCTGCATTATCATGTATATATGTAAGTATTGGATAAAATAAATAGTTTGGGAATAAAATCAACAGCTGTGTGGTCTTTGTAAGGTGGGTGCCATTCATCGAGGATGCCATGCAGTATGGAGAAACATCGCCCCCTGGCGGTGAAGATTGGTTCTTTACAACTCAGTCTTTTAATATGATTGGCTAATGTAAGGTGTGCGCGAACCTTTGATCTACGTTGGTGGTCCACAAAGTTTTGAAGTCTCATAATGGTAAGTCTTCCGTGTATTTGTTTCCAGTAAACTATACCAGACTTTTACCAGATCTAGTAGGCCAACACGTTTCGACCATTCATTATTCTTAAAGAAACAAGGTTCAATATTGGTCAACAATGAATTACAATTACTCATACCGTTACAATGTAACGAAGGGGATGAATGACTCAACTTTTTAATTGAACTTCTTGTAAACTGAACACAACAGAACCGAGTGCGCGGCTGTTCTGACAAATTTGTGACAACCACTCATTCAGACCACCCACACATCTTCGAAATGATGGGGGTTTCTCCAGCAAGGGAAGGAGAAGGAAGAGCGTAACTATTCGGGAGACGGGTGGACCGTCGCCATTGCGACCGGAGACTGCCCCCATGATCTCGACTAGCTGCTAGACGGTACACCGAGGGACCATGCGAACGGGACTCCTACTTACTCATGAAGGCGATCAATGGATTATTAATTTCTTAAAAGAACACGATGACTTTTCAGTCGTCGTCGAGTGACGTTACGAGGTTTCATACCCGCTGGCTTGAGGTGAGAATTTTCACTTGGAGAGGTGGAGAGTCTGCTATGGACAAAGGGGAAAGTTTTTCTCAAGCTTACGAACTGTGATTGAACTGAGTCAGCGGGGTAAGCTTCGGATGCTGCGGTTGCTGGCTTAATGGGGATATCGTGCTTTTGTTGCTGATATTTTTCAAACATGTTTTCACTTGTATGTTTTCCAGATTGTAATATACTAGATATGGACAGCATTATGCCAAAAGTAAGTTGTAACGTTTATAACGTTACGCTCCGAAACGTTAGCTTGTGAGCTATACATTAGCTAACTATTATAACTAAATGGAAGTTATGCCGTTTATCACATTGTTACCTTATCGGTAGCAAGAATTTTGTTTAGTACAACCCGAATCAATACATTTATGGGTGCAACTTGTCTGTTTTCTGCTGTTTTGGTTTCTTGGAGTAGCTAACGTTAATGTTAGTCTACCGTGAGTGAATGTCTCAAGTCCCTCCTTCTGCTCAACGTTATAAGTCTGTTTATCATGTGTAGTTGATTATAGGCTTTAATGTGGGAAATCAAGCAGCCATAGTGGGGCTAAGCAGACATGTTGCTTCTAGTCATAATGAAAAGAGACATTTCACGTGCTGTACCATGTTTTTATGCGGTGTAACTGTTTGTGACTAAGGGTAGTCATCGAGTCGGGACAGAATTTTGACCAGCTAATGTTAGTTGACAACTTTAAACCATGACATCATGTTGGCGATATGTAATATTAGGCTATGTAGTCTCTACACAAACACATAAAATAGTAATATTATCCTTGCACGATAAGACATTCAGTCTGCTGCAAGAACTGATTAGGTTTCATGTCATTCTCGTATCAAAACCTCTGTTGACGTCAGTGACACCCCAACTTCAGGGCAAGAACATGGCTTTGCAAATGGCATTGGATTTGAGCCGGTGACATCAGGCCGTTCTTAATGTTCTCCCACAGTCGTCATTAGTCATAAACTGTATAATTTGACTGTCCTACAATGGTACATTGTGTAGATTTAACCTGTGAACTTAAATTACCTAGATAACATAAGTCAGTCCAGGTCACTGGCCATTAAACCTACTGCCCTATAGACTATTGTCTTATAGCTCATCTCTGTTCATGCTGGGGATTATAGCTGAGCCTTATTTCTTTTGCAGTCCTCTGTCATGTGTCTCCAGATGTACTCCTCAGCCATCCACACACAATGAACAAAAGCTGGAATGGGACCTCAGCAGCTCCGGGTACTGGGAATGTCACGGGTGTGGACGAAGGATCCATCGCCCTGGAGTCGGTCTCCATAGTGATCATCGCGCTCCTCATCTGCCTGGGCAACCTGGTGATCGTGGCGACGCTGTACAAGAAGCCCTACCTGCTAACGCCCAGCAACAAGTTTGTGTTCAGCCTGACGCTGTCCAACCTGCTGCTGTCGGTGCTGGTGCTGCCGTTCGTGGCGGCCAGCTCTGTGCGCCGCGACTGGATGTTCGGCGTGGTGTGGTGCAACTTCACCGCGCTGCTCTACCTCCTCATCAGCTCGGCAAGCATGCTCACGCTCGGGGCCATCGCCATCGACAGGTGAGACGCCGATGAAGGGATGTAGAGTAAGGAAGGGACGGAGGAGAGGAGGAGGAGAAGAAGAAGGGAAGACGTGGGGTGGGGTGGATCAGATGGATTAGACTTGATTCAGCACCCACCCAAAATCAACCTCATTTAATTAATCTCACTAAGATCTAGAGGTGAAAAGATTTGGGTATCCTGAAGTAAACATAAACGTTATAAGTTATTATGTATAACCTATTCCTCATGTCTGGCAAATACACTCTCATGGGATCATTTTGTGTGTGGGTAGGGGTTAATGAAGTGTCTTTTTTTTGTATACTATGTAAAATTGGAGAGGTATATTTGAGAATGTATGGTTTAGCCTGGATTATTTTAATCCCAATGTAATATCATTAATATTCTGTCAATTGGTTAGCCTAACTAGTTAGGGTTGTCTTTCAACTAGATTCAAGATTGTCTTTACATCTCATTATAGGGGTATAAGAGAGTAAAATTCTTGTGTTTTAACTACTTCATATAGTTTACAAAACTGATACTCAGAATAAATTCACCCATTCAGTCATCACTTGAGTGCAGTAGAAGGAATACATTCTCTTCAGCTGCTTCTTTTTAGTGCCCTGCATACCATGGTGAAAGACCTCATTGTGTCATCGGCGGTTTTGTAGTCATGTGCCCCACACTCAAGTGTAGCACAAGACTTTTTAGAGTGACCATTTGGGGGGGAAAAGACAAAACCTTTCTCTCTCCTTCTTGTCTAATTGCCTGAAGGTACTACGCCGTGCTCTACCCAATGGTCTACCCCATGAAGATCACCGGCAACCGGGCCGTGGTGGCCATCGCCTACATCTGGCTGCACTCGTTGGCCGGCTGCCTCCCGCCACTGTTCGGCTGGTCGGCCTTTGAGTTCGGCGGGCCCAAGCGCGCCTGCACGGTGGCTTGGCACCGGGAGCCGGCCTACGCCGCCTTCTGGGTGGTCTGGTGCTGCCTGCCCCCGCTGGCTGCCATGCTGGCCTGCTACGGCGTCATCTTCCGCGTGGCACGCCTCAAGGCGCGCAAGGTGCACTGCGGCACGGTGGTGGTGGCCTCCACCTCGTCCGGCCAGGAGGACAATGGAGGAGGAGGCCAAGCGGGGCACCTGAAAGGCAGCCGCAAGAACTCCAGCACCTCCACCTCGTCCAGCGGCAGCCGCCGCAGCTTGGTGTACTCGGGCAGCCAGTGCAAGGCCTTCGTCACCATCCTGGTGGTGGTGGGCACCTTCCTGCTGACCTGGGGGCCGTACGTGGTGGCCGTGGGCACCGAGGCGCTCCGGGGCAAAGGGAGCGTGCCGCCGGGCATGCAGACGTTGGTCACGTGGCTGTCGTTCGCCAGTGCCGTGTGCCACCCGCTCATCTACGGGCTGTGGAACAAGACGGTGCGCAAGGAGCTCCTGGGCATGTGCTTCGGGGACCGGTACTACCGCGAGTCGTTCGTCACACGGCACAGGACGTCACGGCTCTTCAGCATCTCCAACCGCATCACGGGTGAGCACCCAGCGAGGTTCAGCATCTACCGGACTTACATTTGGGTGGGGATGGGCTGCTTTTTGGATAACCGTTATTCTGGTATATGGTCATTAGTCTGACTTGAATTCAGTGATAGGTCTACAGGGGATGGGCTGCTTTTTGGATAACCGTTATTCTGGTATTTGATCATTAGTCTGACTTGAATTCATTCATTAACCACATGATTTTATCCATTGCAACACCGTAGAATGAATGTAGACCTATCACCTGTGTATGGAGTAAAACTTGTCACCTCAAACCAAATTTAAATGGGTCATTCCACGTCAGTTCAACCAGGGCCCACGCACTTAGGTCTCAAAAAATTCTGAAAAAATTACCAGGTGTACCTATGTTACCCAGGAGACACACTGTAAAATTACTCTTATGTAAGATCCATACTTTCCAAGATACAGCCAGTTTTACAGGGGGAGGGGGGTGTCGAGTTTGTCCGGGCTCTTTTTTTTGTCAAAGTTCACAAGCACACAGAGCAAGAACTAAACCATGTAGGAGGCTCAAATTTTGCATGCTGGTACATAAATAGGAATAGTATGTAGCAAAATCGTCACGTTTGGTCTGGATAATCCTGCATGGTCATAGCTGTCCCTCAAAGTTGATACAAATTTTATTGGAGTTTTTGGCTGGGCTCTGTTTAAGCCTTCAGAAGACATATTTGTACTCAACATAGGCTCTTGATTTATTTTCCTTACTGAGATAAGTAGAAACACTCTCACAAAAAGCAATGAACAGTAAATAAATCCCTTCAGGGTCTGAACAGCAGACCTCACAAGTCTGAAAAATCATTTTGGTTATCATTTTCAGAACACCCAAACACCTTGTGGGAATATACAAAGATTTTTTAAATATGTTTTTCCTTATTCTCCATGATCCCTTCTTTTTGAAAACACCAATTTGAGATGTCTTATGCAAATCTTTCTTTTTTATTTTACACCCTGAACACCATTCACCATACTGCCACCTGTGGTTGTATAGAGTAACCTGTGGTAGCTCTATACAAAACATATTGAAGTCAATGGTGCATTTTGCCCATGTTCAGGGTGGAAAGTGAAAAAGAAAGATTTGCATAAGACAAGTCAAATTGGTGTTTTTGAAAAGAAAAGATCCCAAAAGGTTTTACTCCATACCAGTTTTACTCCATACCTGTGCTCCTTAGGTACCACAAGATGATAAATACCAGGCCTGTCTACGTTTTGCGTCATGTGTTGTATGAACCACCCGACAACACAATGGCTACCGATAATACATGTCTAACACTGGTCAGAAATTGTGCATCACTTTGCATTGTGACACAGTTGATTCCTTAACTCTGTCAGCTGTATTTAGTAACACTCCCTCGCAAGACCTGAGAAGGGAGGCAGACTTCCCAGAGAAAATTGGGCATCGGTCTAAGACCATGTGACTGCGGCTTATCTCAATCATTGGTCGTATATTTAGGCCACATCAGATTTGCAGTCATCTAGCGGCGGCTAATTGCTGAATGGAGAAAGCCTTGGTTGTATATTATCGCGGCACGTCTTTCCCTGCACACTGACCCCATGATGCTGGATTTTTTGCTGGCGCCATGCTTGATCAGATTTCTCGTCTAAATCGAGCTGAAAGAGAGAGAGGAATATTATATGCACCTCATTGCAACACAGCTTTCTTTTGTTGTGTACTGTAAATAGTCAGGGAAGGACGATAAACTACAGCTGAGGAAACTGTACTGTCACTTTCAGGAAATGTTTTGGGAACATTCCATGTGAAATGGATTATATAGTGTGCATGTCAAACATGCCAATTTGGGGAGGGAAACGCTTAATTAGGAGCATAAAATACCATGAAATACCAGTGCTGTGCTTTAGATGTAAACAGTGTGAGTGTGTCTGTCTGTGTGAGTGAGTGAGTGAGTGAGTGAGTGAGTGTGTGTGTGCTTATTGTGTTCTCAATATTGTGAAAGCTCTCATGTTATCTCAGGAATGTTGTGGTGTGCTGGTGTGTGCACTGATGTGTGTTGTGTATCGTGTATGTGTGTGTTCAGATCTGGGGATGTCCCCTCACCTGACGGCCATGTTGGTGGGAGGAGCTCATCCACTGGGGCCTGGCAGCAGCACCGGAGACACGGGCTTCAGCTTCACACAAGACTCAGGTAAGTGTACACACAACAAACGCTCTCACTCACTCACACACACAAGACTCAGGTAAGTGTACACACAACAAATGCTCTCACACACACACACTCACAAGACTCAGGTAAGTGTACACACAACAAATGCTCTCTCTCACTCTTTCACTCACTCACTCACTCACACCCTCAACAAACACTCTCTTTCTCCTTCACTCACTCACTCACACAAACAGACGCTCTCTCTCTCTCTCACACACACACACACACACACGCTCACTCAAATTGTGTGTGTGTTTGTGTGACACAAACTCAGACACTGACACAAAGTTAACTCAGACACACAGTTCTAACACAACTAGGTGTCACAATCTCGGTTGTAAGTTGAAAATCAATCGAAATGACATCACAATCTCAAACTTCAAAATTAAATGTTGAATCGACGATGTAGCCACACACACACAAACACGTGTTGAAGTGCAGCACGTTAACATTATCTCCTCTAACTGGAAGCTGCTGCCAGTTTAAAAAAACACATCAACTAAACTCAAACTAAACTAAAACCCCCTCCTGCTTCCCTGGAAATATTTTGAGGTTCTGTCATTCACATCAGTTAAAGGTTGTATCAGCGATAGCGGGGATACGTTACTTTGTTGATGTTCAAACAAAACAGAGAGCTAGCTTGCTACTCCCTCCCGTGCAATTGAAACTCTCCTAAACGCGCATCTTGCCGGTTATTGGTTGAAACACTTTATTTTGCCTTTGAGTGGGTTGCCAACCCTTGTTGGTAGCAATTGTTTTTGTGTACAGATCTCAGAGCCTAGGCTGCCTACAGAGACGCGTTTTTTTAACGGCCAGCTTATGGGGCAGACAGCTAGTGGACTGTTAGGAAAGATTAGATTAATGTGATCATTTATGTTTGGGCCTTTTTTGGGCCTGACATCGCTGATACAACCTTTAACACTACTCAACTTAGGAAGTGAAGTTCTAAATTGAGTCCAAAGTTACAAAATAAAAGGCACGTTAACAATGCTACCGGTATATTCTATGAACACCTACCTTGTGTCTCTTCTAAGTGTGCTATAACAATCAAATTATCATTCTGTGATATTTCATGTCACTTTGTTCATGTCTATGTTTATGGAAATAAGGCAAGAAAAGTAAACAACATAACAAATGCGTTAATAGTAAATAAGATTGAAAATCAAATCAAATCTTAAGACTTAAAAATCCAAATTCTTATCAAATTGAGAGAATTGTGACTCAACTAAACACAACTCACTCGCGCACACATACAGTTTGCCCTCAATGTAGATGCGTTTAGATACTCACAAATATTGTTAAATGACAGAAGCAACCTCTTTTATTTAGTACCACATGCTAGTGCTACTACCCAACTAACCCATAGCCCAACAATGCTTTAGCTCAGATCATGGTACAGTTAGTGTATGAACACACACACATACTTACTGTACAAACCCTCTCACACACAATCCATCATACACACATTGTCCCCCTCACACACACACACACACACACACACCTCCATTACATTTACTTCCTCTTTAATTTCCTGTTCTGTGAGACAAAGACTTGTCATGTCTCTTCTCCCAACAATCCATTTCCTGTTTGACGGCTTCATGGCCCATACATCAGAGGAGGAGAGCGCAGCGCTACGCTTCAAAGCACTGAACTTGAGCTCAGCCAACGCCTCCCAGGCATCTCGGAACTCTCTCGTCCTCCTCCTCGCCTTGGACGGGCGACATGAACTCTTGTCCATGTCTCTCAGCCAGACAGTTAATCTACACAGGCTGTCATTTGGCTGCGAGCCGCACCCATCACGGCTGTTGCATAATGACCAGACGGCGTTGTGGAGGTGGTGTGATAGTGATGGTGGTGATGGTTGTGCCGTGGGGGTTGATGGGAGGGCTGGTTGTGGTTGGTGAGATGTGTTCAGGCACTCTGAGTCACAGTTTTTGAGAAGAAAACCAAGTTTGCCTGTCTGTCTTTAGTTTTTAGTTATTCATCAGTCTGTTGGTCTGGCTGTCTTTCTACGTGTCATTTATTTAGCTATCCATCCATCTTCCTCCTTCTGTCTCTCTGAGTGGTCTCACAGTATATATCCATCTGGTTGTCCAGTCCATCTGCATTTTCCTCTTATTTCCCTCTCAACTTTATTCCCCCATCTAATCTCTCTCTCTCTCACACACACACACACACACACACACACTCCCCCCTCCGTCTCTCTCTCATTGTCACTTGTTCCAATGCTCAGGTACAGACGTCATGCTGCTGGATAACTTCTCCACCGACGGCTCGTTCTCCAACCACCACACCAGCGCCACGGGCAACCGCAGACGGAGCTCCGTCACGTTCGAGGACCAAGTGGACCAGCATTCCAAAGGTATCAGATCAGGCAGAGCGCTCACGGGGAGCAGGTCCAGAGATGAAATGTACAGTGGAAAAGAAAAGACTAAACAAACTGTGTTTGCTTGTCTAGACGTAACGCTTAAGCAGCAGACAAGAGTTTTTGATCAATAGCAAGAATGCCCCCCCTCCCCCTACCACCATATTTATGATATGGAGATATTTAGTCATTTCACCCACATTGTTTAAGTGTCCTGTCTGCATATCTCTACCACCTGTTTGACCTCGGCACATGTTTGCTTTGCACACATGGAAGAAACAGGTGTTAAAGGGACAGTACACCCCAAAATACCACTGAATCCTGTGGTCCATTTTATTTGGTTTTGTAGACCACCAAGCAGAACATTTCTCATTCTACACTATTATTTTCGTTTACTATTAACTTATATTAAGATAAAAAATCTAGTAATTGTATCTTAATTTAAGGACAATTTAAGGTAAATTTACTTACTCCACTGGCAGATAAATGTACTTGTTTTTATGTGTTAATTTAAGAAGATTTTGATCTACTTGTAAGTCAAATAATCTTACAAGAAAGCTCAAAGTAAGTATCTTTATACTAAAAACAATACTAACTAGATTTATTTATCTTAATATAAGATTATAACACTTGGTAAGATATAATTTTTTGTAGTGAAGGCGAATGATGGCCAGTTATTTGTGCTCACAGACATTCCACTGAATAAATGTTTGCTGCACTGATAAGTCATGGATGATGACTGGCCTTTGGTTTAGGAGATAATGGCAAAAGTTTCTCTTTCGGGTGGACTTTCCGATGAAAGCAAGCATCAGGGCATGTAAACAGCCTGCAGTTGGGTGAAGGGTTGTTAAATTACAGTTAAGCCAATACGGACTGGATTCCCATACATAGAGCAGTCATGTACCGACAAAAACAATCCCTGTCTGGACAAACCTCAACAAATTGAGATGACTAAACATTTGTCATGCAGCACTTTAAAAAAAAAAAAAAAAAAAAAAAAAAAAGTTGTACTTTTTTTTGCCACCTTGAGGCGTTAGCCTCGCTGTGTGTTCCACAACAACACCTCCATAATATACTGTATATATTCTGTAAGTCGCTTTGAAGAAAAGCGTCTGCTAAATACCATAAGCACCACCTCCACACCTCACCAACCCCCATGTTTCTCTCTCCTCTCAGCAGACCCCTCCCCCGCGGTGCAGGTCAAAGCCGAGCTCCACTGCTCCCTGGACAGCTTCGCCAGCTGCCTGGCCATGGCCATCGAGAGCGACGCCAAGCTGCAGATCTTCGGTGAGGGGACCATGGCGCCCTCGCTGCTGCCGCCGCCGCCGCCGCCTCCGCTGCCTGCGGCGCTCTTCACCAGCCGCAACGTCCAGCGGGCTCCGCGCTACCTCGACGGCCAGAGACTGAGGATGGAGAGCATCGATGAAGGAATAGTGAAAGACGACCAGGAGCAGCAGGACGCAGAGGGTGGGGAGATCAAGAGAGACGGCGCCGGAGCCTCATTTTCCTTCGCCGGGTGACTTTGAAAGACGGATCAAGAGATCTGACTCTGTGATGTTCATACGGTCCCATGGCTAAAGCAAACGGAGATCATGAAAGGACCCAAGCAGAACAGCACATCATGTATCATTGGTACAAAAGGCCGACAGCCTTACTTAATATGTAAATCAGTCCTACATTTCTCCCTATCAGTAACATAGGAAGCCTTAACCACTGTATCTTAAGTTTCCACTAAAAGGACTATTTTTTTTGTTGTGTGTTTGTTCGTGTGGACGTTGTACACATTCATTTACGATATTACTAAGAGTATAATCTGTTGTGCGTAGGTGGTATGTAAGCCCAAGTATTTACACTCTCCGAAAAGACTGCTACCTCAAATCTAAACTCTCTCAGAGCTCCGAAAGATCTCGCCAGGCCCAGGCTCTGAATCACCGTCCACGACCGCGCAAACTCTGAATGTAACGGTACAGGAACGCGGGACCAGTTGTTTTTCTTTCCGCCCCTTTCTCCGCCATCGTGGCGAGTCGGAACAAGACCCGCGGGGACGGTAGAAACGATTTGCACTTGACAATGATGAGCAACAGACGGACCAGCGGATGGCAGGAAGAGGATGTGGCAAACTGTTTGAGATCATCTGTGTTGTTCGTCTTGTGCTGTGAGCACCTGAATTTTCCAAGTTTGACCACTGGGTTGAGAAATTCCATACTGGCTTTTTCTCTAACCCAAAGACTTTTTTTTTTTTATTACAGTAAACAGTGTGTAGGTCAATGCAGTTTCTTAAACAATAAGAAAAGTACGGTGCCGTTTTTTGTTTGTTTTGTGAGCACAAATCCATGTCAAAAAGAAATAATAGGAAGGGTTTATGTGTTTCTTACTGTTTTGTACAAAGTGTTACATGCCATTATTTTCACATACATTTTGTACTGTATTGTGGAATTAAATCCATTTTTCTATACAATGTACCAGAGAGGTTAGTCTTGTCTCCCGTCTTCAATTAACTGTTAAATCCCTCCACACCTCTGTGCACACACACTACACTAAATGCTTTTGCCAGTCAGGTCCTGGCAATTCATGTCCAGTCCGGTTTATAGAAACACACTTAGTCATTTATTTAGATATTCTAGTGTTTGGTACTCGGTGTAGAAAGCCCATGCTCTCAATCCCCTACTGAATTCCGTAGATCTAAGATCACCTTTAATTTCGCAATAAAGTGGCATAACTCTGAAATCACTGTTCAAATAAATGAAAGCCTGTATAAATGTAAGGTCAACAGCATACGGTAGTTTTGGTAGTTAATCTAAACATACTTAACTACCAAACTTAACAGAGAAATGAGAATTGAGTGAAATGTCATTCCTGTATAATATACGTATACATATTAGTTTAACTTTTGTCAAACTCATCACCATGTTGTCAGTCTGGAAACATCTTCATTTTTGACAACAAAAAAAAAAACTCCACCCAGCAGCAGCAGACTCCCGACGTGTTTTGGTCGAGGCGGAAGTGTGGGAGTTGTCGGAGGGAGAGTGGGAGCGTGCGCAGGACGCGTCGTCTGCCGTTGGGCCCTGTAATAAGAGGCCTGGTGATAAAGGGGAGCCCTGCAGGCTGACCGTGCAGGACAGCTGCCAAAACAAAGGCCATCTGTGGCCTCGGGCACGCAGCCATAACCGCTAGGGAGGAGCACCCAGTGCAGATATCGATCCAGCCCACTCACTCACACACGGCTTGCCTAACTAGAGCTTGCTGAGAGGGAGAAAACTCTGATGGGTATCACGCCTAAAGTGCTGTGGCGTTTGTGCTCTAAGGGATTTTGAACTTTAAATTTAAAAGTCTTGCTAATTTAATGCCTATAGACAGACTTGAACTCATTTGATAATAGATATGTGCATTTGGTAATGATGTTTTTGTAACCAGATGAATGACATTTTTATTTATTGCAACAGAAATAGCAATGCTTTTATTCCAACCCTGTGGTGTCTTTTAAATATTATAATACATCTCCACAGTTTGTTAACCAGTAGTTTTCAGGGTGAGCAGCAGAGGTTGTTGTCATGGCAAGCGCCTGTCTTTCTCACTCAGGTGCGGTAGAACTTGTCCCAGCGGAACACTCTAGAAGATTTGGTCATAAGGAAGTGGAATTGCTTGGATTAAAGGCTCTGGACACACGGGCCTGCCCACACAAAGCACTTTCAGTGGCGTAAAAACCAGGTCACGGACTTGGAGAGAGAAACACTTTTGTTTGCTAGTAAAGCCTGTATGGAAATGAGGTTGAGCGCTTAAAACAAAGTGGGTTATCAGGTTTGGGAAATAACTGTGAAATGTTTCACATTTACACTTCCCCGGCAGCGAGCAAAACCCCAAACAGCAGACTCTTTGAGATGGGGTAGTAGGGAGGGCAACACTTGGATGTTCATTGTAATGCAGAAAGGCTTCCAGGAAACCCACTTTCCTTCACGGTCCATTAAAACCACCACCACAAACCTGCTGAGAATATAAAATGTATGTGTTTCTTCCAACAATAAAATGGTTTATTTTAAAGCATAATTTCTCATATTTTACATGCACAACCGTTATACAAACATATTTTTTAAACAATATTTTTTTTTGTTTTTTTTAAACCTTGTGGGCTACAGTTAGAAATCTCACACTTAATAACGGACCACGTCTCAAATTCTGCCATTAACAAAAATATTGCACTTTATGCTCTGAGGAGACCAGGCGTCTCAGTATCTCTTTCATGGTCTTTATATATATCATCTGGCTTGCATTCACACTTCTTTATGCACATAACTCAAAAGGACACGTCAGTAAGAAAGTCGTCTTAAAAAAAGAATAGGGGGCGGGAGGCTACAAATAAACCTAGAGCTAATTTTTTTAAGGAAATATTCTACATTTTTGTTTTCATGACTCGTACAAATCCCAAATGTCCAAGTGCTTCATTGCAAAAGAAAGCTTTTTTTTTTTTTTTTTTTGTAGTCGTCTTCTTTTCTCTTTTGCTGATTTTCTGATTTTGAAAACTTAAGAATCATCTTCGTTCTCCTGTCCGGATCCTTCCGAACGATCACCTTCCAAACGGTCTGCAAAAAAGGACAGAATTGAAAAAAAGATTGAAGGTGAATGTGTGTGTGTGTGTTTGTATGTGTGTGTGTGTGTACACTTCACAACCTGAGGGACAACATGGCCTTATCGGCACAATCCCCTGTTGTCTCCAAACACGCTGCCACCACTCTTTAGTCCCTTGTCACTCTTTTTGCAGTAGGTCCTCTTTCTCCTCTAACTCATCTTTTCCTTCTTTTGTATTTTTCAGATTACCTGATCTGAACTAATGTTCATGTTGCTTGGGCAACACTATTTTTAATGGCTGTACCAATAAAGCATCTTGAAAGTGTGAGTGACAAAGTGTTGGTGTGAGTGTGAGTGTGAGTGTGTGTAGGGTGTGTGTGTGTGAGAGAGAGAGGGAGAGAGAGAGTGAGAGTGTGTGAGTGTGTGTGTGTGTTTGTGTGTGTGTGTGTGTGTGTGTGTGTGTGTGTGTGTGTGTGTGTGTGTGTGTGTGTGTAAAATGTGTCTTTGCCCATTTATAGGCAAAGCCCTTGTGTTTTGATGTGAGCTTCAGCCACTGGAAGAGGGGCCACTGAGATGGTAAAGCTGGCAGCAGTCAGACACTTTACGAGACACACACAGACACGCACACACACACACACACACACACTATGGAGTGCCTGCAGTCACAGGATTAAGTACAGAAGTGTTCCACTGCGTCATGGGAATCCTGGTCTAAGAAAGGTATACACAGAGGTGAAGCAACTGTCTTAACCTCTTACTGTGAGTCTGTGAAGCACTTCAGGAATTTGTCCTGAAGATCATAGTCTGTTGTTATTGTACGTCTCCGAATAATAAATTATATTTAACACAGTAACTCTGTTGTCAGTTACTCAGATCACACAAAAGCCACCAGGATTGGTGCTGGATCAAAAACATCTATCAATGTTGAAAACTGGATAGATCCACAACCCAAAATAGCTCCCATTAACTTATTTTATTTGTTACTTGGAGTTACTCTGATGGCCAGAGAGTGTGTGTGTGTGTGTGTGTGTGTGTGTGTGTGTGTGTGTGTGTGTGTGTGTGTGTGTGTGTGTGTGTATGTGTCTGTCTGTGAGTGTGTGTGTATATATGTGTCTGATTGTGTGTACAGTATGTGTCTGTCTGTGTGTGCACGTGTGAGATTACTTCCCATCTATGTTTATGTTTGGGTCAAGATAACAGAAAATTAGAAAGATAAAGGCGTGTGTGTGTGTGTGTGTGCATGCACATTCTAGGTCCATTAACGTGTGAGAGAGCAAGATAGAGGATCTTTGAGTGAGTGTGCATGTATGCATATGTGCGTCGGAGCAGTTATGTCTGCAAGAGTATGTGTGAAACAGCATGTGGGAATGCGCATGCACAGACTTGAGTGAGTGCACATGCATGTGTAAATAGTGTGTGTAGGTTTGTATGTTCCATTAGTGTGTCTGCATGCATGTGTGCAGCATCATTTTCTTGTTTGTGTGTGTGTGTGTGTGTGTGTGTGTGTGTGTGTGTGTGTGTGTGTGTGTGTGTGTGTGCACATTGTGTGCTTGTGTGTGTGTGTGCTTGCGCAATTTGTGCTTGTCTGTATGTGTGTGCATCGTGTGTATGTTAGTTAGGGCTGTCACTTTCGTGAAAAAATCCTGTTTGATTTTTGAGACACAAGAGTTCATTGAATCGATTGTATAATCGATTTTCCATGTCTTAAGACATTTCCATTTTCAGCTGCAAATACAGGCCAATCCATGGACAACTAACAGGCATTAGGACGAATGTAAAGAGGGTGCTTCAGACGCTCAAGTCAGCACTATTTCCTATGATTTATTGGCGTGAAGTTTCGTGCACAATGACAAACAGGAGTGCAACATTCTCGAAAAATAATAAGCAGAGTGGACTGCCATAACATCAAGGAAAAACATTACTGCAGGCTTCAACATGACTGTGTTTTATGATTAGAAATGTCAATGTAGGAACTCACGATCATACAGTTTGCATGCCACTTTATCCTTTCATCTACGGCCAAAACGCGAAGTGCTTCTATTTCGAACTCCTCAAGTTATAAGGGGTTATCATGAAACTGATTGAAACTGATAGGCTGTTTCCGGTGTGTAAAATTGGTGGGAATTTTCTTGTTAGCTTTCGCAACGCCTACTGCACTTTCGGAATTCTTTATTTTCTTTTTCTGCTTGTTTGTGAGTTTCAGTCTATGGTTTTGCTACATTTATCTTTCTTATTTGTTTAATTCGTTTAAAATTAATAGTGTACATATTTGGTTTAAATCGATTCCCTTTTTTCGTTTTGAAAAAACTTGTGTTGGTTGGTCCAATCGATTGTGCAATCGATTTTCGAACGTAAAGTGACAGCCCTAATGTTAGTATGTGCATTGTGTGTGTGTGTGTGTATGTGTGTGTGTGTGAGAATCATATGCTTGTCTGTTTGAGTGTGTGTAAATTTACAGTGTGTGTGTGCGCATCATGTGCTTGCCTGTCTGTGCTTGCGTGTGTATGTGTGTGTGTGTGTGTGTGTGTGTTTCTCACCCGTTCTGATGTGATTGAGCGAAGCGAGCATTCTCAGCATGAAAGAGGCTGGTACAGTGATGGTGTTCCTCGTCTCTTCCAGCATCAGTTCATTGCGCGCGATCACCTGTGGTAGCACAAACCCTCAATCAGCACACCAGCACACCACGCTGCTTTGCCCCTGCACCCCCAGAGTCCAACTCAGACAGGAGGCAACTAGCTGACACGTACACCCCACAGGCCATGGAATGTTAATGAAATTCAACTTTTTAAGGCAAAATCTTTGTTAGTGACAAAGTTAAACAAATCTCATCTTTTGCAGCAACAATTGATGGGTGACGAGCTGTATGCAAGTTTAAAGATTCTACAGACAGCAGGAGCTAAAAAACAAAACACTTCCCATATCAGTACAAGAACTGTGTTTCTCTTGCAAAGCACAACAGTCCGACAAAACAAACACCCTTGTTGATTACACAGTACAAATAACACTTTACAGGAAGTTTGGGTCCAAGTTACAGGAACTTCGCATGGCTTGCAAAGCACAAGAACCCTGTGTTCCTGAGGAAGCACAAAGACCCAGTGACTCTACCACCGTAGACCCCAAAGTCTCTTACACAGCACAAGAATTCTGTGTCCCTTACATATAAATAAATAACAATACAACAATGTGCCCTTAAGAGACAAATTAGCAGGCCACAGAGATGCCTAAGGGCCCTGTAAGATGAAGAGGCTCTTTCAGGAGGTTGTTTTAGGGGAGAGCACCTCATCTCTGCTATACCTAGGGGCCCTGTAAGATGAAGAGGCTCTTTCAGGAGTCTGTTTTGGGGAAGAACACCTCATCTGCTGGACCAGGGTGACATCATCATCACGAGACACTGGGCTCAGGCAGCTCGAGCCCGGCCTGGCCTGGCCTGCGCTGCCTCTGGTTCTCCTCAGGGCTGGGAGCCATTCCAAGCGAGCGCGGCACTCCCTCACCGCGTTGTGCCGCGCTGAACTTTCTATATACAGCCAGCCAGCGTCGCTCAGCGCAGCTCGGCTCAAGACGAGTCCTGTGGGAGCAGCCCCACCCCAGCAGAGCATAAACAGACCCAGCACAGGCACACGCCAACGCCCTCCACTAATGGACCTCTACTGCTGCTGCTGCTGACTGTGATGCCGGTGATGGGGATCTACTGCCCTCTGCAGGCTAGCTGAGGAATTGCAACTGCAGTTGTTCTAAGGGTGGACTGTACTGAATATGGTAGAATGGCTGCTAATACATGTTTTTTTCTTTTCTGTCTTGATAATTTTCTGTTAGCTATGTACGTGCTGCTGAGTAAACAAAAGAATGCTTTCTTTCTCAATTTAGAGGAAAGGGTAAGGTAAGGAGAACATTCATTACAGAGAGAACAGTTTTATTCCTCATTAAAACTATGTGGAAGAGCAGAGAGTTGGAGAAGAACTGATTTTTAGCTTTATGGCTGATTTAAGAGCTTTGGCGTACCTCGTCGGCAAGGTTTCTGTTAAACGAAGGGTTCTGCTCCAGCGGGGACCAAAGTTTGATATCATAGTCGATACCAGACGAGGCAAGAACTGCAATAGGAGAGAAAAACAAATCAAAGTCCAGAATCACACACAGTCTATCCACAATATCATGGCACTATACACTCAATGAAGGAATAAGACTTAAGAATGAAAACTTCAAAATACATTAGGACTTATAGATGGATGAATGGATGTACAGATAGAATGACAGATGGACAAAGACAGAAATGACAGCATATAGAAAGTCAGACAAACCAATACAGATACATCAACAGATACATGGATGGAAAGATATATAAATCGATGGTAATAGGCAAGCACAATTGACAAATGAAAGGAAGAGGCCTCCTTTCTGGCACACTGGACAGGATAGACAACTGAAGTGAGGAAAAGGAACAACAAAGAAGACTCAGACAGCCAGCCCCAGAGCTGACCTGCTACTGACTGGGGTCATAGGAGAGAGAGAGACAGAGACAGAGACAGACAGATAAAGAGACAGACAGACAGCACCAGTGTGGGAGTACTACTGACCGGGGTCTTAGGGAAGACAGACAGACAGACAGACAGACAGACAGACAGGCCAAGTGGGTAGTGCTACTGACTGGGGTCATAGGAGAGAGAGAGAGAGAGACAGACAGATAAAGAGACAGACAGACAGCACCAGTGTGGGAGTACTACTGACCGGGGTCTTAGGGGAGACAGACAGACAGACAGACAGACAGACAGACAGACAGACAGACAGACAGACAGACAGGCCAAGTGGGTAGTGCTACTGACTGGGGTCATAGGAGAGAGAGAGAGAGAGAGACAGACAGATAAAGAGACAGACAGACAGCACCAGTGTGGGAGTACTACTGACCGGGGTCTTAGGGAAGACAGACAGACAGACAGACAGACAGACAGACAGACAGGCCAAGTGGGTAGTGCTACTGACTGGGGTCGAAGGGGTGCGGCTGCAAGCAGTTGACCACGTGGTTGTCCGCCTCCAGCAGCATCAGGTGCTCGCCCGTGTGTCGCTCCCAGATGAAGATGTGGCCGCAGTCCGAGCCGCTCATCACAAAGTTGTTGCCCCAGAAACAAGACTCCTTAATCTGACACACACACACACAAACACACACACACAGACACACAAGGCATGCTGTAAATAACATCCAAATGTCGCCTGATGTGCCAAAAGGCATGATATACGTACAGACATAAACAACTGCTAATACATTCTTAAGGATTCATTACAAGGTAAACAGAGAGGTTATAATAAGGACTGTCTATCAAGTCAGTGAATGACCTTTTTCCATTTTCCGGTCGCTACCATCTTGACAGATATGCACAGCATTGCATGAAATTGAATGAGCCTACTTATCTGTACACTTACACATTTTACAAAACCCTCTCCACACTAACACTGAAGTGTAATGCTATTTTAAGCCTTGTCAGTGGTTTAAAAATAGCGATTTGCTTTGATGAGATTCCATTCCATGTCCCTTGCCCTACAAGCTAGAAGCCATTTCATTGTTAATGCAAAAATGGTCTAGCTCAAAACTAGTCCCAATAACATATTTTTGCTCCCAAACTAAAGTTTGAACTCATTATCATCCATATATAGACCCTAAGTTGTTCCATAAATGCTTTTAATTTTCTGATGAATATGATCCAAAGCCTCTCAAGTGGCCTGTGTAGAAATAACAGAGGAGACAAGTCGCCCATTACTGGACGTGTAAAGGCTTTTAACGATCCACAGTCTAGTGTTCTGTTGACGACATTAGGCAGTGGTGCGGAGGTGGTTCTGTACCATGGTTCTGGAGTTGCGGTGGCCCTTGTACACCATCTTGACGGTGGGTCTCCGGATGTTCTGCGTCTCGCTCTCCTCCATCTCCCGCCTCTCCTTCCTGCGGCGGAACAGCTCCTGGATCCGGGCTGCGGCGGAACGCCTGAGTGGAGCGAAGCGGAGCGGTTAGGAACATCACGTTCTCAAAGGCGAGAGGTGATCGAAGGGGTTTCGGTTCTGCTCTTGAAAAAGGTTATCCGTTTTTATTCACGGCGTCTGAGCCCTGTTCAAACGGTAACAATGAAAATATCCATACAGTACCACTGCTGAAAGTGAGTGTTTGAGTGTTTAGGGAGAAAAGGAGTGATGGTGCGTGTGTATGGCGCATATGTGTGTGTGTCTGTGTACTTTATGGAAGAGTTTTTTTTATGGGACAGGATCATTCATGGCTGATTACAAAGGAAAGACAAGAAAGCTAGCATGAGGAAATTGCTCTTCAGATGGCTAGTGTTGAGAATCAGACATCATAATTTGACATATCAGGCCAGCAAAGGACATAACAAACACTCACACACGAACGCAAAAAGCATCCATAATTCCAGACTCCTGTCAGACCTGATCGCCCCCAAATAACACAACGCCATCAGCTCCCTCATGCACTGTAGCTATTTTTGTTAATAACACGTTGCAACTCCAGAGCTGCACAACTTGAATAGTCCTCACTGCAGAGCACATGCTAAGGTCTACCTGACGCTATCCATGTTATCACAAACATAACTGCTCTACATGCATATAGCAACTGTCCAGTTAGTTACTGTGCTTCATGTGGCAAAAAAAAAACTAAAATGATTGTGTAAAATAGTTCTTCAACCGGTCACACTCCAGTTGAATATGCAGTACTGTTGTGGGTTAACTGGGGAATTGTGTCAAAGAATACCCCATGGCGTTTAGTACTGGTTTTAGTAGCCGTCACACAGCAGGCGTTAGAGACTGTACCTGATCATTCTATCCCCCACTGGAGTTCCTCTGAAATTAAACCTAACAGGAAGAACAAGGATTCACTTGACAGCTTTCTGCATGTCAGACATGGCACGGCTGTTTGAGGAGAACAGGGAATGAAATATGCAGGAAGAAGAACACACTACAGAGGGATTAAGATCTCCCTTTGGTGTATTTCAAAAGATATAAACAAGAAAAAAAAAAGAGGGAAATCAATGCTCATTGACATAGCCTACTCCACAAATGCAGTACAAGGAGTTTGGTCTTTTTTCTTTAGCATTTCCTGCAGTGAAGTGTCATTTTTAATTGGGTCAGGTGTATTAAGTACAGACTTCCAACCAGAGGAGTAATGGACTAACACAGACCAAACCATATGTAAAGTAATGCGGGGGGGGGGGCACTCCTTACCTTTGACCCTGTGCTCCTCGGTACCGTGCAGACGGTATCAGGATGGGGTCGTCGTCACTGTCGTCCGAGTCCTGGTTCCTACGCGACGGTTGTGCGGGGGTGGCGGCGGCAGCGGTGTCCCCCTCCCCTACGGGTTCTGCCCGCCGGCACGACTCATCTCCGCCACCCTCTGCCGCGCCGGCACCCTGTGTCCCTGAAGAAGAGGAGGGAACTGCGGCAAACGAGGAAGAGGAGGAGGATGGGCCCCCGTTGGGCTGACCCACTGCTGGGCTCTGTGCTGAAGAGCTGCCCGAAGCCTCGGACGCACCAGAGGGGGCCGGTGCAACCAGCCGGGCCTGGGCTGCCTGACCAGGAGGAGAGGTCACTGGGGGAGGAGCGAAATGGTAAATGGACTGCATTTATATAGCCCTTTTCTACTGCTACGAGCACTCAGAACATTTTAGAATGTCATGCCCCCCCCTGCCCCCTTCACAATGTAATAAAGAATGTAAAAAATAATGTAATAAATCTTGACAAGCAGATAAATATCAAATAAAAGCTCTCGAATGAAACTTCTAATAAACTGAAGTGATCTGACTATTTCTTTCTTTGAGTTAGAACTTATTACTCATGTATATAATTCCAACTGGTAATATAATTACAATCCGGACAATGAAAACGTCATCTTTATACCGGACAAGGGTTTCTCACCTGTCTCTGCTGATGGACTCTCGATGATCTCATCAGGCTTACGACCACCACTACTGCCCCCTAGTGAGCTGGTGCCGGGATTGCTCCTGTAGAAAAAACAGACAAACCAGCACACAACACAAACCATTGTCACAAGTGTATACACAGTACGTTGTCTAATCCTCACTAGAATAGGGCTCAAACAGTTTCAGACACAACTACTGTCTGGAGTGATAGAAACACTGTCAAAAGGTGATGGGCACACTAGCATGTTTTACATATTCATTATGCAACCAGATACCCTGTTGGTTTCCCCCATTTGATTTCATCAATGGATAAATATCTAGTCCACAGTGTGGCTAGCGCAGTCTCTCCTTCTCTCTCGCTCTCTCTCACCACTCGTCTGTGAAGTTGAGCTTGATGGTGCTGGTGGTCGTCCCCTCTGTGCTATAGTGAAGACTCAGCACTGGTTCCGCTGTACCGGACCGGCTGCTTGTTGACGCACTGCTGCTGAGGCCGGAGCTGGCGCTGGTACCAGCTGTGGTGGTAACGGGGGTTGGCGCGGTAACGGGGGTTGGCGCGGGCCCGGGTTTGGGCTCAGGCGGGGGTCCAGGTGGGACTGTCATCTCCACACTCGCTCCACCTGCTGCTCCGCCCGTACTCGAGCTTACAGTCCCTGAGGCTTCCATGCTACCTGTGGCAGCGAGAGGAGAGAGAGAGAGAGAGAGAGAGAGAGAGAGAGAGAGAGGGAGAGAGAGTGTGAGTCAGAGAAAAGGGTTAAGTTTAGTGACAGGGAGAGAAAGAGGAGAATAAAAGAAGAATAGAGAGGGACAGGTAAGCAAAGAGAAAGAGAGAGACACAGAGACACAGAGACACAGAGAGACAGAGAGACAATGCGAGAAAGGGACATTGAGTTCTACTGCAGGAGATGGTCTATATTCAAAATCGCATTTATTAAAATGTGAAATTTTTGTGAAACGGCCTTTATCTCCATAGCTGATTGTTTTCAAGGAGAAATCACATGAGTTTTAGAGAGTGCTACACTCTGGGGGCATGTAGATGGGAACTCACGGACATGCCCCCAGAGTGTAGCGCTGTAGCTGCCTGGCTTTGTTAGATACTGGCTGTAGCAACTCCGAGCCAGGTAAAAAACAATTGTTTTCATATTTTTTCCATGACCTCAAGAAACGGAGATCTATGTGAAAACTCGCCGGATTTCTCCTTTAAGATCTCAATAAAATATTCATGTGTTTGAATGTCATGCTACAGAACTTCACTGAGCTGACTCCACTGCACTGTTGATACATGTTTGTTTAGAAAGGAACAGACTGAATCAAGCAGCAATGTTGCGGCCAAACAACAGCTTCAACTATAAACTCTCTCCACTCTTCCCGTCACTTCCCTCTCCTTGTTCCCGTCCAATCTGCCATCTGTGCCCTGTCATGGTCATCATCTGAGGCCTGGATTTGAGCTTCTCTAAACATCTCCTAGGTTGATTGGAGAGGATCCCTCATAAATCTCAGAGAGGGAATATCCCTTTCTTTCCTATCTGTTGATGAATGAGCCTGGCTATTGAGCAGCACAAACACTGACAACAGACTGACATTACTGACACTATGATGTTAGGTATTCAAATGCCAGAGAGACAACACAAATAATAACAGCCATCAGAGGGCAGTCACTTCTGGAACTTTCCAGAAGCCTGAGAGCCCTGAGAATTCCAAAGCCACCCTTTGAAGGGTCCAGCGGTGTGGTTTGGACTGACATACACAGACACAGGAAAGTGAACACACACACACACACACACACACACACACACATATTACACACATATATTCCACTGCAAGCTAGTGTGTCACAAGGGGAGAGGGAGAGCACAAAGGGGTGTGACGGGCAGGAGTGAAAACTGGTGCGATGGCAAGATGGCGGACACACTGCCACCATGCAGATCACATTAACGGACAAGGAATCAGTGACGCTGTGATGATCTCTGCCACTTCACAAACACAGTCTTTAGGAAGTTGTCAAACACCTTGTGATAAAACGATACAATTGGCTGAATTTTGGGGGGAAGAGACAAATGACCTAATCCAGCCTCTGGGTTGTGCAGTCATCTGTCAGAAAAGCCATCACAGATTACGGAATTAGATCAAAATATAAACTGCAGGGCACATGAGCACAATCCTGAGGATAATCTGCACAAGCCATACTGGGCTGTGACTGTGGTGCGCTCTCCTGCGGTTCAGATTAAACAGAAAGTATATCTACACGGCATGATCGGACACCTGTAAGAATCGGGGCGTTTCTGAGGGCATCTAAATCAGGAGTTTGAAACAAATAGAAGCAAGAAGCATGGTGGGTAGACAAAAAAAAACAACAACAATGCGTGTCACATTTTGGGAGTCATATTCGAATCATTGACAGCCTGACTCTCTCTGTTGAGGAGAGAGACTAGCTGCTGGAGGGATGTTCTGCAGATGGTGACAGACAAGGCATGAGAGGTAAGGAGGAGCTTGCAGTTTGTGCGCTGCACAGACGTGTGCTGTTGGGGGGGGGTGTCTCCAACATAACATGCTGAAGAACAGGGAGGGACAGGGCTTGCTGGACTGATCTCAGACAGCACAAGAAAAAACGGACAGATATGACAGAAGGAAGAGTAGGGAAGGTAAGTACAGGAGGATGAGAGAGGAAAGGAGGAGAAAGGATAAAAAAAAAAGGAAGGATAGTGTTGGAGGTGGGGCAAAAGAAAAGACGAGGTGACGCACCCTGCTGCTCATCCAGAGTCATGGATCCGAGCTGTTTGTTTACCACAGACGAGGGGGAATCTGGAACACAAACAAGACTCACTAAACAAACAAACAACAACAAACAACAACTGTAAACAACAGCAAACAACAGCAGGAGAACAAGCAGAGGGAGTGCAACGCCATGGGCAACAGCTCATACCAGCTCAAACAGACCAATCAAAATGTAGACAGAGACAGTTCAGGAGATTAGGAAGATCAAGGTCATCTCATTCATGTATGCTACACCATAGTCCTACAGGACACACAAGAAGCTGAAGAGAGAATCAATACCGCTGCCATTTCATAATGAATTCTTCAACAGGGGGTCCGCGACCCCCAAACTGTCCCCCGAACTATTGCTGGGGATCCACCAAATTCTATCTCCAAAAAAAAGGAACGACAAAAAAGTTCTTTAAATATAAATCTGTCGATGATTATACTTTCAACTGTTTAGCATTATATAAGCCATTACAAAGTACTCTACCAACACCTCAGTCGTGTCTATCTAAGCAAAGGGATCCTTCACTTAAAATGTTGAAGAACTCTGCACTACAAGTCCTGTGAAGTAACATCCCCCTCGACTTACACCTCTGGTCTGAAATGAGATTCAACGATATCCCCAGCTCTACCCTTGAACATCGCTCAGGCCACACCAGCTGTGAAGTGATGACTCACAGGCAACCACAAGAGCAATGTTGCCAGGCAATGCTACTGATACCCCACTGATACAACTTGGGACAATTTATAGAGATTATCCAATCAGAACAATAGGAACTGGTCATGTGATTGGTAACCTTGGCAACACTGCTTAAAAAGCCTCACGCATGCTCACCTGTAGAGTGGGATGCAGGGCTGCAAGAAATATGCACTCACCACCAAATCTTGGTGGAAAGTAGCAAAGCAAAGTGGAACTCACACAAGTAGCAAAGCCAAGTGAATCGTACCAAGAATAGCCAAGAAAAGTGAAAGCAGTTCTCCACGTTCCCTGTTCCTTCTTGAGCTTCATCGTTTACATCCTTAGAGTGCATAGTTAATGGAATATGGCTAGATTTCTATAAACCACACAGTGACAGCTTAAACGGCACATAGAGGCCATTGAACTGAGCTAAACAAGTAATTTAAAAAACACAAATTTAATGGCAGCCTCTATTTGACAACCAGCACTGCAATGAAATCAGGCTAATCATCCACAGCGCACCACCACCCAAAGCCAGAATCATAAGAACCATCTATCAATTTCCTTCTTTCTTTTTAAGCGTGCCAAAAAGACATCAACTAAAAAAAATGCTGCTGCCAATAGAACAGGAACAAGACCAAACCTTCCCAACAGGAGGCGTCATTATTTTTTCCATACACACTCTCTTAACAGATCACTCCCCTTGAGTCGTGGATACATTCAGTACATGGCTTTACAAAGGTGACTAGTGGTGACTGCAGCAGCACAGCATTTCAAATGAGACAGCTCCTCTAGAAAACCAGAGCTCACACACACACACACACACACACACACACACACACACACACACACACACACACACACACACACACACACACACACACACACACACACACACACACACACACACACACACACACACACACACACACACACACACACACACACACACGCCAAACATGTACCACACCACGCATCATTGTGACTACTGGTGTTTAGATACCAGTGTCAGGTGGGGGGTGGGGACTGGGACTTCAACAAACAAAGCCAAGAGCATCTGTAACAGGTGAACTCTACTGTGTCCTTTATTGCAGCAACTAACCCCAAACTGAACTGAATTCTACCATTAACTTAATATGACCACAGCCCTGTGACAGGTGCATGTCCTATGATCTACAGATCTGGGTTGGTGGACCAATGAGCCAAAGAAATCTCATGCCATCTTCCAGTAAAAAGTTCATAATTGCCAACAAGCATGTTTTTGGGAGGTTTAGGTCTTGATGCTGATTTTTCCGCCCATGATGTTCCAGACACGTGGGTGCAACTGAAAGCAATTTAATAAAAACTGTGTGCATTCGAAATCTGCCAATCTCTGCTCGACAACATACAGTATGTCCATGTGTCTGCCTGTCTGTCCATCCTTCCGTGTTTCAGTCCATCCCCTCTATGTGTGTGTGTGTGTGTGTGTGTGTGTGTGTGTGTGTGTGTGTGTGTGTGTGTGTGTGTGTGTGCAGGAGGGAAGTGGGTATAAGCGGTGCTCCAAGGGACAGCCTCAAACCAACCAGGTGCCAAGTGAACTCATCAGGCAACACACAGCCAACACGTGATGGGGGACGGGGAGCACACCACACATGGTGGGGCATTAGGCATTAGGGTGGAGAAGGTGGGGGAGTTAGGGGTACGTTTAGCACTGCATGGCTCTCTGGGTCGTCCCCACAAAAGAAGCAAGAGAATTTATGAAGAATTTCTGTCCAACCTTTAGTGTGTGGATAGAGCCCTTTCTGATCTAAGAGTTCTGAACTACATAGAATTCAAATAAAGAAGGGCAGGGTCTGAAGGATTCCAATGAAGTTCCACATAGAATCCCTCATCAGTAGAACCTCTCAATCGTTCTTCTGTGGGGACTGTCTAGGGGGCTTGTTGCCATGGAGAGCAGTCTAGAAGGCACAGGCTTTGCAGAACAGGTGCATGATGGGAACAGGGAGGAGTGGGACGGGGCAGGGCGGGGTGGGGGTGGGATGGTAACCTGTAGGAGGGGTCGTGTTGGTAGTGGCCCTGGTGGGGCGCCTGTCCGGAGGTGGGGGCTCAGGGCCTCCTGGCGGGCTCTGTCCTGGGGGGTCGGCCAAGAGCAGGAGCCTCTGCAAGCGCCTGCATATTAAGCTCACAGGCAGCCGCCGAGGACCATACTCTGGGCGGGGAGCGGAGAAAAAGGAGAGGAGAAAAATGAGAGAGAGAGACAGAGAGAAGCAGAAAGAAAGGAAAAGGACAGGAGAGGGGGATATGAAGAGAGTGAGAGGGGTAATGGAGCAGACAAGAGGAGGAAGAGTAAAGGAAAGAAGAGAAGCAAAAACAATAACAAAAGAGGAAAGTAATTACATACAGAGGAAGAGGAGTGTGACCAGAGCTATTAGAGTCCATCACTACCACTTACAGGAGTCAGATCATCACAGGGGAGACGGACTTAATCAATGAATCAACATCTCTTGTGTACCATCTCTTTACATCTCGTCTCATCTCTTATTATTATTCTCAGACACACAGTGTTTCCTCTAGGATTTTTTTAAGCAGTGGGGGCAGGCCTGTCCGAACCCCCCCCCCCCCCCCCTCCCCCCCCCCAAAAGTCCCCCCGTCTCACGGAACTGACAACTGACACTTCGCTGCAACACAAACAGTTATATGTATTCACCTCTATTCACACACAATGAGGCATTATTTTCAGTTGTGATTGAGCTGTATATTTGAAGAATCTACAACAGGTCTGCACAATGAATTTTCAAAGGCAATTGCGACTATTGTGTGTCTGCCCCATTTCTGATACCGTGGGGGAAGAAAATTAAACCGTGGGGGGCCGCCACTATCAAATCAACATAGAGGAAACACTGGACACAATAGCATAACGAAATCTTTCCAAAGCACATAAAAACCTCTGCACCCAGAGACCTTTCAGAATTAGTTATAGAGTTATAAATGCACGTGCAAGTACACACTTAAAACCAGGAACAAATCATTTGAGCATCCACTACAATCAATGACTGACTACTGAATGGTCATATACTGTAGGTGTATGTGAATGGGAAAGTTTGAGAAAACCAGTTAGAGAAAGACAGTAAAACAGCCACACTAACACAAAGACAGACAGACAGACCGACAGACCGACCGACAGACAGACCGACAGACAGACAGAGAAACCCACACAGATGTGTTGACACATAAATGTTTTTGTCATGTGGTGTCAACGCTGGCGACTACGCCGCTCCGTCTGGCATTTTTTGTGTTATTGTCTTTTGTTTTTTTGTCAATGTCTTGTATGTGGAGCGCTTTGGGTTGCATGTTAAATGCGCTATACTAAATAAAACTGACTTGACTTGACTTGACATTGACAAAGACACAAGGTCACAGACGCAGACAGAGCAAGGGAGCCCAGTTGTGTGGTCTGTCCAGTGAATGAGACAGACTCGGCCTGCAGTCTGAGACGTTTTAGAGTCGTTTTAGAGCACAATTAACCTTTGGCATTGTCCAAAGGCGGCGCCTCCTAAACACATGCTCAGTCGCACTGCCCAGCACTCACAAGCTGGGCAGAGAGTACAGAGACAGGGCAGGGCTACACAGACACGTGGACATTTAACCCCCCCCCCCCCCACACACACACACACAAACACACACACAAATAAACAGCTCCATACAGTGCTGCAAAATACTCAGGATTCTCTCTCTCTCTCTCTCTCTCTCTCTCTCATTCCCTCATGTCTTCTATTACCCTCTCTCTCTTTCTCTTTCTCTCTCTTTCTCTCTTTTATCTCTCCCAGTCTACATGAGGTAGCAAGACTCCCAGTAAGGTGTTTGTGAGGGACATCAGCTACAGCTATTGACTAGCCTCACACTGATGTACTTGCTGGAGCTGTAATAATTCAAACTGCACTGAGATGTTCCTGCTTGTTTTCCAGTACTGGAAGGCACATGCTGTACAGAACAGCAAGTTTGCTCTTGAAGTATCATCTGGGTAGGTAGGAGAGGATATTTGTGTGTGTGTGTGTGTGGGTGTGTGTGTGTGTGCGTGCGTGCATATGTGTGTGTATGTGTATGTATGTGAGTGCATATGTGAGTGTATGTATGTACCTGTATGTGTGTGTGTGTGTGTGTGTGTGTGTGTGTGTGTGTGTGTGTGTATGTATGTATGTGAGTGTGCATATGTGTGTATGTATGTGAGAGCATAATCTCACATACATACACATACACACACATATGCACACTCACATACATACACACACACACACACACACACACACACACACACACACACACACACACACACATACAGGTACATACATACACTCACATATGCACTCACATACATACACATACACTCACATACATACACACACACACACGTATGTGTGTCTGTGTCTGTGTCTGTGTCTGTGTCTGTGTCTGTGTCTGTGTCTGTGTCTGTGTCTGTGTCTGTGTCTGTGTCTGTGTCTGTGTCTGTGTCTGTGTCTGTTACCTGAGAGGGCAGCCTCTGCGAGGGCGGCAGCTGTGGGCGTGGCTGTGGGCGTGGTTGTGGGCGTGGCTGTGCCAGTGCCAGGTGCAGGCTCCGCCTGGCTCTTCTGTTCCGAGTCTGGCGAGGACAGCAACGAGGAAGAAGACGCCGCGCCCTCATTGGAGGACGAGGTGGAAGGGGGCGGGGCTGTGAGTGTGGAGGAGGATGGGCCTGAGGAGGAAGTGGAGGCTGTGGCGGATTCTGGCAAAGGTTCCGTAGGGACCAATAAGGGCGCAGAAACAGGAGCCGAAGAGAACGTCGAAGGGGTAGGGCCGGCAGAAGGTCCAGCTGTCGCGGACGTAGCTGAAGGACTGTCCATATCAATGACCCCCTCTGAGGCCTGAGGGCCTGTGGCCTCGGTACCCTCTGGCCTGGCAGCAGTGCCTGCGAGAAAAAGACCAAAAACAAAACTGATCCAAACCGTCATCTACCGCGAACCTGAAACCAACTTCACTCTGGTCTCATAGGTACCGACTAAACAGTTTTACACTTATTTACTTTCACTATTGACTGACAAGGGATTACAATCACAAATATAGCCTGAAAAAAGCAACACTTGCCTCAATAATATTCAAATGACTGAATGAAATCCTAAGGATATGCATCCAAGCAGACGAGTTGCCTGGGACTCATTGCAAAGTCTGCTTACATTTCGTAGCTGGACAGTGGACACCGTCGAAATAGCTGTGCTTTACGTGTGCCTTTCACTTTAGACCAGTTTTTTCTTGGTCATTGGCGTTATCATTTTTAGTGGCATTAAAATAGCAATTTTTGGATCATGTGCCTGACCACACCTATTCTTTTTCACTGACACCCCCATGGGCGCAATGT
>NW_027468718.1:14844548-15077048 GCF_046254945.1 Alosa pseudoharengus | reverse complement strand
ACAAGACAGCAGGCTACACCATAACAAGGAAATATTGTATGAATGCTCTATTACCAGCTGCTAATATTGGGTTCTGTTGGGATGTATATAAAAAAACTGCAATATATACTACTCACAAAAAGTCAGGGATATTCGGCTTTCGGGTGAAATTTTAGGATGAACCTAAAATCCACTATAACCTTTACAGGTGGACTTCATGTGACCTTCTCTAAACTTTTGAATGTGCATGTCCCTACACACAGCCCTACATTTTGGTTCCATATTGTCCACAATACCACAAGGGCTATTAAATGTCTCTCTTTAGCAACCATGAGGAAATTGGCCTGGCCCTATGAAACCATATAAGTTGTGTGTGTGTGTGTGTGTGTGTGTGTGTGTGTGTGTGTGTGTGTGTGTGTGTGTGTGTTGTGAGAAGCTACTGCAGCTACTGTTAACAAGCTCTGATTAATAACTTACACGGAGGCCTGGCAAGAGGTTCTGCGGTCGTGATAACAAGAGTCTGTCAACAGCCTGATAACTAGCCCAACTAGCACAAACACTACACACTCATACCAACAAACACACAGGCCTAGCTGCAACCTACATCCTCAGTCAGAATATACTATACTGTACGCAGTCAGAATATACATTTACTGTACGCATCTCACATTAAAACAATTTCTTATAGCAGCCCTTGGAGTTCACGTCTGCACTCAAAATCAAATCGTCTGCAAAGGGCTTGATATTATGTAACTGCTGTAAAAGATTTGGATATATCTGATACACTATTTTTCTATGTCTGCTGTAATGGTTTACAAATACCATAGAGATGGACTGGTGAAGGTCCCATGGGCAGGGAAGAGGAAGAGGAAGATGGGCAGGGAAGAGGAAGAGGAAGATGGAGAGGGAGGGTGGAGAGATGTTTTGTGAATAAGAAGAGGCGGATGATGAAGAGAGGGTGAAGAAGGTGGAGGATGTTGGGAAGGTGGGGAGTTTGCCTGGGGCGCTACACCTGCCATACTGTACCCTAAGTGTCCTAAGGTGAGCTTGGGGAGGACAGAAACCCCCCCGTGGAGCAGAAGGGCAAAAGCTCACTTCTTGATCTTGATTTGGAGTACGAATATAGCACTAGGGCTGTGAAAGGATCCTTCTGGCTTTTTGGGTTTTAACCAGGAGGTGCCAGAGATAAAGATAACTGGCTCGTGGCGGCCGAGCATATTCACAGCAACGTCCCCATCTGACCCTTCGATGCCAGCTCTGTCCATCGTTAAGAAGCAGGATCCACCCAGCGTTGGCCTGCATGCTCACCTACCAATACTGCTGTCCACCTCCACACTGCCTATGTCCCTGGCTATTTCCATCCCTGGGGGGTGACCGGGGGGGCAGCATGTGAGGCTGTATTTGGAAAGGCATGTGGGACACACAGAGGAGATGGGGGGGGGGGGGCACACACAGCTGAACACACCGTGCGACAGCTGAGGGGCTGGAGCAGTGATCCAGCACATTCCTCAACCCCCCCACATTCACAAACACACACACGTGCGTAGACACGCACACTCACACACACAAACACACACAACCTTCTTTTATGTACTGCAACTTCAAATCCCCCTCACCAGTTTGTGCTGGAGTGTGCTTGCCAGTTTACACGTGTGTGTGTGTGTGTGTGTGTGTGTGTGTGTGTGTGTGTGTGTGTCAGCATCCATGGATATTCATAACATACGTAGCTTTCTACATGTAAACATCTCAGTTATGTACACTAGTTATAAACACGTATCTGCACATCAACAAGTATGCAGAGCAGCTACAGAACAGCTGGACCACGTGGCTATTGCAGCAGTCTGAGATTGAGCTGTGTGCGTGTGTGCGTGAGAAGCATAGTCCCGGCCCAGGAAGACGGTCATCATTTGGGCAGAATGGAGACAGTCAGGCTCTTTGTCCTGGTGTCTCCCTCTCTCACTCTCCCTCCCTCTCTCTCCCACCCTCTCTCTCCCACCCTCTCTCTCCCACCCTCTCTCTCTTCCTCTCTCTCTCCCTCCCTCCGCCTCTCCCTTCTCTCTCTATCTCTCTCTTCACCCTCTGCTCTTCACGTGACTCTTCTGCCCACTGCTGCCCACTCCTACACCGTTCTGCCCACTCCTACACCGTTCTGCCCACTCCTACACCGTCCTGCCCACTCCTACACCGTTCTGCCCACTCCTACACCGTCCTGCCCACTCCTGCCCACTCCTGCCCACTCCTACACCGTTCTGCCCACTCCTACACCGTCCTGCCCACTCCTGCCCACTCCTGCCCACTCCTGCCCACTCCTACACCGTTCTGCCCACTCCTACACCGTTCTGCCCACTGCTGCCCACTGCTGCCCACTCCTGCCCACTCCTACACCGTTCTGCCCACTCCTACACCGTTCTGCCCACTCCTACACCGTTCTGTCTTCTGTTTGCGTTTACTGCCTTATTTCCCCTCGCCCTCATTCTGCACTAAATTTGGTCTGCAAGCATTGTATGCTCTTTCACTACTCTTTCTCTCTTTAACCCTTTCTCTCTATCCCCGTTTTTGTCTCTGTAGCGCTGTCGGGGTCTCATCGTGTCTCTCTCTCTGTCTCAGTCTCTCTCGGTCTCTCCATCTGTCTCTTTCTTTCTCTTTCTTTCTTTGTCTGTTTCTCTTTCCGACTCCCTTCCATGGTCATTCAGGGTCACTCGTCTCTCTCTCTCTCTGTCTCTCTCGCCCGCACACTCTCTCTCTTGCTCTTTCTCTCTTTCTCTCACACTCTCTTTCTTTCTCTCACTATGGCTTTATAAGAGGGACCCTGAGAGCACTTCACTCAAGTTGCCAAAACAACTAAAAATCCCATCTGCACTGTTTACAGGGAGTACCCATCTGCCGAGCACAAGAGAGTGAGCGTACCATGTGTATGAGTGGGGTTGTGTGTGTGTGTGTGCGTGTGTGTGTGTGTGTGTGTGTCTCTTTTGCTCCCCATTTGTTACACACACACACACAGAGACAACAAGATTGGACACAAGAGACCTATTAGCATCTGTGTGTGTGTGTGTGTGTGTGTGTATGTGTGTGTGCGAGAGAAAGAGGGAGAGAGAGTTTATGCTACAGGCCAAATCTATTTTGGCCATAAAGCCACCCCACCCCACACACACACACACACACACACACACACACACACACGATCTCTCTTCCTCTTCCTCCACCACACGTCGTGAACAGTGCTGCTGCACTGCAATACTGCAGCCGATTGCAGTACATCCTTCACACGCGCATGCACACACAACAACACACCGCGAAAGACGCATCTCGCCTGGGTACAGATCTCATCCACCATGCAATCTGCCTGGCTCCTTAAGCAAGAGCACCCATCACAGGAACAACCCATTCACCAATCCACCACACCCCGCCCATCCCACCCCCACACACCCCCTGTCTGCATGCCCTGGCTGCTGCTGCTGTGCTAAGCCAAACTCAATACATGCTCAATTATGGTTGTATGACAACACGAGGTGGCCCACGGCCAAGCCACAGACTGGAGCGCTCTCGTAGCGACGGGGCAGGGCCATCGGACTGCACGTACCGAACTACTGCTAAGTACATCTCGCGGAAAATTTACTAAGAGAGCCGTTGCAGAGCAAGCCATCTCGGAAGTCTTTCTCAATTCCCGGCCAAAGACGTCTCCGAGTACTTTCGACACTGCCAGGAAGAAACTCATTACTTTCATACACCCATAATGACTGCTCTGCTACTTACGGGTACCTTGGGGCCTCACACACACAAAGCTCTGAGACTCCACAGTGACACAGTCACTGTACATAACTAATTGTGACCAAACTTGAAAGTAAGCGCAAGGGAAATCAATGCCTTAAAGGTGTACTCCACTCATAATGGTGCTATTGGGCTCTGAAGTGCTATGAAGAGGTTCCCTGTTGTGTAGTAAATATTAGCAGTGGGGTATTTTCAGCATTAGTTTTCTCATTTCTTTTTCAGGATGGAAGTTGGATGATTGCAAATAGAAATTCACATTGGCAGCATGTCCTACTATAAAATTTACACCTTCTCATATTACAGTAGAGAGACAAGCTACATTTCCATTTAGTCTAGACTAGCTCCTGTGGAATGGCCCATGCATTGCTAAGTAGTCAAACATTTGTCTAAGCAACTGTGTCTGAACCGGGGGGGAGCTGTGGCAACAATACTATATTCGGGTCCAAGTGCCCATGGGGAGCCAGCTTTGGGTCTGACCCGCGGTCATTTTCCCTATCCCCACCATTTTCTCTCTCCCACTTGCTTCCTGTCACACTTCACTGTCCATTCTGAATAAAGGGGGAAAAAAAACCCAAAATATCTGGCCCATTCCAGTGGCTACCATTTGGGCTCAGTGTAGTGGAACAGAGCTTGAGCCAAAATGGCGGCAGTGGGCCAACCAGTAAGCCTCACCTCTTCCCTCCTCTCCTCTGAGGGCCCCTTGAGCTCACGGGCCTGGTCGTCTTTGGGGTCGAACAGGTAGATGTAGTCGGACGAGTAACTGACCAGGACCTCCTGACCGTCGCCACTGTAGCACAGAGAGGTCACGCGACACGACTTGTTGGAGAGGTGGGCGGGAACAAATCTCACGCACAGACCGGTCGTTCCCCGGCCCATATAGTTACCTACAGAAAAATACAGTTATATATACAAACGTAAATATCGGACATACTTGAGGTCATATTTTCAAATGTTGTCAAAAGTCTTTTAGCTAATTGGATATACTAGCTGATTGCATGTATTCGTACCGAACCGTTTAAGTACAGGACGTTAGGTTCAATACAGATGTGTACCAGTAATCAACAGTAGGCTTTTTTGTGTGAGGATCAAGTTTCAATTTCGAGTTCCAAATCACATACAGCAGACCATATGTCAGTTTAGTTAATGAATGGCATTTCACTTCTTTTAAGAATACTATTCCTGCTTATATGTGTGGAGCATCAGCAATAATAGTCGGTGAATGTTAGACTGGCAGTTCTTACAGGCTTACTGTACTGAAAATTAACCGAACTGTGATCTCCACACCAAGGTACGTTCCGAATCGTGATTTTTGTGTACCTTTCGATTACACCCCTATTGACAGTAGTAAATATCATGAGCAAACTAAAAACTAGAGCTGATGGTTTGAGCCGAGAGACGCTGCTCTTACCCGTAGCTCTTGTGCCAAGCATTCTTCTGTCGTAGATCCTCACTGAGCTGTCGGAGCAGCCAACAGCCAGGTAGTAGGGGACAAGGGGGCAGATGGATATCGAGGTAGCAGCCCTGCGGCAGTTTATCAAAATGTCCTATGTAGAGAATGGAGTGAGAGAGAGAGGGAGAGGGAGGGGGAGAGGGAGGGGGAGAGAGAGAGAGAGAGAGAAAGAGAGAGAAAAAGAGTAGTTAGAGAGAGAGAGAGAGAGAGAGAGAGAGAGAGAAAGAGAAGAGTAGTGACAACTTCAAAACAGAAGTGGAACACAAAACATGAAAGGCTAAGCAGCACCCATTTACAGTAAGCTAGGATTGAAAACTAATGCCCTTTTCATTAGTTACATTAGACACAGGAAATCTAAGGTCTTACAAGTTACGGAGTTGAAAAGCTTGCTGCATAGAGGTGGAACTATAACAAAGCAATGAAGGCTCAAGAGAGCAGAAAGCATGGATGATCACAAATGATGGTGTATTTACATGTTCTCCAGAGAAATTATAGCAATTCTGTTTTATAGGCAACCCCAGTACTGAATACACAATGGACTATAAACTACCTGTTGTGTGCTTTTCCCATTACACAAAACAAACACCACACACACACACACACACAGCAAGCACAAGGAAAAGTAGCCAAAGACAGTTGCTTTCTCAACAGGAAACTTTTCATCACCTTGGGGGTTGATTACGAAAATGACTAAAACAGTCCAAATCTTTTTAAACTCATTTACATTTTGTGGATAAGCTATTTCACATTTCTGTGCCGAGAGCATCCATACTACCATATAAGCACAATTAAATAAAAATAAAAAATGAAAAGAAATTCATTTAGAGAGAACTGCAGCAGGGTGTTGAATGACACGGTCAGGAACATATTAATTTGCACATGCACACATACACACAGTGAGAGAGATATTCATGCAAAACTTCAACAGACACACTGCATAACATTCATGCACATTAAAGTATAGTCTCTCTCTTGATACCGCCCACCTTGGGTGACCCTTCTTGTGCATACAACTAGCCCTACAGTTCCACATACAGTCCCAGGCTACTACCCCTACAGTTCCACATACTGTACACTCCCAGGCATTGATTCCATCTTAAACGTACACCGACTCATCAAGGTACTACAAACTCCAGCCTGCAGCTACACTGTACTGCACAAACACTAAACATATTCTCAACACACACACACACACACACACACACACACACACACACACACACACACACACACACACACACACACACACACACACACACACACACACACACACACACACACACACACACACACACACACACACACACACACACACACACACACACACACACACACACACACACACACACACAAACTAAAGCTCTCTGACTGTGGTCATTGTGGGCACAGTAGTGTGTTCCGTGTGTGTGTGTGTGTGTGTGTGTTCGTGTGTGTGATAAAGGTGCGGCTGCTTGAAAAGTGTATTTCTGCTCTGCGAGCTCTCTGACACTTAGCCCCTCTGACAGGCATCCCAGGTGGTTACGTGGCCCCTGCTGAAGGAAGTGAGGCATGCTGGGACGGTTTAGGTCCTCCTGCAGTCCTTACATCTTTACAGTCCTCTTTGGTGCAGCTGGTCTTCATGCGCAGGTCGAACCACCGCACCGTGCCGTCTTCTCCGCAAGACAGGAAGGTGTAGGGGTCGTTTGGTACGGTCATAATCTACGGAGAGAGAGAAGGGTCAAACAGAGCAGAGAATGAAAATGAAGAGTGTAGAAGATGGATGGATGGATAGATAGATATAGAGATAGAGTAAAACAGAAGGTGAGATGGAAAGGTAAGAATGATGGGATAACATTTGACCAGGCACAGCAGTAGGGAAGGTGGCAAATATGACACAGTATCTGTCACAGGCACAAAATACAGGGGGTTGAGAAAGTGGATGAGTGTGTGTGTTTGGGGGCAGCCGTGGCCTACTGGTTAGCACTTCGGACCTGTAACCGGAGGGTTGCCGGTTCGAACCCCGACCAGTAGGCACGGCTGAAGTGCCCTTGAGCAAGGCACCGAACCCCTCACTGCTCCCCGAGTGCCGCTGTTGATGCAGGCAGCTCACTGCGCCGGGATTAGTGTGTGTTTCCCCTCACTGTGTGTACACTGTGTGCTGTGTGTGTTTCACTAATTCACGGATTGGGATAAATGCAGAGACCAAATTTCCCTCACGGGATCAAAAGAGTATGTATACTTATACTTATGTGTGTATGTGAGTGAGAGAGAAAGAAAGAGAGAAAGAAAGAAAGAAAGAAAGGAGAGGGAGAAAGTGAGGGAGAAAGAGAGTGAGAGGGGAGAGATCGCACATCTACAAAAAGGTAATATAATTTTAAACATACATGAACTTAGACAGATTTCAAGGAGCATAAGAGATCAGTCCTAAAGACATCTTGTTGCTGAGAGGACCAGCAGGACACCGATCACAGAATCAGCATGTGCAGAAATACAGTGAAGGCAACTCTTGAAGAGTGACATGAATCAAACCAATAACACAGAGATGAGGTAGTGATTGCAGCACTATCTTCATTTTAACATTGCAGCATTGCAGTCTGTAGATCGGAAAATCATTTAGGAGGAAATGTACCGATACGCAAACACACCCAGCATCCTCAAGCTCTCACGGGGTACACAATAACAGTCTCAGCCTGTCCCTTTAAGAGCACCGAGCCATTGAACTGCCACCCAACTTCTCCTTTTCAGAGCGACAGAGAACCTCCCACATGCCATTAAAAGTCTGACACTCGAGCACTTTAGCCATCGTGCTCACAGGCGGCAGCCACTTGTGGACAGCATGGTAATGTCTGCAGAGGGTTCTCACGGCATGCATATTAAAGGCCGTTTGCATGCATAATTATGATGGATTATAAAACAATTGCTTCTGGATTCAGCTTTCAGCAGAATTTAAAACAGGACTTGTGATCAGCCACTGGCCAAACCGCCATCATATTTCTGTGGCCTTTTGACAGTTTTATTTTTTTTTTGGGCCATCTTTCACCAATTTTACGTCTCCTCCAAAGCAGTAGGACTCTTTTGAGTTATGGAATCAATGTTCAAAGTCATGGGACATGGGATAACGCGCTCAGTTTGGACGTATGGAGTTCCAAAGTGGTGAAGAGCCTTCCCACGTCCCAGCCACATGAAGGCACTATCATACCTCATAGGCTGCATCATAATGGCATAGCTCATACTTCATAGGCTGCATCATAATGGCATAGCTCATACCTCATAGGCTGCATCATAACGGCATAGCTCAATTTTTATGTTTGCAGGCGTTGCACCTACCGTTTACTATAGCCCCTTTCGGTTTCATATCTATAGTCATCCTCTCTCGTTGCTGATTGGGCCGTCCTGGGGAAACGTTAGTTAACTACCGTGTTTCAGACTAGTATCTCCCTGAAAGGAGATCTAGTGGGTGTGGCCAGGCAAATAGATCATACCACATAGGTTGCATCATAATGGCACAGTTCATATCATGAAGGCTACACCATAATGAGAGCACATACCTCAAATGTGCCGTAATTGCAGGTGAACTGACAAATGGCTCATACCTCGTAGTCGGTGCCGTAATTGCAGGTGAACTGACAAATGGCTCATACCTCGTAGGCGGTGCCGTAATTGCAGGTGAACTGACAAATGGCTCATACCTCGTAGGCGGTGCCGTAATTGCAGGTGAACTGACAAATGGCTCATACCTCGTAGGCGGTGCCGTAGTGGCAGGTGAACTGGCACTGCCGGTTGAGGTCAGGGCACTTCTCTGTGTGGGTGTAGAAGATGATGCCATCTCCTGAGCAGGACACGATCTGCTGATCGTTGGTGTGTGGCATAAACTTGGCACTGAAGATGTTCGCCCGGTGCCCTGACCTTATCGTTGCCTTGACCTTGGGGGAGAGGAGACGGGAGAGCAGGATGAGGACGACACCACAGAAAGTTCTAGATTACGTGAGACTGGTGCAATGAGTCATGGGAATAATAAGTAATTTCATACAATATGTACAATGGAAAGGACATCTAAAAGCCCATGGGAAACAAGCTATGTCCTAATTGTGGTTAGAGATTTTTCTTTATTCATAAACATTTCAGTTCCAGGACTCCCAATTTGCTGCTATCAACTGCAAGTAGGAAACATTCAACAAACTGCTGAAAGCATATAATCTAGAAAGCACCAAAATGGCACCATCTCAATGTTGTTTACAGTCGATCAAATACCTATTCATTCTTAACTGTTGAACACAAACACCAAGGCCTAAATTTACTCTGCCCCAAGCCCAGCCCTAACCTACTTCCAAATCTGACTGTATTCCTCTCTGTCAACAAACTGTAGAGTCCGGGCTTAGGTCCAGTCTTCTTTGAGGTATGATAAATTATAACCCGCTTGTATAATGTTTAGTGACAGTGTCAAAATCACAAGAGGGGTCAATCAAACTTTTACCCAAATAGGGCAGAAAAACAGAGTCTCTTGAGTGAAGTCTGTGTGAATGCTAAGGTCTGGTTCTCTGGCAAAGTTATGAAGGACAAAAATAGCCTTTGTCAGGGCTTCATCTGAATGTAACTCACAATAACAAGGCAGGCTGGCAATAAGGAGGTCACAGAGGGTTTTATGGCCATAAAAAAAAAAAAAAGCACCTTGTGACCACCTTTTGATGAGAAGGCATTTCGCAGACACTGAACTACAGCAGCTCTCTGGCCTTCCTACCTGGCTCTGCTTGACTGTGATAAACAGAAAGATACTTTTCTGAGCCATTGATATTAAACTTTTTCAACAGATTACTAAATCAGAGCCGGTCTTATTCAACGGCCATGTCCAAAGGATGTGAACTGGTGTGATGCTATAGGCCTGTGACTCAGCCACTGAGGGGTGAAACAAGGAAAAACACACAAGAAAATGACTTGCCTTTCTGTTGTAAGGGTTGGTGATGACTAAATTGGTGTCATCGGAACCGGATAAGATGTATTCTCCTGTATCATTCCAGGATATGGTATTGACCTGTACAAACAACAAGCAACAAACAGACTGTTAAAAAGACTTTCACCGTGTTCAGCATCTTCCTCCTGAGGTGAGTTTGTTAGGTACTGTGGGTATTTTGTGTTTTTATGTTTTTGTGTTTTGTTGTGTGTCTTGTCCTTATGTCTGTCTGCTGGCTGTGTAATTAATTGCCCCTCGGGGGCAATAAAGTTACATTGACCTTGAAATTAGCTTATTCAACATCTCCCCAAGAGTTAGATAAGATGATACATACCCTTCTCGTCTCTGTGCTTACAGTAACTCAGTCTGAAACACTCACCCGGTTAACATAGGTTAGCATAGCTCATTGAGGTGGGCAGTCCCAACTAGCCCATCTCCCAAAAGTGACAAAAGCACTCAAACATTTACATGTTGTGACTAGTATAATTACAATGTGTACAAATGTCAATGTAAAATGCAACACATCGATTTTCTAAGCATATACATGCTTGGAACTACATTCTCCTTCAGGCGAAGCACTGCTACTGCAGATTCTCTGATGCTGCGTGCAAATCACTCCGCCAAAGTAGCAGTGCTTTTCCTGAGTGAGAACATAGTTCCAAGTTTGTATATACTTAGAAAACCACCCATTTGTATCCTAGGTCTATATGTTGTAACTATATAAATCACACCATGTAAATGAGAAAATGTTGGTGTTCTTTTGTCACTTTCGTGTGCTATAAGATAGTTGGAACTGCCCACCTCAATGAGCTATGCTAAGCTATGCTCATGGGTGTAGATTTAGGATGGGACGCTAAGGACTAGTCCTAATCAAAATTTTAAGATGACAAAATTGTCCCCACCAATATTTTAGCGAACTTATTTGTACTGCTGATCATTCCGACAGCCAGCACGACAATACAAGAAACGTCAGGGTTATCTGACACGCAGGCTACACGCATGGAGAATGCCAATGCACAGGCTACTTTGCAGTGGCAGTCAAGCGAGCAGGTGTGTCAACGACAACGGTAACTTACCAGGGCTGTCTGCCAATACATACCCCATAAAAGGCCAAAGTAAAACATTTTGATATTCCCTTTGCCCTTTAGCATGTACATGTTTGCCCCTTTTTGTGGTTTGTAGATCAGCTATGCCACCCAAGAAGAAGAAAGGGGACATACAAAGCTTTTTCATTATGCAGAGTCTAAGTAGCTGCTAGGCAAACTAGCCATACAAACTGGCGACTAGTAACCAGGCTTTCAAATTCGGATGTTAGCCTACTGTGTAAAATAACATGCAATCATTGCTTTTGTTAATCTAAATGTATTCATGTATTTCTATTTTATCGTCACAGGTGACAAGCTAACCATCGCAAAGTGTTGTGCTAATGCTGGGAACAGGCAGGGATGGGCAAAAATACATCAGAATGTATTTCAAAATAAAATACCTAATAGGCCTACCCTCATTTTTAATGTATCGAAATAAAATACTGTATTTTTGTATTTAGAAAATACTCAAAATACTTTTTTCACATATAGTATTTTGCAGTATTATGCAAAAATACACACCAATAAAGTATTTTGATACAAAATACAGAGCCATTTCCTTCAACCCAATAAAATAAAAATGACAAAATACTATTTTGTATTTGAAATACATATTACATGTTTCAGAAAACTTGACATGTCTAAGTTTTGGGTTGCAATATACAGGTAGTGGGCTCTCTGTTAATTTTAATGAGTAGGCCTAAGCCTAAAGTTACAGCATTTCTATCACAATTGACCAGACTTTGACCTTTGGTCTGCTTTTAACAAAATTCTGGCTATGATTGTTCCTTGTATTGCATCATGAGCCATCACTGTGCCTATTGCATTCTACTGTTGTTAGCCTTAAGCCTAGCTCAGTCATTATGTTATACCACATCGCCCTCCATTAGAAGTGCAATGAGCTGCATTGAGCATAATAAACTGCATTTAGAATTCCAAATTCATATTTCTAGATATTTTGGTGAAAGTAACTCAAAAGTAATACAATAGTAGTGTAATGCCTTACAATTCAGATACATATTATAATGTAACAAATTACTTTGAAATGACAGTAATGAGTAATACATAATACGATTTTGAAGTAACTTGCCCAACACTGATGACAACCATCACTTTCCATGTATGTCTGTGTTTGTGTGTGTGTGTGTGTGTGTGTGTGTGTGTGTGTGTGTGTGTGTGTGTGTGTGGAGGGTCAATTAAATTCTATGATTGCCACTGATGTGAATGATCTCACAAATCACCAGTGTTGGGAGTAATGCGTTACAAAAGTAATGTAATTACTGTAATATATTGCTGTTTGCGGTAACGCGGTAATGTAAGGCATTACAAAAAAAAAATTTGGGTAATATTTACTCGGTACAAACTTCAGTAACGCGCGTTACAATGCAGTTTAACCCAAAATTAAGCGCTTGTTTTGTTTTGATACATATTCGCAAACACCACGCGAGAACAACAGAGGAGGAAAAAAAAAACGCGCAAAATAGTAGAACGTTATCTCCTGATACTGGTTGAATATGACTGTGGCTGCAGCAGACTCGCAGGCGGACTCTATTTGCGGGATGGACATAAGCCTACGCTCATTATTTTCAGCTTGTCAGAGACAAGGCTATGAAGAACATAATAGTTAGTGCACTTTGTGTGCGAAACCGAAAGATCTCTCAGCTCGCGAAATAGCACAAGTAAATTAATGAAACATCTAAAGTAGTGCCAAGCTAATCTTTTTGATTCTTGATAAAACACAAACTATGCTGTTGTGCATGTCAGCTTTGTGCTGTGAACTTCAATTGAAGAGAATAAAGGGATAGAAATGCAGAAAAAGATTGTGTAGCCTGGCAGTGCCACCGCTCCCACCACGCGCATCACGCACTTTGCGTTGGGCACCAAAGGACAGAGGGGGCACCCAAATGTAACCAATGAATAGTAGCTTTACTGCAAACTGCGTTTCACTCTTCATCAATAACGTTTACAATGTCAAAATTCACTAACACGATGTTACATGCAAGTTTGATACCTTTTGGCTTCTCAATCACCACGTAGTACTAGAATTGGTTGGTCTTCAATCATTCGTTTTCCAAGCATTTAGGCTACATGAAGCACATTATATGCTGAGTCGACTGAAACGCATTCCATTCAGATAGCTAGGTGGATACCAGGCTCATAATTTACTTGTATTCGCAAAACGAAATGTGAAGCAACATGTCATTGCATACTTCCATTTCCAAAGCAATGAAGGTTGCTTAAAACAACTTAACATTGTGCATATTATTGTTAATATTGTGCTATCAATGTAACTCAAACAAATAAGGCTTGTAAACAAGAGCTGGCAAAAGGGCATTATGACAACGTAAAGATCAATGCTCTTAAAGTGACAGTGCACCATTTATAAGTAAAACAGCATTTCTTCAGAAATTAATGTTTAAAAATACACAGTAATGGTCTGTAAATAATAGGCCTTTTATTTTACTTTAGGTGTTTGAGTTATCATTTAAATGTCACTCACTCAAAGCCACTCACTTAGGGCACCGAAATGGCCAGCAGGCCACCATCTTGACATGTCTTTATTAAAGGAACCGTATGTAAAAATTGTATTTCAATTAATCATAAAATTGCCCTGATATGTCACTAGACATTACGAAATCATGTTCATTTCAAATACTTATATCACTGACAACAGTAGTCTGGCCAGGATATTGTAATTTAAAAAGTGAAGTTGCAGCCCTCAACTGATGTTGATGTTGTCATGTTGTGTTTTGGCCTAATGCGCCACCCTCCACCTATCTACTAATCACAAAGTCAGTAGTGTTTCGTCATCCGGTTACCAACTCTGCCAGTCAGAGGGGAGGGGAAGGGGATACACCGCTCTACAGTAATTTAAAAGTGATTGTAGTACCCGTTTTGGCCACAATCTTACATACGGTTCCTTTAAGCTTTGATTTACAATATAGTAGGCTCTCTATTGATTTTAATGAGTAGGCCTAGGCCTTAAAGTTACAGTATTTCTATCACAATTTACCAGACTGACTTTTTGTCGGTTTTTAACAAAATTCTGACTATGATTATGACTGACTATGAGCACTGCGCCTATTGCATTCTACTGTTGCCTTAAGCCTAGCTCAGTCTATTATGCTATACCACATCTCCCTCCATTGGAAGAGCAAGCTGCATTGAGCGTAATAAACTGCATTTAGAATGGCAAATCCATATTTCTAGATATTTTGGTGAAAGTAACTTAAAAGTAATGCAATAGTAGTGTAATGCCTTACAATTCAGAGACAGTAATATTATAATGTAACAAATTACTTTTAAATGACAGTAATAAGTAATGCATAGTACATTACGATTTTGAAGTAACTTGCCCAACACTGCAAATCACACAAACCAAATCAAGTTTTAAAAAATCGCAAAAGTATCGAAATTGAGATTCTTCACTTAGTATTGGTATTGAAACACTAATGTTGGTATTGTGACAACAGGAGTTGGGGATGTGTCCCCACCAAAGCTGAGACCAAACCTACGCCCTTGGCTATGCTAACAGTGGGTGCTTCAGACTGAGGTACTGCACACACAGAGACGAGAAGGGTATGCGTCATGAATGACATGAATGACAGTGAATAAACTAATTTCTGAAAATGTTGGCGTGTTCCTTTAATTCCCTGAGGACACGAAAATACACTGATGAAATAATTGCCTTACTTTTACCACCAGCTGCTCTGTCTAAAATCCAGCGCAATGATTACCCGACTGGTAACACTTTATTTTAATGTGTCGCTGTTACAGTGTACCTACCTAATTAGGTACAGTGGTACAACCTGTGTAACAACATGTACTATCAGGTACCATCATTGTACTTGCATTATGTATTTGTGGGTACCTACATATAGTTGTTACATTGTAATACTTACAATGGAGTGCTTTTACAAAACTTTGCCAATTTGCCTACATTTTCAGAGGCAAAGAGCTGACCTGAGACCTGCTGGATGGGGTAAATCTGGTCATGACAGATTTGATATACAAACCATTCTTAGCTCCAGTCAAGGCCTCATTGTCTTCAGTGTACATGTAACAGCTGTGCTGCTACAACCTTATTACTCTTTGATACAGTGGAATAAACCTATTAAGTGTACCAGTTAATTACTTACATGTACATATGACATGTATGTTGTGTCTTCGATGTCTTGGAACAGGCCTCCGGAGTATATGCGGATCTTAGTCATACGGAGGTCCGACCCTTCGGGTGACTCAGATATGAGGCTAACATGCGGACATTATGTGTAAATTCGTTTAGACATGAGCTTATTTACATAATGTCCGTCAGAAATACTAGGAGGGGAGTAGTGTAAGAGCCGGCTAAGTTCGGAGTTCCAAATGTCGGGATATGTTGTTCAGATATACGACCCAAACGCTTGAGATCCGCAGAACATTCGGACTTATACCGATGTCTGAAAGCAGCTTATTTAACATTGCCTTGTAGAGGCAAAAGCTTCCTTGCTTCCTGGTAATGGATTCTGCGGTCACGTTGTTTTGAAACAGACAGTAAACTACCGTGTAGTTATGCAGTTGTGCTGGGGAGCTGTAAATGACTGAGAATTGAGAATTGAGAATGAGAATGAGAATGATTGTGAATGAGCCTGAGAAACAGATTGCTTTGTGGGAAACCGTGTCCCCTTAACATAATCTCTGCCTTTAAGAGACCCATCGATCAATATTTCATTAACTTCACCGAGCAGGCCACCACGCCACCACTCGGTCTCTCGTCCTCCCCTTCCTCTGCTGTCGTGATGATGCAGCTCGCTCCCTCCCCATCCCATCATCGCCATATTAACCACGCAATTTCATTTGCTTTTGACCTCGTCTCTGCCTGCTTGGTATCTGCTCTGCATCGTCACTGAGAGCGGCTTAATCCCCTCTCTGCACAGCCAGTTGTTCTCTGCTTTACGCCACCAAGGGGATGAGCAGCTTTGAAAACACTACTAAGCGCTATTAGGATCTCCTGGTGTCCCCTGGACTTCCGAGTCTATTTTTCCTATCACCGTCACCCCTGCTCCACCCCCCAAGCCAACCTCAAAATCATCTCTGGGATGGGTATTAACTGTAGGCCGGGGCATCTCTGGGATTGGTATTAACTGTAGGCCGGGGGTAGAGGGGTGGGGGAGGGGGCGCGTGAGCATGATGTGCTAAAATAAGAGTGTGTCAGTGATGTCAGCAGCTGGGGAATGCGCCGGTCGGAGGCCGCTCAGAACGCAGGGCCTGCAGGTGGAAAAGCTGTAAGGTTATCTCCCCGCCGCTGATAAAGGACACCCGAGCCATCTTTCCATGCGGTAGAAAAAAGAACTCCTCATTTCCTGTGCGCAGACATTAGTACTTCTCTTTTCCAAACAAACAGAAAGACACAAGGACGGACGGACGGACGGACAGACACACACACAGACACAGACACACACAGACACACACAGACACACACAGACACACGCACACACGCACACACGCACACACAGACACACAGACACACACACACACGCACATACACACGCACACACACACACATACACACACATACACACACACACACACACACACACACGCACACATACACACGCACACACAGACACACACACACACCTTTCTCAGTTTAACCCCACCCCCACCCCTTCACCACAGCTATGAGTACAGGCAAAAGTCTATAGATCTCCAATGTGGTTCAAACATGAACCACCATCAATGTTCCCTGGCCAAAGCTTTGCCCACGCCCTACTCCCAGGTCGGCACAGGTGGCTGTGTGGCGAGTATGCTCTGGCTGACCCAGGCCTGCAGGACCACTGAATGTGCTGCCTTCTGTTAGCGCCATGGAGTGCACAAAATAGGTTAGCGCCCATGTGTCAGGCTATGGGCAAAATAGTACTGTATTCACCTTAACATTTAGTCGGTAGGAGCATTCATCCAAAGTGACCATATCTACTGCATAGATTGGCTTTTTTTTATCAGTATGTGCGCACCTTGGGTAACCATGGTGTAACAGGAAGAAGTGACGTCACACAGATCCACACACTGGTGAAGTCATGGTCACAAGAGGCATAGACTAGACTATTACTATTCAGAGTGTTTGTAGTACACTGGTACTCACAGTCCAAGTCTGAACTTTGTGATGGCCTTAGCAGAATTTATCTTGAAATAGTTGTCAACCACACAATTCAGGTGTTCACATGTTCACACCTTCATGATCCAACTGATGGTCTCAATAAGGTGTGATGTATTGGTGGGGTGGGGTGGGGGGTGTAAGAAAAATGAGACTTGTAGATATAATCAGCTGGTTTCTACCTGAAGGATTCAGTCTCAGTCACAGACATGGAAAAGCATGAATGGCTTTAATGATCAGACACAGTGGCACAACAACAAGGTTACTGGTTTAAATTCCATGGATGTCAGTCAGGGACCTACTATGAACCCCACTACCCCACTATATGCCACTAGTTGGCTACATGCTGGGACAGGCACAGAGGGTGACATTGGCTGCGGCAGTCTATATCTCATCACCACGTGAGCTACCTGCTTGTGCCCAGCTACAGAGAATGGAAAGTTATTAATATTTTCTTTCCTATGAGGGCCGATCTTATTTGCTGTGAGCACACAGGGGGCATTAGTCCATGCTATCAGAAAAGTTGAGGGTTGGCATGCCAATGATTACTGGCTCAACCCCAATAAAAAAAAAGAATGATACCACTGTCAGATAGCTTCCATAAGAAGACACATAAGGGGATTTAAATGCCCCTGTCAAAAGGAGAGGGACTTCATCCCTGAACCCCATATACATATACAGTCTGGGGACCAGGGACCTGCCTGCGTTATGGTCCAATAGGCTACATTAGGACTGATTTGTATACCACTTTGTGTCAAAGTCAAAAACGGAATAAAAAGTCTTGAAAGAAAAGAAGGTTGACCTTAATCCAAATGCTTCAAAGCTACAGCCAACACACACACACAGAGTGTGGAAACCAATAATATGCAGATGACTTATGAGGGCTGATATGAAAGCTGCTCCAGAAAGGCCCAGCGGATAATAAAAATTGGAGTGACTGCCTCGGGTTAAACGTCACCAGGCACTTATCCACTCCACTGAGCAGCAGCACAGCTGGTCCAATCAGCGACACACAAACCCTGCCGGGCTCACACACACTTCTAAAATCAGGCGCGGAACAAGATAGATGCCCACATCTTAAAATTCCACTGCCCGGTACTTATCTGACCTGAATCATGGGCATTTCAGACCCACTTTGACCTTCAAAGTGAGTAAGTGTGGGGAGGACAGTCTAGTGTGGTTCACATGAATGAAAAGGGAAGAGGGGTACCAAGCAGTCTGTAGGTAGCCTATAAAGCTCTGTATTTAGTAGATGTAGCCTATATAGAGGTCATACACCCCCCCCCCTTTCTTTTTCCCTCCTTTACAATTGATTAGGAACAGTTGTCAGAGTGACAGTGTGCACGACCACCCCACATTCCACATCGGTACGTGAGGAGAGTGGCAGCTACGCTTGCTGTCTGCTGTCCGTCAACACAACCCATTAGCACGCCAACAGATAAGGAGCAGGAGCAAGACACAGCAATCTCCAGATAGAAATCACACACACACACACACACACACACACACACACACACACACACACACACACACACACACACACACACACACACACACACACACACACACACACACACACACACACACACACACACACACACACACACACACACACACACACACACACACACACACACACACACACACACACACACACACACACACACACACACACACACACACACACACACACACACACACACACCATGTGCACTGACATAGCTATCCACTGAAACAAAACTACAATGATTCAAATTCAGTCTTCAACTTTAAAGGAGAAGTACCCTCTCAAACCAGTAAGTATACTTACTACCATTAAGTATGTTCTACTACATCATGTCCATTGCCAATCAGAAAAGCCTCATCAATCGGTGCAGCATAGAATGAGTTATTAATAGCTTATTATCACTAACTAAAAGGAACTAGCCAATATTCATTTCGACAAGCTTTGTTCTTAAGAGTTATCCAGCAGTGCCTTTCTTTTGGACAAAGAATACAGGCAGCAGTACAAGAGTGCTACATGCAAAAAAGTAGAGAGTGGCAGATTTTTTCCCCCATTTTGGTTAACTACAGAGCTTAATGGTACTCAAAACAGCAGGAATAAACACAGTGATTATGCATGTTTGTCATACTCACACAGCCATCGTGTACATTCAGTATGGCTTCTAGCTTCAGGCGCTGCACAAATTCCCTTCTCCCTGTGTGGGGAGAAATGAAAAGTTGTTAACATGTAAAGAGCTTCTGCGTTAAACTTGTGCGTTTGTGCATCTGTGCGTTAAATACAGTGACAGGGATTTTGTTGACAACTTTCACAATGCAATAGCTTTATTTTCTTTAAGGACAAAGACAACACAAAAGACTGTGTTTTGTTGAACGCTAGTGGAAATGGAATGAATGCACAGAATATATAGGCCTCCCTGTTCTGGGCCTACCCTTCATTTGCCAGAGGGATGCTCTAACCAGCATCCTTTCATAAAATACCTTTAACATTTTAGTGCACAGTGTGACAATAACCAAGACGTGTTCTGGGCATGAAACATCTAATTTACTGCCGTTGGGTTGCTTCTGTTCCTTATAGATTGATCCTGTCCGGCCTTCAGTCCTGAATGCACTGCTCTGCACTCAGGAGGCCCAGAAACTGAATGTCACATTTCTGGAACATCCTTGCCGGTTGTGGAGTGTGGACAATAGGCTTCATTAATAATCCAACCTATGCCTCCTTGCTTTCGTTGTTCTGCACTCTCCCTCTGGACATCAATAAAGTAGTTTATTTATCTATTGCTGCAACTCATGCAGAAAGGAAAGCATGATTGCTGAAAGCACCGCACAGCTGTAACTTCACTTAAAAATGTGTTTTGGACCAAATGTAGCAATTCCTGCCTCTCTGATTGAGGCTGAATGGAGTCAGGCCTAGTTGAATGGCACACACATTCATCACCGTTTCACCATTTCCCCCACATCCTCTGAATGACGTGACCGACCCCGCTAGTAGTGACTGTCCACTTGATGTGTACGTGTGTGCGTGTCAGAGGCTGCCATAAACCAACCTCTCTGTTGATCTCACCACCACCTGTCCCTCAGCCATTGTCCAAAATAGATACAGATTCAGCCCCCAAACACCTACACACCTTTTAAACAAATTCTACTGGAATTAAAGTCATTCAACAGTGAGTGTCCCCAACCAAGTCCACCAAAACAAAACAAATGCAGCATCATACAAGAACCACATAAAGTACATTATTTTGTCAGATTTCCATCAGATTAACGTTACCCAAGCCTACATCATCTTCACTCAGTGGACTCACCGACCGACATAAACAGACACGGGCGGAGCGCTGAAATAAACAGCTAAAATAAACACACAAACAAAAAAAAGTCAGGGGCGCCAGCGGGCAGTTAAAATTAAACTCTGTGACTAATCACAGGGAGAGGACGATGACCAGGGGGTGAGGACTGGAGGGAAAAAAAAGAAATGACAACAGTCAGCTGCCTCTCTGTCGGACATGATCATAAAACTGCCATGGTTTGCAAACAGAGTGTGTTTTCCACCTTTGTTGACAGTGTGGGATGGTGAAGTACAAGTTCTGTTTACTGAGCCTGCTTCACCTGATGTAATATCCATCCCTGAATATCTGTCTGACAGAGTCTTGTGTGATGTGGCTAAGGTTACAATGAGACCAAATGGGCCCAAAGCATTCACTCTCTCCACTCTCTTAAATGTCATTCAGTGTGAGGCTATTTAACCTGGTGTGCCCTCATCAGATCACATGAGGGTGGACTCTGTGATGGTCAAGTTTCCTCACTGTCTTAGCCATCAGCATGAGGCTTTCTTCAAAAGCATGTTGTGGACACTATACGAAAACGAAGGTCATTAGAAAGGCTTCACACAAGTCGGGTTTGAGAGAGACAGGGTTCACCACTACCACAGAGTTACTGAATAGGCATAGGAAGCCCAGTTATATTTGAACCAGGAATGACAAACACACCATTACGTATGTACGTACACGCGCACAAACGCGCACACACACACACACACACACATTTTAACTAGTCAAAATCTGAACGCCTCTGATAAGCTCCTGACCTCTCCTGTTGCCTACAACCCTGCCCTTCCTCCACCCACTGGTATCAGAGGCAGGAGGGCTAAATTTAGTTATGGATCTGACCGACTGGCTGCCTACAGGTTGTTTCCCTCCAGACGGACTACAGCCACTTATGTGTGTGTATTCCCAATCCATTAGCAGTGACAGCTCTGATACCTCGCCCAGCAGCCTGGCTAAAAACAGCCCTTGCCTGACTCCTCGGGCTTCACACAACCACTTTATCTTGAAACCAACACGGCCCGTAAGGAGAGTCCATGTTTTTCCCCACACGGTGATATAGTCAATATGGCCCCGTTGCAAGTCACTAGCCAGCGAGGAAACTAGACACATGCGGAGTTCAAGGGATCCATGATGGAATCCCAAAGCTTGTTATATAAGTGTGCTTTGATGTCAGCCAAGAGGCTCGGACACCTCTATCTGGACGGCGGTATTGGGGACAAGGTGTCATGTTCCACGGAGGACTTTGCTGTGAGTAGTTGTTGGGGACACAGAATCACCCACCGATACAGAATACTTCAGAAGCATCACAAAACAAGTCAGTGTCCATTACAGATACTATTAGGGCCTCTTCACCCCCCCCCTACTGAAGACTCCACGATCATTACCACACAATGACTACAAAGCTGGACAGCGTAAGACGAGCAAAGTCCTGTGCGTCCTGATCCTACAGCACCACCTCACAAGTTATGTTTATATCAAGTTGGCAGAAAACACTTCCACACAACAGCCAAAAGCTTGACAGAACCGCAGTGCTACAGCCTGTACAAGAAAGGCCTTCAGGTCAATCTGTGTCAAATCAAACAGAATCCAAGAAAATGGTTGATGCACAATCTCAGATTTCGCTCAAAGTCATTCTACATAATGTCTAGGTCCCTAAAGGAAGACCTGTAAAAGATGTTTGTTCATTTTCCAATGATTTCATATTTTCTTTGGATTTTCACTCTCTAAAAATGCCTTATTTTGGGAGCCATGCTTGGAGAGTAATATTATTCCTATACATGGATTTCTATGCAACGTCACGAAAACATGCGTGCGCAACCAAGAGGCAGAAAGCACCATAGAACAGTATAGAGCAATGCAAAAGAGCAACAGAATAAAATGAGTTTTTGTGCTGAAAACTGCACCAATTATAAATCACGATGGTTAGAGAATGTTAAATATGTTCAATATCCCTAACGGGATGCATGTCTTCTCCAAAAATGACAAAATACGATGTTATATTAATAATGCAAATGAACGGCAAACTTTGAAATTAAGTCTGAAATGAGACGTTATTATCATTGAGACAACAGGGGTATACAAAAAAATCCGATTGTAGCTTACAGCAGCCGACTATTTAGGTTAAGTTTATAACGTTGTGGACGGCCACCAAGCGTCTTCTGCCCCACGGCTGCGCACGCATCTAGTTTTGTTGGTAAACGGGAAACCTGTGTATAGCCTTTTCAAACCTTGTAGCCTGGATGCCAGTCGAACTTAGCCCCGCCCACAACATTTGAGGTCGGGAAGTTCGTTTTGGACAGCACAATAACCAGAAAACAATGTTAAGGCATTTGTGGAGAAGAAGAATTTATGGAGAAGAAGAACCCCTGTATCGGTTGAAACATGCATCATAATCCCATCCCAATGGAGCAGTATTAAACTCAAATTCTGACTATGTCAAGCTACAAACCTTGTAGAATGGAAGACAAGGCCTAAGATCCGAGATTTGCAATAAAGTACAAAAAAAGAGGGATATTGAGGGTATTACAAACTATTTTTTTCCACCCACATGGCATCAATCAGTATTTTGTTGTGCACATGAGGTATCCACAACATATGAACATTGAGAAATTATAGATAAAACTAGGTGTGGTTGCATTATTTGGTCATTTAGGACAGAATGGCATGTGGGATAGCTAGTGGGATGTTTAATCATTTAGTGTACAAAGTCTCAGTGAGTGCTATACTATACCAGGTTTCCTTTATAGATAAATACAATTATTTCATTACTTGTGATACCTCTTCTTCACTCTAATTACCTATGGTACAGCATTGATACTGTATTTGTATATTACAGTTCCATATACTGAGCTACTTCCACATAGATTTTCAAGTTTCTACTAGCTACCCCATTTTAGTCTTTTGAAAATTACTTGCTTTATCCTTAATATATTCATGGCCCTTGTGTGGAAAACTCCAATACACTCAAATAAATAACATTAATACAATTATACAAATTATGATTGATACCAAATATATATGTTACACAAATCTAGAACCTTGTAGAAATTCAATGAGCATGCCATACAAACTTTTAATGGTTCAGTCATTCTGAAAACATGTATGTTTTCCATCCTACAAGGTTTGGACTGGCTATGAGTAATACTTTTCCAGATATTAATGCTCAAACATTGCTTCTCAGACTGTCAAACTGAAGTAATTTTAAGGGCTGAAAAATAACAGAAATATTTTACAGACCTTGGTTCTGGCACCCATTAGTTGTATAGGCAAGGCTTGAACAAAATCGGAGATGGTGCAGCAACAATCGTATCTGATGACACGGAATGACCCATTCATGATTCAGAACCAAACTTCTCCTTTCCCTTCCTTTCGCCCTCAGCTTCATCCGTTCATTCCACTTCTATATTTTTCTCAGTTGAGAACCTTGACAAAAACTCACAGGCTGCTGACAAAAAAATCTCCACACTGCTAAATCAAATATCGCCAGCGGACTGAGTTTATTTCCCCCACATCTCCCAGCCTCATACTCCGCGGACCCCAGGACATTTGCCCCCATGAAAAACTATGTCAATTGCTTGATTTATAGTTTTAGGGCATGAACTCCTTACTCACTCACTCACTCTGCCTCCTATTCATCTCAGCAAAACTCTTGGCAAATAGCCTATAGCCCTCAATATCTCAAGGTCTTCGAGTCAACTTTCTGATATAGAGAATGTTTTTATGCTTGTTTGCGTGCAAGATTACAATCCTAAATTGGGTTAAGTTGACATTTTGATAATCAGACCATGTCTATGCAGAAAATAACAAAGAAAAACCCATAATTTCTATCGATACTGACTGTGAGACTGATGTCAGCAGCACTATACACTTTGTCATTCAGAAATAAAGCCAAGAGTTTCTTGACACCCATGTTCACTCCACTTATGTTTCTTAATGTGACATTTACCAGGAGACCTGGCACCATTCCCTTAACCTCAACACACCAACAGAAGGATATTGTGGATTGCTAAATCCATTTACGTGAGCGATGTTGCTCAACGAGTTGCATCAACAACACATCCACTTGAGCTCATGTCACAGAATGAGCTGGAGCACACCCCCAAAAAGGCATGACTCAACACGTAGTAGACCTAAGGCTCAAAATGTTCATGCTTGCAATGATTAACGATTCCCAATCATCTGATTTTAATAACAAGAAAGCCTGGGTAACTTTCCCGTTAAAGAGTCATCCAAGTTTCCTCAGAATACTTTGCAATACCTTTCAACACATACTACACAAAAATCATTCACGGTGGTTCTTCTACCATTCCATTTTTTTATGGTTTTGAAACTACATCACCAGGTCCTAAAGGTGTAAAGGTACACAGGACATAGGTTCAATACAGACCTGTACCAGATACCAAATGCAGTCTTTAACAGTAATCAACAGTAGGCATTTTTGCTTGTGGACCAGGTTTTAAATTCCGAGTTTATAGCACATATTAAGTGGCGGACCATATGTCAGTTTAGTCAATTAACATAAAAAAAAAACATTTGACACCTTTTCAAAAAAGCTAATCCTGTTCATATTGTGCATCAGCAATATTGTCAGTGAGTTTTAGGTTAGCAGTACCTACTAACTTACTGTAACCGAAATTTGACTTAATTTTTGTGTATTGTTACACCCCTACCAGCTCCTAATTAATTCAGTCTAGTGCTGAATGCATGCTGGGCAAACACACAAACTCCAAAGTGCCCCGAGAGTAAGTTCCCTACACAGAGATCATGAAAACATTCTACAATGCAGACAGTGAGAAACGATGACTGACAGCCCTGTCAATTTAGCAGCCACATTCACACAGCAGTTACAAATGTAATACTTCTATTAGACAGAACACTTGAAGGAAAGCAAAAATGCCATGAAAGAAGAGAGATGTTGTAAATATCTGTTAATCAAGTCGATGAAATTGGCTTTGTGAGTATGAGGTCATTTTGGTCGTTTTGGAATTTCTAATTCCACATCCATGTGGCATCTAACCTAGCTCATTACTGATAGAATCCTTAATGACTTTGCTTATTGAACTCTAAACTCAAGGACACTCACACAGAACGCTAGTATCAGTGTGGCTAAACAAGCTCAAAACCAATACAACTGTGAATCTGGATGTGCATGTGTTGGGGAGGGGTGTGTGTGTGACACAACATTCAACACAAATAGAAAACTTGTGAGACATGGTAGTTCCAAGCTGCTGTTATTTTTAATGAGATCTTCTGTTAGGGAATAGAGAGTGAAACCAAAACTAATTCACAGGGAGTAGAATGGTGAGGCTTGTCAACACATAAAAAGCCCTGCACTATTGTGTGGTTCTTAACAAAATATTGAAATGAAGGCAAGAGGATGTAGACTACAGGATGCAGCATGCCTCTCCAACCAATAGTGTAGAGTTATATTTCAGATCACAACAAAGATCTTTCTCTACCATTGCAAACATAATGTGGAAATTGTCCTTGGATATTGCACACAAAAAAAACAACATGCCTCACTCAATGACTATCACAGCAGCTGCTAGAATAGCTGCAATGGAAACAAATACCAATGGCATAGATACATATTCAGGTATTTTGCCTGACAATATAGTCTACAATTTAAATTCCTAAATGGCTAGGCTATAGTGGTGCATTTGAGTGAAACATCAAAATGTCACCAGTAGTGGTGCAGTTGGACAAAAGTGTTAATGGATGATAAAGGGTGAAGGGTTGGAGGTTTTTTTTTAGGTTTTCAACTTTCACACTGTTTTAGTTTTGCTCATATAGAACCTCACAAAAGGCCTAAAACGGCACAGGATGATTAAAATTGACGGCACAGTATGATTTAAATTAAAGCAATTAAAATACACACAAAGCCACATCAAAGCTATCGCAGCATAATGGAATTCACATTAACAGAAAGCAAATGAAAGTTATACCATAAAATTGTACCAAGAGTTAGGCCTACTATTGGGCTAAACAGGCATAAGAAATGCAGGTTCAAATCCATAAGCACAGCCCGAGACTGACCACGTCCTACACAGCAGTGTTTCTTCTATCCTCTGAGAAGTGGCAGTTCAAAAGACCCCAATATGCATCAATCAGTAACTATCCTGTTTTATATAGGCTAAAAAACCTATTGCAATACTCTTAAGTCTGCGATTGCAGAAGTACGCAGAGGAGAAGTATAGTTAGTAGACTAAGTTACAGTACAATAAACCATCAAAACAACGACTTGATTGACAGCGTCATTTGGTAATTGAGCCTATTTGACGTTTACCCTTTGGCTGTTTAAACCTCAACGAGTGGCGCAAATATAATACTGATACAACCGTATACCTATGCATTTAAACATAAGACATACATTTGCAACTGAGATGGCAGGCTATCAAAGAGAAGCGAATCAATAACCTGTACTAAACAACTAACGTTAGCTCATAAGGAAGCTAACTGATAGCGTATCTGCAAGTTCACAGCTAACGTTAGGTAATTAGCTAAACCAGCTGACGGGTACAGTTAAACGTACACTGCCAAATGTAGAATGTGAATGTTTAGGTACCAAGGCTAGGGTCATTTTGCCTGATTTGCAACACTGCTGAATTACAATGTCAAACCATGCTGCACAACTTTATGATGCGCACAATCGCATTAGCTTGCTATGCTCCCAGCTATCTGGCTAGCTTAAAAGCTGAAACGTCGCGTTCATGTTACGCACGCCACATTCCCTTGTTGGCTATCCTGCAAGCGGGCTGAAATTCATTCACCTACAGTTACTTGGTCATATTAAATACAAGTCTTTCTTACCTATATAGTTGATCCTTAGAACATTTGGGTCATTATACCCGATGGATCTCTTCCTAACATCCCAAACCAGGTTACCGGGGCAGGACATTGTGCTCGAACCTCCTCTTCTCTTTTAAAAACAGCATCGAAAGGATGGAAAGCTAACAAATTGTGATCTCTGTCTCCTTTATGTTATTTTGGTATCCGGAACGCCTGTTTATCATCGAGTTAAGGAACATACGAAAGCGTGAGAAGTTGGGGTTGATTCTCCTTTCCCATTCAGCACACTGAACACCCACCAACTGCATCCCAAGGATCCCCAAAGCCTTCTCAATGCTGTCCAGTCTGTTGTTTGTTATTTAGCTGCAATCAAGCTACTCCTCTCCCTCTTGTGTCAAATCCCCACGTCCAATGAACTGCGAGGGCCGACAAACGCAGATATCCAGAGGGTTTGGAGAACACCATTATTGCGCACAGTTACGCAAATTTCGCCTGTTAGCCAATCAAGCGGACTTTAATACCAAAAACAACACAGAGAGAGGCTAAAGAAATTATGAATTACTTTATCATCTGTCATGACACATGTAGGCCCGCACGTGAATGTTGAAGTTGCAGTAGTACCCATATCATTTAACTAATTTGTGCTTTCATATTTCACAAAATCGGGCTTTCAAGTCAAATTATTATAACAGGTCATTTGTACAGGACATCTCAAATCTCACGTGTCACAAAAAGCCAGGTGGAACATCAACCATCTGAAACAAGCTGCTTGTTGTAGACTAGCCTACTTTTATGAACTGTTCCGATGTATTTACACGGTAACACGGCAACTCCCTAAAATCATAGCCTACCACATGCCAAGAAACCAGTTTGAGCTCTTTTACAACCTTTTATCCTTTTTTCAATGATTTGTTGTTCTTTGTGTAAGGAAATGCACAATATGTAGGCTATTTTTTTTCTACAGACCTATAGGCTGTCCCAGATAGTAAGGCTGGCGGACCACTGTCGGTCCATTGGGGGCATCGCTGGCATTTTGCTCATCGGTTCTCTGGCGATCTGCTGGCGGGTTGCAGACAAATTGCCCAATATGTTGCCACTATTTTTCATTTGTTCACTTATACTCCATATATAATTTGATTAACTTTTAATATTCATGCAAGTCAAATTTAAAGAGATGGTGGTCCAACGGCGGACCACAAGCGGTGACGCCTATATCCGCTATAGACCAATCTGATTTTGCTATCTGGAGTATTACAGCATCTGAGGCTGCGTGTTTGGTGCATACTTCATTGTCATGTCAAGACCATAATTTGGAATCGATTATTAATATCATCAGCAGAGGGTAGTATTGAGGTGAAAGGAAGATTGTCAGGATCATATGCTGATAGACAGGGAGAGAGAGAGAGAGTTAAATTTGCACTTTGCCTTTAAAGCAACACCAAATAACTTTCCCTCTGTCGCACGCACGCTATTTGTTTATCCAGCACCGGCTTTGCAAATAACGATGTCCACAGACAAGGTAGAATATTTTGCATCATAAAAGTACGATGTATTGCGACATCAGATGCAAGTAAAATGTGTAGTTTCTTATGTCTCATTCCATCGAACTACAGATCCGCTACCTGATCTTGCAAACTTAGGCTACATAGTGCGGTTATAGCCGATAGAGGGCCGCGAAGCGAATGCAGAATTGCCGTTCACCCTGTTACGAGTTTAGAAACATTATTTTAAGGTATAAAAAAAACTATTTGGTGTTGCTTTAATGCGTGGGCATTGAACTCGGGGCATTGTCATATTTTTCTTCTTCATTCAAAGAGTTGCTGCGTAAAACACCTGTTTTGTCTTCCACAGAGATAGGCTTTCATAGTTTTCATGCATTCAGGTTCAAACACCCCTGGCTCCACTGGAAATAAAGGAGCTACAGAGTAGCCTATTGTTTTAAAAAAAAACTGCAGTAAGAGATACATTTTAAAGTAGGATATCACACATTAGCATCTGCATGACAGCTTTACTATATTAAATGAAATGAAACTCTGAATTGGCCCAACCCTAGGCTACATCTACACAGATAAAAACGTGATTAAGATGCACATTATTTTCACTGAATACAGCACCTTTACGCTAGTTTACGCCTAGCTGTTTTAAATTGGGCATCGACTCATAAATCCCGCCCTCTAGTCCATCCTTAAACCAATCGTTTAAGGAGGACTGGTTTCGTTAGCCAATGAGGGGTGGCCTCTAGGTAGGTTGAGCCTCGGCTACTGCTGTAACCTTGTGATGAGGTCCTGAATATAGCTTAGCATAGTATAGCACATCACAACAGTGGTGTTGTAGAGGAAGGTCGATAGGAGGACAAAACAGAAGAGTTTCTCATTGGACATTGTATGACCGCACCATATAGTATAGACAAGAATATACGACAGAGGATACATTGTGCATTGGTTGAAAGACCATTGCCCTTGTTTTTGAGTCGGCCGCTAGGTTTAGATCGTTAGCCTGTCATTTAATTTGCTAGCTAGCTCCAAACGTCAACGTTAGCTAGCTGCCATGGCACTGCTGAGAGCTTCTTACCACCGAATCCTGGATAGGATCGAGCATATGTTACCGGCTAAACTGAGACCCCTGTACAACCACCCGGCAGGTAACTGTTACCGTTAATGCAAATGCTATTAGTGTGACCACTAACAAGTCATTGATACCCCTCTGTCTCGCCTCGTGATTAGCTACTGTGTTGGCAGTCAATGCGGCCCAAATTCTGCTTAGCAAGTTGTCTCGTCTCCATTAACTTACAAACTAGCAAGATTGGGGTTTTATTAATGAGCTATAATTGTACTTGCAAATGTATCCGCCGGCTATTCTGACACAGTTTATTGCCTTACTACTTACAGTCCATTACTGTTTGGTCTCTGTTTTTAGTAGCTGCACTGGCGGTAACATTGCTGTAAAACTAATGCGACTGTGTCGCTGCAGAGAGGGGTGTGTGTGCTCCCAGGGTCACACACACACACTGGGGTGAGAGACGTGTGTGTGCTCCCAGGGTGTGTGCTGTAAAACCAAGGAGTAAAATGTAAATGTAAAATGCGACTAACGTTAGTTGTTCTGCATCCATACAGATGCAAGACAGTGTTGTAGTCTGCCTCTAAAACATGTTGATGCACTTTTTACGGAATTTGGCCTAAGAGGTCCCAAATACAACCATGCTAATCTTGGCTAACGTTACCACTGTATAATGTTAATAGTCACTGGGCAAATAAACCTGACTCTCATAAATGAGATCTACTGTGTGTTAATCTCAGTTTCTCCCTCTGACCACCTGCGCTTCTTGTACCGTGAAAGATGCATCTCGTTCTGCACTGAAGAGTGAAGTGTGTACACTATATACCAGACAGTATATAGCTTGTTTGACTTGACCTCCTCTCCCACAGGTTATCAGTGGCGATAACTGGTTTGCTCAGTTTGTGTGACATGTATGGCAACTTTACCAGCCAAGGTGACTAAGGACGTATTTTCACGGGGAATTTGCAAAGGCTAATTTCATAACAGCTGAATGGCCTAAGGCCATGCACTTATAATGACTTGCCACCTTTGATTATTGACTTTAACTAATAATCCACCAACAACACGCAAGCCTACAACAGTGTTCGAGTTAGTAATTTGACTCCTCAATACTGAAGTTTTGTTTGTTTGTTTTTTGTTGGTCAAAAACCCTTATGAGCCTCCCTACCTGTAATATGAGAGTGTCCATTTACCAGTTACCGTAGTCAGATGTAAATTTCCACATACCTGTATGTAGTTCACAATGCATTGTGCAACGACGGTCAGTGAAATCCTTCAATTGGGACTTTTATGTGTTTAAACAGGGGTTATGTGTTATCTACATGTTTTAAAATCAATATGGTGTTCCCTGGGCATTTCTGTTAAACATTGATGAACCATACAGAGGTTGAGCAATTATGAGAAAGTGTTTGTTTGCATTTTGAAAGATGAGAGTTTGTGCCTCATGTCCATTTATGTTGGAGACTGTAGTCTTGAAATGCCAATCAAAGATCAGCTGAGCTCTTTAGATTGTTATTGCACAGTGATCTAATTACTTTGCACTCGTAGATTTACTTCATAGGCTTGTAGCCCCTAATTAACTGTTTGTTAGGACTAATGCTAAGCAGTTAAGAGCAGTGATTTACCAGCATCAGAAATAATTGTGACTTCTGTCAACAAATCTGTTGGCTGTTTCTCTTCCAGATAGTGTAAACATCTTCTGTAGTCACTGCATGCATGCCATTTAAATATTGTGATTGTTCATTGATCAACTGACCTTTGCCGGACCATTTTAGTGAAGGTATGTTTGTGTTTACCTTTTGTCCATAGGTCCAAAGACAGTATTCTTCTGGGCACCCATGTTCAAATGGGTAAGGAAAAGCACCTATACATACCAACATCTACTCTGTAAATTCTCTAGGATCAAAACATGTTCATTTATATCCATATCAGATGCTTATCATCAACTTTACAGATATCAAGTGAATGGGTTTTACTAGGCTTGAAGTTCTCAGACACTGTACCTGAATTTAGGTGGGGGTTGGGCTGATGACTAGGTGACGCGTGATGACTCCGATGGCACAGGATCTCTCCTCCCTTTAAACCCAGTTTATGCATTTTAAAACCTAATCTGTGTTTGTGTAAACCTATTCTGTGCATTTAAGAGTTTGAGATCAAGACAAGGGTGTTAAAACGCACTATTAGTTCTGATTAACTCCCGTGTGTGTTGTTTGTGTTCTGCAGGGCCTGGTCGCCGCTGGGTTTGCTGATATGACACGACCTGCAGAAAAACTAAGCGCCTCCCAATCTGCAGTGTTGACAGCTACAGGTACAGAACCATTGCAGATCCTCCTTGGGGAGAGTTTTTGTGTCCATGCAATTTTTAATGCTGATACTTAATTTGTCTTGTAAGGGAAAGGCCATAGAGGCTGGACAGTCTTGGTGTGTTCCCCTGGCACACTGCCCAGACACGGTGTCACATCTGTTGTTGTGGAAGATTTATGCTCTGTTACTGGAGATGAAGAGCTTTATTGAGATTAAGAGTACTTTGAGACTTAACAGAAATTAAATTGTGGTCAATGTGATGTTGTACAACATAACTATTTTATGCCTCGTTTGATCTGTTTTTGTGTCTTTTATTCTGTCTGTCTTACGTCATATTTCAATTGTGTCCTAGGGCTTATTTGGTCCAGGTACTCCTTGGTCATTATACCCAAAAACTGGAACCTGTTTGCGGTTAACTTCTTTCTTGGCGGTTGCGGAAGCTCCCAGCTGTACAGAATATGGAAGTGAGTTGCCGCCTTTGTCGCCCATTTCACAATTGTCCCCATAGCGACGCCATCTTGACATCCCATAATAGGTCCCTTTGAGCTTTCTGATTGTGTTTCCTTTGGACATGGCTCTCTGTGTGCCCTTTTTTGAATAATCCCACCATTTTCTGTGGATCTCAGTGGGGTGTTTGTGCAAGTGCTGAAGTGTTTCAGAGTTCAGAAGGGTTCAGGGCACAGTAGGTTTTTCACTGACTGGCATTATATGAATGACTGGATTTTGTATAATTTTAGATTGGTAAGGAGGTTTAACAAAGCTTCTACCTTAATTATGGGAAGTCACACATGCGTGCCTGCTATTAGATATGATTATTTTTTATATGGTATGATGCCATTGCTCTTTGAAGGGTAGAGCACACTTTGACTTCATGAAGTGTTAATATTCACCTACATCTACCGCCGTGGGGATAAAGGGTGTTCCAACAGTTGTATATAAGATTAGATTAGATAAGATGCTATTTTGTTGATCACAAGGGAAACTAACTCTCACAACAGCACCGTCCTGTTAAAACAGTTTGTCAATGTAGCAACAAAGGGAGGAATTAAAGAGTTTGAAGGTAGGTAGAAACAACCCTCTGTGTGTCCCAGTTAGGGGAGGTCAATCTGCCACTGAATGTGATTCTCAGCTCAACTGGGGGTGGGGGGTAGTGATGGGTAGTGATGGGTAGTGATGGGTGTGTGCGTACCATAGCATTAATTCCTGCAGGCGCCCCTGCCTCTTATGACAAAGTTAGTTTTCCTAGCAAGCTTTTTCAGTCAGTGGGCATCCTAACCTCTCACACCATGCCTGCACTGTTATCAGTGCGCATTGTGTTGTGTTCAAGTGGCTGGTGTAGGAACAGAAATTTGTCTAGAGATTGTTTGAGAGATGAAGTCTCAGCCAGCCAGGAGTAGAGTCAGAAATCTCAGAGAGCTTTATTCACGAATATCCAGAGACCTACGTCGTGTTGCTAACAGACGCAGTCTGATGCAACCAACAAGGAAACACAATTTATACCCCCCTGACAAGTCAGACAAGACATGACATCTCCATTAATGGTACGCAAACCATTTTACAACTTAGTTACCCAAGAGTTGACCATATCTATAAGGTTGTATCCCATAACGACCGACATCTATGGAATCCAGTCAAGATTGACCCCAAGACAGTAAATAAGGTCTTGGGCGCCAGCCCGCCGGAGCAGGGCTTACACAGACTCCTTCGAAGACACACACACACACACACACACACACACACACACACACACACACACACACACACACAAAGCATGGCACACACACACACACACACAGCATGGTTGCACAAACACCTTGAACATGGCATTCCACAGATGTTACCTCATAAATCTCTTCTTCACTTTCTGCTTACAGTAGCGTCTCTTTCTTCAACATGTGCACAGACCATACCAAAAGTGTAAATGGTTGAATATAGCACGCACATATATGGTGAACACCTTTAAGGCCAACATTTCTTACTACACTGGCACCCATTGTTCTTATTCAAGCGTCTTTGGTTGTTGTTTTGACTGAAACTGGTCATTTGTTTGAGTCCATAGTACATACCTACGTACCCCTTCCACTCAAGGGTCGTCCATGCAGCATGTGATGACGCCGCTCCGTACCTTTATCTGTCTTGCACGTCCTTCTCATTGTTAGGAAAGCATAAACACAGTCCTTGCCGTCTGAGTCGCCGCGACACGAGGTTAGAATTTTGTGGAGGTGCGTGGCGATTCGACGCAGAAGCATAAATCCGCCTTTAGCGATAAAAACGGCATCAAAGAGCCATAGTTTTTAGTGTGTTTTTGAATTATCCTGCCCACTGCCAAGATAAGATGACCAACAGGATCAGCCTCAGTTTCTACATATGACATATTTCCTACCTTTGTGGTTTTGATTAACCTGACCATACTTTAAATAAAAGCAAGTCAATGTATGCATTTAAATGTATTTGCATTGATTGAACAATGCATCTTGAAAAGTGTCTCAGTGTAATATATTATGTATTTATCTTATCTTTTTTTCCAGGTACAAACAAGAACAAAAAGCCAAGGCTGTTGAAGCTTGAAGTTAAAAACACCTCACCAATCTGGTCCCTTGGATTGAAAGGGAGCCAAGCACCTCTCCTTTAAGGCACTCATTATACACATCAAATATCCACCCAGTACTTCATTCCTCAGGCAACTCTGTTCTACAAAGAAGGGACAAAAAAAAAGCCCATCTGTAAATGTTCCGCTCTCTTTTCCTTAGCACCAGAAATCATGTTCTCCCAAATGCCATCAGAAGTGTAGAGGCCAAATGGCATACTCCCTAACTTCAATGCACACCTGGAAAAATGAATTGTCCTTGACGCACAACATTTTGACACTTTTTAAAAGCGGTAACTTCATACATTGACTTATTTTATGACTGTATATTAAATTAATTTAACATGTTATCATGTACTTGAGGAACGTATTAGGTTCCAGATTATCTGTTTGCATTGCATTCAAACATGTCATAGTACAGAGTACATAGTACACATCTGAATCTTGGAGATGGGAGAGATGCGAGATGCTGTTTTAAGGAATGTCTCCAAAATAAATTTTAGAATGGTGTCTCGGTCATCCATGGACTTAAGGGAGTTTCCCATGATTTGTTTGAGCTGTTGTAATGTTATGGTATAGTGATGGTAGAGCAATTCCTCAGAAGCTCAAGGCTTTATAGCCGCTGAATGCTATTTCAAGGAATGTCTCCAAATAAATTTGAGAAGTGTCAGCGTTCATCATACTTATTTCTTATCATGCATAATGCTTTTAATGATTTCAGAATTTTTTTTTTTTTCAGATCATTGGTGTTTTCGTTGTATATTACTGTAGAAACAGATCAGGTACATTAATGATTACAAGTCCAAATCACTGCAGGACTGAAATATACAGAAGTAACAGGAAATTACTCTTAAAGGTACAGTGTGTGATTCCAACGGTACTTTAGGTGAAACTAAGCAAAGTGGTCACCATGGTCCTCTAGTTGTCCAGTCAAGGTGTTCTCTGAAACCTTGAGTATTACACAGTCCTTTGGTTTATTCCAAGTGTGTGTTTTAGAGATAAAGTTAACCAGTAAACCTCCTCAAAGCCCTCTGGCTTTCTTTTGTTAGGAGAATGAAGCCATGAGTCTTAGCAGGTTTACCACTTACTCAGAGTTGTCACTGAACCACACTGGAACCACACTGGAATAACCCCTAGCGCTGTAAATTAGACACAAATACAAAGGCCATACTATTGGCCAAATGTTGTTATGGGATCAGAGGGGAGGGATGCCATTGTTGTTGGCATCCTTCAAACATCAGCAACCTTTTGCTAGAATCATGTACTCTGCCTTTAAGACCAACAAACGTCCAACTTGCGGTTAATTTCGTCCTCAGTATCTCTGCACCAGGAGTATTTTCTCCTTATTCATTCTTGTAAGGAGATGAGAAAAAGGAAAATCATGACTTCTTTCTTCGTAATTCCTGTGCTGACAGGAATTTTGTAGCTGTAGATTGTGCCACTGTACCGTGAGCATATGACCGATGCAGTAAGTACATGTGTATTTAACCCCAGGTAGCAATAATATTTAATAACTCCTGTGCTTTATACACTAATCACTTTGCTTTACTATTGCAACTGGAAATCATTTAATTAAAAAATATAGATATGTACTTTAAGGTCTGTTCAATGACTGATGAGTGATTACTTATGAATTAAAGGTGCTGGCACATAAACCAGGGCCCTATGTCTTACTTGAATGGGCTATCTCATCTTTATTTTCATATGAACGTTTTTTGCATCCTCAGTTGTTTTGATGTCAGTTACATGATATGCTCCACTAGAGGGTGACAAATGTTTAAAGTCCAACCAAAGCAGTTCACTTCACAGAAGACAATTGACTTAAGCTGAAACCATAAATGATTATTGATTAACACAAATTCTTTGAGCCTTTCTCTAATTGGGGCAGCCGTGGCCTACTGGTTAGCGCTTCGGACTTGTAACCGGAGGCAAAACATAATATTCCTCCCTTATCTCTAAAGAAGAATGAAATAAAAACAATCATGTCATACGTGGAAAAAACACATAACAGTTCATCTTCTCGTTCATTTCAATACTCTTAGATCATATCTGATATTTGACTTTCTGTAGCCATTCAGCATGCAAAGATAACAGTCATTGGTCTAAGACACTGTGAGAGAAAGTGGAATAGAACATTATGTCCAATATTCCAATATGTGGTTTAATGTTATGCATTATGTCCAATATTCCAATATGTGGTTTAATGTTCTGCATTTCTCATTAGTGGGTCAATTTGTTACTAACAGTATGATTCTATAATGACTGTATGATATCTGTACTGTCCCTGTGTACAGTATATCTGTGTGTGACTGTATTTAGAGATAAGCGGGAATATTATGACTTTGCAGTGTTCCACTGTTCTGCATGGCTGCATCAGTAGCTATCTGCTCCGGATTGCCAGGTTGCCACTAATCAGGGTCTGATTCAGTGTAGTCCACGTGAGATGGGATGACCAACGTCATCTACCGTCAGCCTGGAAGGATACTTAAACCCTAACTATTTCCTTGTCTAGTTAGAGCAGCTGATGGATCTTTAGGTGAAGTCATGCTGTCTCTCCCTTGATGCGCATCATTGTAAATAAACTCTGTTCCTGATTTTTCATACTATTGGTCTGACTGGGTCTCTATTAAATCTTTGGTATCAAAATTACCATCAACTGTGAGGAGGTTATGCATGCACTGTTTTGTGAGGAGGTTATGCATGCACTGTTTTGTGAGGAGGTTATGCATGCACTGTTTTGTGAGGCTGGAACTGGAAAACTCACTGGTCTTGCTGTTGATCGGGTAGGATCATGACCCTTTTATTGTTTTTAAAATGGGGTTATATTGACGCCGATGGTTAAAATTCTCAAGAAAATTCAAAAGGTTGGTGTGAGAGAGAGGGGGGGTATTGTTTAATTGTGTGATCCATCACTAGGGTGGGCAAATTACTGAGTCACTCAGCACCAGTCAGAGGCTACATTCATTGTTTTGCACTTTTATGAAGATTAAACTACAAAAATACACACCTGTAAAATGTTTTGATTTGAAATATAAAGCCATTTTCTTCAACCCAATCAAATACTATTTTTGTTCTGCCTCTGGCAATTTTAGTTAGTTAGTATCTGTTTAGTGCCATCTAGTGGTTCTTTCTGATGTGCAGTTGTTATGACAGCTATACTGTATTGTTTGATTTATGACCAGGACAACCATCTTGATAAGCAGTACATTTTGAGTTATTTGCTGAATTATCATCTTTCTACATCCTATATGTTTAAACCCTCGAAAAACATCGTCCGTAAGTTTAATAACTGCTTACTTAAAGTAGATTGTAAATTCAGTAACATTACTAGGCCTACCCACGCAGATAAATGATAATGAATAATGAGCTTTACTTTGTATAACATCGTACACGCACAGAATGCAGCTCAAAGTGCTTTACATTTGGAGCACTTAACACAATGACGATGACAATGACGGCCCCCACGACGTCTCATTTCAACAAATCTGGTCCACTGGCCTGAGTCTGACCCCTGTTCTAAACAGTGTGCCCTAAAAGTTATTAATTTAGGCCATACATGGGCAACATACGGCCTGCGGGCCACATCCGGCCCGTGGGCTTTCCCTGACCGGCCCGCGTAAGGTCCGTGAAAGAGTCCGTGAAATAGTCAAGAGCCTAACATAGAGATAATGCACGCAAATCAATATCATTGCTTTTATTTTGAAAGCGACTGCTATTTGTACGCCCATACATTTGTGCGTGGATGCATACGACGTAAACACCCTCACTGATGTGCTGGTGAATATAATTTATGCTTCTGCGTCGACACAATGCAGTTGCCTGTCGGCGTAAACCTTTCAAAGTTTTGTGTCTCTTATGTCTGCGTCGCTCACCACCGCAAAGGTTGTCAGAACGAACTCCTGCTGTTTGTTGGAGATACGAAGTGTTAATTTCAAAACGTTACTGGCAGATAGACAGTTTACATTCGGATAACCCCGTCACTGTAACCAAAATATGTCTGAGTTTATTTGCAAAGCATGCTAGCGAACTAGTATGATGCTACTACCCACAGGTTGCTTGAAGCAGCCGGCTCAACACACAGGGCGAGTTGACCAATCACAGTTTTGTGCATAAAGTTATTAAAGCAAAAACATAGCCTACATTTTTAAAATAGTTTTCTTTGTGCATGTTGATTAACTAATGACAGCCTACTATTGTCTGCTTCACATTTATTTTCATAGTCTAATTATGCATAGAGTTAATTTAATGATGGTAATGATGAAATATTGCTGAGTGTTGATGAAATGGTGGCACAGGCCTATGGTTGTACTGACTCCTTCACATTTTCATGGTCTAGCCTAATTATATAGATATTGTAGTACTTTTTTATATCAGCCTTTGAAAACTGAAAAAAAAAAAATGTCAATGTCAAAAAATAATTTTCGAGAATGAGGATTAAATACTGGACATAGAATAAATAGCCTATTGCTGTTTTTCCTTGATCTCCCTCACATTTTCATCTGTTCTTACGAGTAGTAAACAAAACCATATGATTTACTTAATGTTATACAATAACAGAATAGAATTGGACAGAATTGAGTTCAGACTTGAGTTCGGTATTTTGGGTCCGGCCCTCCGCAACAGTCCCAGTTTGTCATGTGGCCCCTTGGGGAAATTAGTTGCCCACCCCTGATTTAGGCTATGATCATGATCATCATTGTTCATATTATTTGAGAGACAGAGAAAAAATAAATGTGGATCATATCTAATGTCTGCAAGACATTATATACTGAAAATTATGAATCTAGATCAATGTCCATCTGAAGATTCATGCAATGAATCCATGCATTGTAGGCATAATCTTTTTACGTCCAAGTGGGCTTGTCCATTGCGTGACGTCACTCGATGCTGTTGAGGTTGTTATCGCTTGCATGTGCACAGTGCGACAGGCAGCAGTGGTGGTGGGGCTTTCATAACGAAGTGAGGAGACAAAGGCGATGGATCCGAACTCAGCCCCAAAATGTTCTTGATAACGTCTTCGTGTGAGGAGCTACAGAAATCCGCACAGAGGCGTCTACATTTCACAACACCGCTTAACACGGTAGGCTATCGTGCATTGTAGTAGGCTTAGCATGTTATTGCGCAAACGCTCTTGGATTATTTTACCCTGGACTGCGAAAGAGATTGTCATCAAAAATGCAGACTAGACTAGCCGGCTGGCTGAATGAACGCAGGGTAGTGATTTAGTTATCGCTTCCTGCAGAGATATGCTACTGTGTTTCAACACAACGATCACTGCTTAACTAAAAGGGAATGCCATGTTCCCACAAATATCCTGGCTCGGTTGCCAGGAGGACACAAATAGACCATCCACAGACCCATACAGTCTACGCGGGACCATATCATATCATAGCCCTAACTTGACACTAGCATTAACTGGCAGAGTAGGCCTAGGTGCATTGCACCCCGCAATTTCAAAGCAGTAACGTTAAATTGTATGTGAGATCTGAAGAAGGAGGATGAGCATTCGGACCTGCAGGGTACCAGAAGAGTTTATCCACAGGCCATATTTTAGCCATATAGGCTACTCTGGAGCAGTCGAGGATCTATGAGTGTTTTCACGACGTTCTTAAGCAACGATGTTTTCGGGAAACTGTTCGCGAATTAGACGTTCGTAGGCTATGAGGGACTTTACCTCTTACGATGCTTTAAGGGAAACGAGGTCCTTTAGACCCAGTTCCAATTGACAAAGTATGCAGTGCGTGCTAACCTACCCCGACTGGCGATTTCAAAAAGTGAACGTTATATGGGCAGCGATGGTGTCATGTGTGGGGCTCGCATAGACTTAGACATAGATCATTTTAGTTAGGCTACTCCTCGGTTTGCATTTGTTGCAGGATATGCCAGGGCTTACCACTTGACTTCGTTCTGGGTCATTCCACATCAATTCAACCAGGGCCCACGCACTTAGGTCTAAATTACCAGGTGTACTACGTTACCCAGGAGACACACTGTAAAATTACTTTTATGTAAGATCAATACTTTCCAAGATACAGCCAGTTTGCCCGTTCTCTGCCCGTGAAATTTTAATGATTCTTTACATTTGTTATGTGATGTCCCCCCAGATCATGGTAAAGGAGTCCCGTTGTTGACTGGAGTGGGGGAGGCTTCACCATGTCCTGGGGTGGGTGTCATGAAGACAGGATGTGATGTCGCGTGGGGGGATGGCAGAGAATGGCCACAGCCATGGGGGGAAACCTGTCCAAATATGCCCCCATCTTCCTCGTCCTCGCACTGTCAGGAATCCTCTTCCTCCTGCGGAACATGCATACACTGGAGGTCGGAAAAGGCTTGCTTTTCTGTTACTAGTCAGGCAGAAAGACAGACAGACAGACATTTGTATGGTTACTCATTAAACTGATTTTGGTAGTTTTGTCATGTTCTGCTCTGTTGCATTACTTACAGAAGACACACATAATGGTTTAGCACTCACAAACTGGGAAAATATATTGTTTAAATTGATTATAAAAGAAGAAATTATCATATTAAACTGTATGGCAATAAATTAGAGAGGTGATCTAGACAATGTAAAAAGGGGAAGCTAGTATTATTTAGAGCTCATGCTGATCTCATGCACTGATTTCCTTCCGCTTTTGTGCACTCAACTCTCTCACTACCCACCCCATTCTCTCTGTCTATTTTCCCCTCTATCCTCTCCTCCTCCATCATCTCTCCCTTTCCACTCAAACAGAGGTGGAACTGCCAGTCGGTGTCCTCTCTCTACCAACTCCAGAGCAGCATCAGTTCGGCCTTCAAGCCCTCTGGAGCCTTCTTGCTCCTGGACCACAACCACACTTACTGCCCCTTCCTGGGCCAGGAGCCATCCAGTGAGGAGGCCCGTGAGGAGCGCTACCTCCTGGAGTCCATCTCTTGGCCAGAGCCACCCACGGCGGGCACACCGCCGCTCCGCTTCAGCAGCGACCCGGCCCGCAGCTTCTTCGTGATCCAGCCGCCCGCCAGTGGCGCCAGAGGGGCCTCGGGCCAGTCGGTGTGGCGCGTGGGCGGCAAGCTGGAAGTGCTGGTCCACATGCAGAACTTCCTGGGCCAGCCCAAGAGGCACGGCGGCGACTTCCTGCTGGCGCGCATCTACTCGCCCGAGCTGGGTGCGGGCGCCTCGGGCCGCGTCACCGACCACCAGGACGGCCTGTACACCGTGGAGCTGCCGCTGCTGTGGCTGGGCCCCGCGCAGGTGGAGGTGACGCTGGTGCACTCGAGCGAGGTGGTGGCCGTGCTGCGACGCCTGCGCGAGGAGCAGCCCGACCGCGTCTACTTCAAGAGCCTCTTCCGCTCAGGCTTCCTGTCCGAGACCACCGTCTGCAACCTGTGCCTGCGCACTGGACCGCGCCAGCCGACGCTCTGCAACTACACGGACCCGCACTCCGGCGAGCCCTGGTACTGCTACAAGCCTCGGCTCCTGGATTGTGACACGCGCATCAATCACGCCAAAGGAGGCTACAAGAAGCACCTGCTCACCACCACAGAGTCCATGTTGTTCTTGAGGTATGGGGCATATGGAGGGCAAATCATGGAGGTATTATGTAAAACTGTAGAGAGGGAGGAAGTACTGCCCCCATTCATTTCACTGGTCCATGCTAGGCTAGCTACATCCATCTTTTTCAAAATGGCGTTTACGGGGCTGAGGCGTCCAGCTGGGATGATAACTGGATGATAACTGGCTTAAGCTAACCCACCAAATCCTGATGCCCTGGTGTAATATATAAATAGTGTGCAGGTAATTCCATAGAAAATAAGCATATAAATCTTAGATTCGACACCATGGTCATTTTATGAGTGTCTATGAGTATCATAAAAGCATCAGCCAGATATTATATTTTTTTCTTGAACAGATGCCCTAGCAGCAATCTAAATACCAACAAAAGTCCTACTCACACATTTGAGTTGACTGAGTGAACCAATCCGTAAATATTATTTTATATAATGTGATTGTTATAGTTGGACAGTGACTCATGTGCTTGTAATATTGGCAAGCAGGACTTCTCACCGTCTGATGTGTTCAAATAATGGCAGTAAAACTAAGTGATGAGGCTGTCCAACACCACACATTCAGTTGTTTTAAATGGATTTGAGTACATCAATGGGTGTTCATTTAAAACTCGAGGACATCAACATTGGGCACTTTAGCCAGAAATGCCAGTCCCAGTAGATCAGTAGATAAATGCAGGAGCTAATGCATCATTCTAACCCCATCCATCTGATGGAAGGAATAAAGGCAATTAATGACTGAAGTCTATTTGCCTGTAGCCTGGGTGTTCCCATGCTGCCTTGCGCGCGATTTGATTCACGCTGCTAAGGCAGCCTGGAGACCATGGAGCAAATTTTCGCCTGAGATAGGGGACCAATCACAGAACAAGGGGGAAAGCAAGACGATGATGAGCTATGCACAGACGCATTTGATAGACATCTGTGGCACCCAATAAACGGATCTGGGCATTTTTTTCAAATACGAGAAAATTAACGTTTGGTTCCCAGACCACGTCTCATTGAGAAGTGGTGGTGCTAGCCAGGCTAATTTGCCTGTGTGTGTCCTCATAGATTTACTTATGCATAGACTATTCAAATGTTTATCTGTGACGCATGGATCTAGGGGGGGAAAGAGACCGATGTCAGACGGGTCCAATTTTTTTCTCTTTTTGTTTTGTCACAGCTCTACTATTAAAGCTCCCATTCAAGCTCTCGGGATGGACAACATAACAATCTCACCCGCTGTCAGAGGTAGGATAAAGGGCAATCTTTTTTTTTTTTTTTTTAAATGGGAACAAAACAACGATTTAGTTAAATTAGGACAGCAGTTAGAGAACACAGGCTTCTTTGGAAAATCCAGGGAAGATAACATAGGAAATGTGAGGGTTGGAGAATAAGTCTCTCTATGTCTCGCTGAGAATAAGTCTCTCCATGTCTCGCACTCTCTGTGTTTTACCCCAATGGGAAAATGTCAAGGTCAGCTCTTGGACTTGGAATAAACTGTTTAATGGAACCACTCCAGGGGTAATGTTAATTACAGTGTACAATAACCTGCAGCTATGATCTATGTTCTCATGTCAATATAGACCATTTTGATATTTAAAAACATTGCGTCACAAATTGAACGAGCACAGATGCGTGTGAGTGTTATTGTAAGGGTAATCAATGTGTAGGCATCTGTGCCTTTAGTGCATACTGTGTGTGTGTGCGCGTGCGCATGCTTGCATGTCCTTCAGCAGATTGCTAACCCCACTTGTCCTCCGCAGAACTGTCATTGATTCGACGAGACAGGTCAAAGTTCATGCCATCTGGGTATTACTACCAAGGCTCTTGGAGGCCTTTATCTGGAATTCCCATACAGCAGTTCAATGACTCCTCCGCCATTACTCAGTGTCTGCGTGGAAAACTCTTTTACATGTTTGGAGACTCCACTGTTCGACAGTGGTTTGAGTACCTCAATGCCTTCGTTCCAGGTCAGCATTGATTTGTGTCATGTTGAAATACATACAGTTAGGAACAGAATTATTATTGATTTTCTCTTGTCTTGACCAATATGTTTGTCCTGACTGAAAATGACACTGCTACATGGCAAAAGGTTGTAAGACAATGTGATAGAAACATGGAATCAGAAAAAGAAGCGTTTTCAACTTAAATTTGTATTTTAAAAAAATGGTGTGTCCAAAATTATTCATACCCTTTTTAAATATTCAATGGAAACATCTTTATTTGCCATCACAGCTCTCAAAATGTCTCCACAATGATTCTAGACCGCACATTTTTAGCAGCAATCCAGGTTTTGAGGCAGGAATGATTCTTTGCCATTACTCCAGCCATGTGCTGACTTTTTTATGGATTGAGGTCTTGACTCTGGCTGGGGCACTCTAAAATGTTGATATTGTTTCTTGTTTGCCATTTATTTACCACTTTGGCTGGATGTTTCAGATCATTGTCTTCAGATCATTGTCTCTGATGCTGCCTATGAGCCCAAGGTTCCCTGCTTCAGAGGTTTTCCTTCAGATTATTGATGTAGTCCTTTTTTCTCATGAGGCCATTTGGTTTAACAATGTTGCCAGGCCCCATTGTCTGAAAAACACCCAAAACTAATACATTTCTGGTTGAAATTTTCACCCCATCCCAAAATGGACCACTTGGTCATTAGAGATGCTGATCATGGATCACTCTTCTCAGAGATGTTTCCATTGATTATTTAAAAAGGGTATGAATAATTTTGAACACGCCATTTTTCATAAAAATGTTTCTTTTTCTGATTCCATGTTTCTACCACATTGTTTTACAACATTTTGGCATGTGACAGTGTAATTTTCAGTCAGGACAAACATATTGGTCAAGAGAAAACCAACATTAAATCAACATTTGCCAGGGGTATGAATAAATTTGTTCCTAACTGTATCTAATTTCCTTTCATTCATGATGTTTTCAAACTCAACAATGCATTTTCATGTTGTATACACACATGTGAGAGCGTCATTTTGTTGTCTCTCTCTTCATGCAATCTGTGTGTCTCTTTTCCCCTCTCTTCCTCTTTCTGTCTCACTTCTCTATATTACCTTGTCACGTAACCCCCCCCCCACACACACACACACACACACCACCACCACACTGTCCCGCCCCCACCCCCACCTACAGAACTGAAAGAGTTCAACCTCTACAGCCCAAAGAACGTGGGGCCCTTCATGGCTGTGGACAGCGTCCACAACATCCTGCTGCAGTACCGCTGCCACGGCCCGCCCATCCGGTTCTCCACCGTCTCCGCCAGCGAGCTGCGCTACGTGGCCAACGAGCTGGACGGGCTGCCCGGCGGGCCCGACACCGTGGTGGCGCTGAGCGTCTGGTCCCACTTCAGCACGTTCCCCGTGGAGGTGTACGTGCGGCGTCTGCGTCACATCCGCCGCGCCGTGGCCCGCCTGCTGGACCGGGCGCCGGGCACGCTGGTGGTGATCCGCTCGGCCAACCCGCAGAAGCTGGATGCGGAAGTGTGCCTGTACAACAGCGACTGGTTCTCCGTGCAGCTGGACGCGGTTCTGAGGGCCATGTTCCGGGGCCTGCGTGGCGTGGTGCTGCTGGACGCCTGGGACATGACGCTGGCACACCCCACGCAGCCCCACCTGCTGCACCCGCCACCGGACATCGTCAAGAATATGATCGACCTCATCCTCTCCCACGTGTGCCCAGCCAAAAAGGAGAGGAAGAGGACGTAGCCAGCAGAGGGATCTGGAAGGGGAAGGGGAGAGATGTGTATCAAATGCAAGTAGTTCAGTGGGGCCAAACATGATTTTTTTTTGTTTTTTCATGAGGATCTACATCTTTTATACAGGATTTCCTTGAGTGTCCTTTTCCTCCCAGTCGGAGAAGAGTGAGCGCTGCTGCACTTTCTTGCCCAGAAGCACCAGCCCAAACGTGAACATGATTTGAGTGAGAACTCGGTTCTTTGTCTGAGTACTTCCCACCTCCTTTTAACAGCAATTCGCTCACAGTCTGTTTGAATTTATGGAGCTAGATGGAATTTGGGGGGAAATGAGAGAAAAGATGAGCAGTATGATAAGGAATACAGCGTAGACATTTTCAAATGGCCAAATTGTGTGTTATCTGCTGTCTGATCCATCTCTATCTTCTCTTTGTTGCTTGCCTGTCCTCTATCTGTCCTATCCTCTCTTTTGTAGTCTTCATGAAATGAAATGTAGAGTTTCATCCTCAACTTCCTGTCATCCAAAAGTTCTATCCAGATATCTCTAGTAGTTGTTGCATTAACACTGGTAGAAATCAGTTCAACACGCAAAAGACAGGACCACACTTTAAAACGGTGCAGTGTTCTACAGTCCTGCTGTGTCTTGCTGCAGATAACCTGGTCAGGGTGTGTAAAGTTGTGACATTACTCAAATGTTAAAAGGTGTAATATGTACAGGGTGGTGCTGCTGTAAATGTAAGCCTATGTTTGTATTTATTTGTTTATTTATTTATTTATTTGTTAACTTGGCTTTAAGGTAATAATCAAGAAGACAGACAATGCCTAAATGAACATTGTAAAGCAATGACATGATGCATCATGCATATTATACAGGACACAGGCATATAGATATTCTGGACATAGCACATGCCAAACTGAATTAGTCTCAACCAGTGTAATCTGCACAACTCATTGTAGTGTTTGCTTATAATACCAGTGGTCCACTGTTATGCTTTTATCATGTAACCATTTGGCTACTTGGAAATGTAGCTGCTTACTGTATACTCTTTGCCACTGTGTCATTTGTTTTATGGAAAAGCCATTACAGTAAGGGTCATTACCAAGCATCACTGGAAAACCAGTTTGACTACACATTTTTAGTTTGCCTAAACAAATGGAGTCAAACACTCAAATTGGGGTGCCAGCTAAGTTCAAATGTAAAAGACTGCTTATTTTCACTGAACCTTTTCTGTGTGCATACTTCCTTGATGGCCAATGTGAAACTTGCCTAAAATAAACTATTATGCATCCTGAGAACTGTGTTTTGTGTTGTTGAGTTATCTGTAAACAGGTACGTTCCAAAATGCAGAATGGCAACTATGCAAGAAAGCTGCTTCTGAAGCTGAGAGAACTGAAGACATAGGCTACAGATTAATCAGATTAGGTGTTTATGACATCCAGACACCCAATATGCCTGTCTGGTGTAGCGCCACCAGCTGGCCAAAGTTTTTTTTTTGGAATTTATTAACAAAATATTAGTTAATATAAATCTCATGATATCCACATGCTCAAACTGCCAACATCACCAACAGTAAGTGTGCCAGACATTGACAACACCTTGGTTAATTGTTTGGAAACTTTCAAAAATATTGGATATTATTATTATGATGATATTCACATGCCTAATTAATGTGTGTGGTATAGCGCCACCAACTGGAATTAGAAGGATTTTTTTTCATTTATTTTAGGTATTGATATCAGATTCATTAGATTAATTCAATTTAGGTGCATGTCAACTTATACTTCACACATCTACACTGGAATACACACACACACACACAGATATACACACACACTTACAGAATGTGACACACCAAAAAGGACATGTTTATTAACAAGACAAGTCAAAAAACACATGAGTCTCACTACACACCACACACATGTTCTCTGTATCAGACACACACTCTCTCTCTCTCTCACACACACACACAATAATACTGACCTGCCTGTACATTGCAATAAGAGAGATCTGCACACGCACACACAGATACACAGGCTGACACAAAAAACATTTTAATTGATGTCACTAGTCAAAACGCACACAGACACAAAGAGCCACATCATTGCAACCTACAATATTATTTGGTGAAGTGCCACCTGAGTATCATCATCACAGTGTAAAACGTCACACCCAACAGGAAGTGAGTAAGTGTTTCCAATGTATAAAATTTGCTAAACCAAATTGCACACACATCAGATGTGTGCATTGACACTCGCACCGCATGTGAGTGCATTCGTTGGTTTCCGAAATGGTAGGCCTACGGGTCGCAGAGCCACGTGTGCTCGGGCCTGTCATGGCAGCTATATTTCTGTTTGTCCCCCATGTTACCAGCCATGTATGTACTGTAGGCAATAGGCATGCATTTATTGCACAAAAAGGGAAATGCAGTTCAGTTTAAAAAGAGGCCGACTGACTGTTACAGTTGATTCCACTGTTGTGAAGTCGCTCCAATATACAACATTAATAGCCCTCTGCCAGCCAATCAGAAAATAGCATTTCTTGTCTCTTGGGGATATAGTATGTTTTCAATAATATGCCTTGTAGTTTATTTTAAGAGTTGGTATACCATGATTATTGTGTGGGTATTTTTGTATTTTCAAATGACAAATTACTTATATTTTAATTAAATACATTTTTCACATCAGTATTTTGTATTTTATTTTATTACATTTTATGAGCCAGTATTTATAGTTTGTAACAAAATAGTTTTTGATGTATTTGTGCCCACTTCTGCCTGCAGGTATGCCTGCTTTATAAATAAGATGATAGGGAAAAACATTCCAGATAAGCATTCAATAATGAATACTGAATATTATATTATATAATATAATATGTTATATTATATTATATTATATATTAGCCTGTAATTAATGTGCAGTAAGCAGAATTTACAGATCAAAATTGCCTAACTGCTGTTTTTAGTTAAGGCTATATGTTTATTGTTAAGCTAGCTGAATCATTTCCTGATAGAGAAGACAAATCATTTTGTGGATCATATAAAATTTGCAAGGATGTGACTCAACAATCTCTGGTAGCCTATAAGTGACATCACACTCTGTCTGCCACTCGTTGTCTGTAGCTGATCAAAATTACATAAGCCTAAAGCTTTGATGTAAGGCTATATGTTTAGCCTATTGAATAACTTAATGATAAGACAAACCATTTTGTAGAAGGATGCATCATCATATGAGATTTGCAACGATGTGTCTTTGGTAGCATAAATCATTCTCGTTCTTCGTTCTCAATACCAATTTCAAGTTTTTGCCTGATATTGCACAGCGCTTTCTTCAAAGGCCACTGTTCCCACCTAGTTTGGCCTATAATCAAATGCTTGACCTCTTTGGAAAGCTAAGGCACTGTAGTTTCTTCAGAAACAATCATAATGTGTGATGTCCTGACACAGAGTTACAGAAGCTAGAATATTGTTTTTTTTGCTTATTCCACAACATTCTAATTACAGTTTTGTCAGTAGGCTATTTGCTGAAGGATAATGCATAAAAACAACCCTCATTTTAACATATTTCCACCAACTGGATTGTCATGGACTTTTACTATTTAGATCACCAATTGAAATATAAAAATGTGAAAATAAATTATGTTGCAATTAGTTTTAGGTCAGACCTTACTTTGCCTGGACTAATATTTAAATCCAAGGATTTGATGTCAGACAGGACATTTTATCAACCGTAGGCCTATATCAGACACTGATCAAATCTGTCATCTCCTTCAACATTACATCTTGGTACTGCTTCCTAACAAACAGATGCAAGGGAAAGCTGGCTAGGATAATTAAGCAGGCGGGCAAGATCATCAGCATACCACAAAAACAGCTGTCAGATCTGTACACTCAGGCAGTAAGAAAATCACATTCCATTCTCCAGGATCCATCCCATCCCCTCCGCAGATGTTTTGAGCTGCTACCATCAGGCAGAAGATACAGATTTTGCCAAAAAGTCACTATACACAAAATCCTTCATACCCAAGGCAATACATACAATACGCACACAAAACATAAATCTTAAACAACGTCACACACATAATTAGGACATTGCCTTCAATCGAAGAAAACATGGCAACGTGTTGGACAATAAAGCTTTTTGTATTAGAATTTGAATAACATGCATTTCTGAATGGGAAATTAAGGAAGTGTGACTATTGTGACGTGACCACATTGCTTTAGAACAGCCAAAGAGTTTAGCCTTCATCCCCAAATCGATCGGTGATGCGCACAGGGCCTTCACAATGCAGAATGGTGAGGTTGTGCGTCGTTCAATATCACGCCATTACGCTGATGTAAGCGCACAAGATGGTAACATCTCTCACCTTCTCGTGTTCGTGTCCGATGCCGAAAGAAATGCCTTCCCCACGCTGTTTGCACTCTCTGAGAATGGTAGGCTAATTTTGATCGACGGTCGGCACTCACATGAGCATTCTGCATTTCATGATTTTTAGTATATTTAGCCTACCTTATGTTCACAGACATTGAGAGCATCTGGTCAAACGTGTCATCCTTCATTGAACGTCAGATGTTGTGCCAGAAGGTAATTTGACATCAATGTAAAGCAGTAAATATGTGAGGATCCCATGCATTGGTCTCTTGAGTGACAGCTATGGAAATTAATATTGGCTGACTGATTCCTCTGTCTTATAAAGGTTGGATCAGCGATTTCAGGCCAAAAAAAGGCCCAACCATAAATGATCAGATTCATCTAATCTTTCCTAACATCTGAGCTGCCTGCCTCACAAGCAGGCCGTCAAAAAACCACGTCTCTGTAGGCATCCTAGGCTCTGAGATCTGTACACAAAAACAATTGCAACCAACAAAGGTTGGGAACCCCTTAAAGACAAAATAAAGTGTTTCAACCACGACGAGATGCGCGTTTAGGAGAGTTTTAATTGCAGTAGAGGGAGGGAATAGCGAGCTAGCTCTCTGTTTTGTTTGAACATCAACAGAAGTGACATATCCCCGCTATTTTAAGTCTAACCTATTGTCTTGATTGAGACTTATGTGCTTGGTTTTAGGGGGTACACATTGCAAGGTTGGGGACCTTTACATTCTCTGTCCAGAGAATGGATGTAGGCAGAAAGCACAAGCTGATCCAAAGGCCTATCTTTCTTCTGGCGGAGAAGTTCAAACTCTTCACTGGCCTGAAACAGAAGATGGCCTCACCCTCAGCTGGTCAGTGATGACTCACCCCTCAGTACAGAACTGATCTCTTATTCTGTCATGTTCTCAGCTTTCCCCTCCCCTTCCTTCTTGCCCTCTCTCTTGCCCATTATTACACATTGTGGGCAGCATGTTCCTCAGGCATTGCGAGAATTATTCTAAATCCTCAATATTGAATAGTAGATCTGGTCTGCATTTAGCCTAGGTCCTAATTTGTCTCCGCTCAGGGTGTGTGTCTGTGTGTGTGTGTGGGGTGTGTGTGTGTGTGTGTGCGTATGTGTGTGTGTGTGTCTGTACTGCAGGAGAGGTGCCGGTGGTGCCACTGAACTTCAGCGCCCTGTCGGCAGACAGCCCATTCGAGCGTGACGTCGTGGAGCTTTGTGTGCGGGAGAGCCTGATGCTGCTGATGAGCATGGTTGCAAAGCGTACGGCCGTCCTGTTCAGCTTTCACGGCATCGGCCTGCTGTCCTTTCGGCAGGGCAATGTCAGCATGAGGTTCGACCAAGACTTCCTCACAGCTCTAGACAGGGCGTGGGGTCTGGGCTACAAGAAGAACAACAACAGTGTGAGTGTGCTTGTGTGTGTGTGTGTGTGTGTGTGTGTGTGTGTGTGTGTGTGTGTATGTGTGTGTGTGTGTGTGTGTGTGTGTGTGTGTGTGCGCGCGCACGCGTGCAAGCGCGTGTGTGTGCGTGTGTGTGTGTGTGTGTGTGTGTGTGTGTGTGTGTGTGTGTGTGTGTGCGCACGTGTGCAAGCGTGTGTGTGTGTGTCAGTGAGAGAGAGAAAGGGAGAGACAGAAGGATCCTGAAGATGAACGCGGAACATCTGGAAATAACAAGGCAAAAAGAAGATCAGATTAAGGGAATGAGAAAGACTGACTCACTGTGTGAGTCATTGTGCATTTCCCTTCTATGTTTCCAGAGGGTAAGCAGCTACACAGCCCATAAGTGCTGTCCAGACAGAGACCATGAGCTGTCTCCATTCCAACCCAGCCGCTCCTCACTGGATGTGAGGGACCAAACCTCCTCCTCCTCCTCCTCCTTAGAACACAAGGAAGAGGGTGGGAATCGAGAAAGAAAGAAAGGTGAAGTAGGGTGAAGTCACTTGTTTCTGTGTGTGTGTGTGTGTGTGTGTCTGTGTGTGTAGGAGGGGGGGGGGGTCAAAGGATAGAGGAAGCTATGCACAGGTCTCTCTCTTCATTCCAGCATTCCAGGACAGGTTTAGGCTATAGGCTTTCTACAAAGCCTCTTTCTGAAGAGGCAATGTGAGCCACCTGACTCAGATGTCCTAATCTGTTATCTTAACATAGCATAGTCTTGGAAATCAAGATGTTTTGGCTGTGTGTGTGTGTGTGTGTGCGTGCATGCGTGCGTGCTACATGCGTGTGTTTGCCATCATTGTGGAATTGTGCTTTATGAGAGCAGAGGAGAGGGGAATTCCATTGGTAGTGTGTAAAGGCTTGTGTGACTGTTATGCTATTTCTGGCCTATGCAGCTGACCACACTACTGGCCAGTGGGCCAGAAGAGAGACTCTAAAGCTGGCCACAGTGAAAGGGATATGCCTGACCGAAGACCTGGAGGTCTCTCCACAAGAGCAAACAGAGAATAGGTGAGAGAAGACAGACAAGAAGATGTCAATTACAGCATAGGCTGTTGACAAAGCTATTCATATCTTCTTCAAGGAAAGATTGTCAGGGGTACTTTCATATCAGAATGTGTTCTTAGTCACAGCAAATTAGTACAATAATATACATACTTTTGAATCTTCCAAACTTGCATTACATTTAGCTGAAACTACAATGCACTATATGTCTGCTCAAAAAGGCCCCATAACAAATGGTTCAGGAGTGTTTTTCAGATGTCCAGTTTGGTCTTCAAAGTGTAGAATGTGGCCTTAAAGCCTGTATTTGGTCAGGGTAGCCTAAGATATTGGACCTTGGTTGAACAAGCATATTTGAGTGACAATGTTCTTTTCAATTTTGCAGGGATTACTGTATACACACAACTCTACAGTTTCACCCATAGATATAGCTCATAGGCATTTCCCAGAAACTCTATCCCAGCACAACCCTGAACACCGCACCTCCTAGTAGTACCATCTACTCTTCCATTCAGTGGTGCGCAGCTTAAGGCAGGGGCAGACCCACTGGGATTTTTCACCGACTAGTTAAATGCAAACTCCTAAAGTAGGCTAAAGCATAAGATCTGCAGTGACTTAGCTCAGCCCTTTGCATCTTAGACACAGCAATTTCACCTGACCATATATTTAAAATGCATGGTCAGGTGAAATTGCTGTGCCTACTTTTGAAGTATAACAAAAAACAAAAGCAAATAATCACTTTTTTTCAGTGAGTCCTCTAGGACATGTTTTGATAGTGATTTGTAAATGGGAAAGAATTCAGATCAATCTGAATCACAACAATGAGAAATGTAATGATTTATAATTCATAGATAATCATTCTTCCGCCAAGAAATACATTTCTTCTATCAGAATGGTTGCCAAGCGACGTCGAGACGCAGCAACTCTAACTTTTGTATCAATTTGGCGCAGTAATATAGAACAATATGTGGTCAAGGTGTATGGTTATGCTGGATTTTACAACAGCATCAAACGCGATTCAGCCAATTATAATCAAGGACCGGAACTATTTTAGAATCTTCCAAATTAACAATCTACATAAGTTTTGTAAAAATCCACCCTGTTGTAACATAGTGTTTTTTCATGCACATTGTGTCATCATGCTCTAGATTGCAGCAGGGAGGAGATGGTGAGGTCAAGGAGGACCAGGAGTTCCATTTCTGTGAAGGCTACTGTCAGGACATTGGGCAGGTGAAATCCCTTGCAATAATGCACTGATGTGTTTCAATGATGTGACATCTATCCATTTCCACCTGTTTTTAATCTCTCTATTGTAGGAAGTATGTCACTATATCAGTTTGTGTGTCTATGCATGTGTGTGTCTGCATTGGTGTGTGAGTATACAGTACATTGATGTGCATGTGTGTGCGTGTATGTGTATGTATGTGTATGTGTATGTGTATGTGTATGTGTATGTGTATGTGTATGTATGTATGTATGTTTGTATGTATGTATGTATGTATGTGTGTGTGTGTGTGTGTGTGTGTGTGTGTGTGTGTGTGTGTGTGTGTATGTGTGTGTGTGTGTGTGTGTGCGCGCGCGTGCGACGCGTGCGTGCATATACATATACTGCACAGGAGCTGTGCAACATGTGTAGGGAGCGTGCTCAGAGGAACATGTCGACTGAAAATTTGACTGAGGAGAGGAGGTGGGTGGAGAAGGAGGAGGAGAGGCTCTTCATGATCAACCAGGAGAAGCTCAACCAGGAACAAATGCACAGAGAGCAGGTCAGTAGGCTAGTCAGCTCATAGACGACCAATCAGACTCAGGCCGGTAGGCTATTCAGCTCAAAGCCAGCCAGTCAAGTCTGTATGTATGGTCAATGATCTATAGTCTACAGTCAAGACTCAAAGAGGGCAGGTCAGTTAGGTTTGTTAGAAATCCACAAAATAGACGAAGGGCTTGGCTTACACACACCCTGGAGGACAGACCCGAGTGTATAATTTTTCATTTCTAAATCACGACTGACAGGCAAAACAGATGTTTGGGTTCAAATTGACCACCTTGTGATCACTTTTAAACTCAACTTTGATAAGTTAGCCCACGGCCAGCCTGTGATAGCCTGGGTAAACCCACACAAACCTGTTAGCAAATGTGAATTTGCTCTGCAGGTCAGTCTGAATCTCCTGGAAAGGATCCCATCAACAACTGTTTCTGAACTTCCCATTTTACGACTTCCAGGAGTGTAACCAGCAGTGAAATTTAACCTAAACTCATGCATTAAACTCTTACTAAATCGTTTCAGAAGTGCAGCAAACACATATTTCCCTCACGGGATCAAAAGAGTATATATACTATAGATACATCCTTCTTGTAAACAAAGGCTTTAAATGCAGTTTCCTGGGTTTTTGGTGAATTAGAAATTAGCGTCAGCGTCATCCTTTCTAGACTGACCCTTTGCTTGCAGGTTCGTGTGAGTTCACCCAGGCTAAGCCTATGAGAGGCAAAGTATGTGTAAAGAACACTCTTCTTCCTGGAATTCTGCCGCAACACATTAATCAATTATCACCAATACAAAATGGTTTCACACATAGATATCATGACAGAAAGAAGTCATAGTAATTTGAAATGGCAGTTGACTTCCTGTGTAATTTCTTGTAATGATGCATTTTTTATTACCGTACTTGGGTTGGGTTAGAGCAGGAAAGAATTACAGTAAAGTGAGGACCCCAAGAGAAATAGTATTTCATTCATCATAAATATAACATTAAATTACTTTATTCTTGGCATATCTCTTCTTGATTTGATCCCTCTGGCAGGCTCATGAGAAGCTGTTGAGGAGGAGGAACGAGCAAGATGCTGAGTGTAACATTGAGATGGCGAAGGCCAGGGAGAGAGAGGCTCAGCGGTGTAACAAGTATCATGTGAGTAGACTCCAGCCATCATGCTGAGCACGAAGTAACACAGAGAGAGTAGGCCAGGCTGGTAGGCTCAATCACTCACTCACTCACTCACTCACTCACTCACCCATTTAAGTTAAGTTTCAAGTTTCAAGTATTCACCACATACTCAAGTATAAAGGTATAACCAGAAGTAAAATGCTTAGGTACCTGTCCAGTTGTGCACTTACAATAACCCACATAAATACATCCATAATAATACCCACCCATAGCAAAAGGGCAAGTGACGTGGAACAGTCTCATGGCCTGAGGAGAGAATCTCCTCCTCAGTCTTTCTGTGTTGGCCCTGAGCAGGCGCACACCTGCGTCACACTTTGCCGCCGCCACCCTGAAGATTATGATTCAGTTCTATTTTTGTCGGCACTGCTCAATAAAATCCATTGCTTATCGAATACTTGTCAGTTAAAAATGTTGCCGCTGATGTGCATGGCAAGTGAAAGTGCACGCACGATGTCGCCTGTCTGCGGAGCACCTTACTCGTCCATACTCACTTTATCACTCAGGTGTTCTCTCTCACTCACTCGCTCACTCCACACACTGAGCTCCACTGTTGAGCTATACTGATACGATCTCACACTGATAGGATCTAAAGTAATTTCCTCTCTTTGTCAGGAGAATCTACTTCTCTTGCATTTCTCCGAGCAGTTTGTGCAATTTTAGTGTGGACATGGAAGCCAAAGTTAAGTGTGCCGTGTGCACAATGGCTATTTTTGCTGTTTGTTAGATGTGCGTACGAATCATTTTTATTCCGCTATTCAGTGTTGAATGCCGAGTTAAGCACTTTATCTCAGTCTAGTTTCCGGCAGATGAAGATAAAATAATTGATTGGGCTGTGAGGGCGATGAGTGTGCAGGAACATGATGTTATGACACAACACACATTATGCTTCTTTCACTTCATTTTACTGCTGTGGTATTACCTGGAAAAGTAAGTAAGTAAGTCTAGTAAGTAAATCTTTTATTTATGTAGTACATTTTTATACCGTCTGCAAAATGTAATCCATGAATTCTGAAATCCATGTCAGTGCTTTTCAAGGTTGTGTGTTTGTGTCTCCGTGTCTCCAGGGGTCATACCTCTTCCGAGTGCGTCCTGGGACCCCTCCTCCTCCGCTGCTCAGACATGGTCAGTACCTGCGGGAGCTACTGGACCAAGTGGAGGACCACCGGCAACAGCAGGCTCTGGATCAGCAGAGCCAGAACCTCATGGACCGGCTTGGTCAGATGGAACTGGCTGACGAGTGAGTGAGAGAGGGGGCAGGGAGAACAGAGAGAGAAAGAAAGAGAGAGTGAGAGAGAGAGAGAGAGAGAGAGAGAGAGAGAAGTAAAGTAAGGAAAAGTAATAGAGGAGCATAAGAGGTGTGTCTGTGCGTGTGTGTGTGTGTGTGTGTCTGTGCTTGATGGAAAGCCAAAGGCTAAAACAAACAAGCCTACATTTATACAAAATGTTCTTACTAGACCCTGCGCTGGACTTCCTGCAAAACCCCTTTCTGAAAAGGCCCTCTTAAGCACATGACTCAGAAATATGTGAATATTCTGACTGAGATAAGCCTCTGAGACAGCCTCATACATAGTTGAACATTACATGGCCGCTGTCACCAGTATTGCCAGTATTGCCACGGCTGACTAGTGTGGTCAGAAATCTCCAGGCACACTCAGGTGTGAGAAATCACTGCAGGTTTATTCACGATACCGGGAGCAAGTCACTGGCAACAGCACCTTCCAGTAACACTACTCAAAGTTCTCTAGGGCGAGGCCCCATCTTATACACGTTAGGTACATTGTGGTAATACACATCACATGAGTACAATGTTCTTTTCCAAAGAAGCGTCAAACTGGGGGTAAAAGTGGGACTGATTACCAGGGCCCCAAGAGGGGAGAGTGCCCTTGAAAAGTCTGGAATATATGCATGAGGGGGGGGGGGGGGCATGGGGCCCATCAGGACTGCCTATGCATAGGGCCCAGGATCTGGTGCTACGCCCCTGGAAACACAAGACGTTTACCCAACTGCTGTTCCCACAATTCACTTTCATGGATTTTTTTCTCCTCTCATGCCCTAATAGTTCTGTTTCATCCTTTCATCAAAATATAACTCTTGGGGGAGGCGAGGGGCCTTGATTCTGTTGTGGGGGCCCTACGTGCATAGTGCGCGAATAGGGTGGTCGGGCTCTGATTAAGTCACATTATGCTGTTACTGACCACTTACAATTTAAGGTAGGCTATGCTCTGTAGGCATTGTTGTGCAAGTTCATACTTCACAAGAGCTACCGGGATGTTGGAAGTGTTTTGTGAGAGGAGGTGCGGATAACAAAAGGGTGGGTCCGGGGGTATCAACCCCGGGACATTTTTGAAATTCTGTCTGTTAAATACACAATTTTAACACAGTTTGGGAAGGACAGAAATACCATTGGCTAACAAAGTAAGCAGGGCCAGTCTTCTGTCTGACTCAGGTGATTGCTACCTGCAGAAGGTTATCTCTTCACTGCTTGACACTAGCCTGCATATTTCACGTTAACAATGGAGATATTAGTAAAACTACCTTTCGGTTAACAGAGATGCAGATCCTCTCCCTAATTCATTTATTTGCGCAACAGCTCACATTCTGTGTTCTCTCCAGTGAGACGACCGAAATACAGTAGTTATACATACACACATATAGTTACGCACACACACATCAGTCACAATGAGGTGCTGTGTTTGGCAGGATCTCGGAGCAGAGGCATCAGCAGCTGCAGAGGAAGGTCAGTGCTGTCAGGTGCTATAAGAGGGCTCTGGACACCCAGTGCAACGGAGGCTGCACAGGCCTGGGCCGCACAACAAGGGTATGTTACGTGACTGTGTGTGTGTGTGTGTGTGTGTATGTGTGTGTGTGTGTGTGTGTTTGGTTATCTATGGAAACAAAGTAGGTTGTTTCATATAGCTATTTTGTGCATGTATGAAAAGGTTTGTGTGTGTGTGGGGGGTGGGGTTGATGTGTGCTTGTGAGCATGAGTATGGCTATGTGCGAGAGAGAATGTACTATGTTTAACAGGCATGCAACAGACATCTGGTATCCTCTTGAGAGGAAGTGGTTTTGTTGCTCCGGCTCACACACAGCACAACTTTAAACATCAGACTTTCAGATGGTATTCAGGGTGTATAAATAGGTCAGACTCTAGCACCCTGAACTGCCTTCAGATCATGAGATTAAGTTCCACAGAGCATGTGCACAGATGTGAATTTCTTGAGCTTACCGTACCTTGCTTTGGATTCACACACCATATGTCAAGCCTCCCCCTGTATTTAAACACATTGAACAGACAGTTGTAGAACAGACACATGGATAATATCTGCTTTGTTAAATCTATCCGACTACATTTTGCTACATTTCAACTGCATGATACTGAAACTCTGCTAACTGCTCATAACAGCAGAAAATAACGCCTGACATGGTAACCTAAGCAGGAGATATAAGCCCAAAAGGTCATAAGGTCACAGAAGGTCGATGCACTGGCATCTTCAATCCCTGGGGTGAAATGGGCTCTGATTTGGATCAGACTGTATCAGCTGTACCAGATGTAAGGTCCTGTCAGGATCTAAAGCCAGTCCACATAAGTTAACACTACAGTATGTATGTAGCAGAGGCTTTGATGTAATTTATGTCAAAGGGATGTTTCCAAATGTGTACCTACTCATACTCTTACTATAAATGATGTATTTATATTGCTCTGTGATGTCTTGTAATGTCTGTTTTAAGCAGCAGTTCCTTTTACCCAAGACAATGTTCTCCCTTGTAAAGTGGCGTATAGAATAACAATAATGCAGTAATGGCAACAATAGCACCCCTAACATCCCACCAGTCGCCTGCAGAGAGCCCGGTCTTTTGCCGGTACGATGAAGTGCCCAGTGCGCTGGCGGAGCAGAAGCAGAGGGCACGAGAGCTGCGGCAGCACCAGATCAACGACGCCACCCTCCGGCGCCGGGACGCGCGCTTCAGCCGCATCCTGGAGCAGAAGAGGGAGATCGACATGCTGAACAGGACGCGGCAGGAGTGAGTTGAGTCCAGGATGAGAGAGGAAGTGAAAAGGGATGGAGTTAGAGGAAGTGAGATAGAGTTAGAGGAAGTGAATAGGGATGGGAGTTAGAGGAAGTGAAAAGGGATGGAGTTAGAGGAAGTGAATAGGGATGGAGTTAGAGGAAGTGAATAGGGATGGAGTTAGAGGAAGTGAGATGGAGTTAGAGGAAGTGAATAGGGATGGAGTTAGAGGAAGTGAGATGGAGTTAGAGGAAGTGAATAGGGATGGGTGGGTGAGGTAAGGGAGGTGGAGAAAGAGGGAAATATGGGCTGGGTGGAGGACACCACGTAGGTGTTTCAGAGCTGATGGAAACCTGGCCACACAGTCCACTGTTTCAGAGAAACAGGTGAAACAAGGATGGATGGATGGACAGCAGAAAATGGATGGATGGATGGATAGTTTATTGATCCCCAAGGGGAAATTCAAAGTGTCAAGAATGATGACAACATTGAATAAAATTTTCAAAAAACAACTGAATTGTTTACAATCAACCAGTACAATCATTACAACCAATTAAAATAGTTGCCTGTCAGCTTCTAATCAGGAAATATAATTTGGTAGACATACAGTAGCAGTGTTCCACAGGGGAGTATGGGTGTGGTTGTCCTTGTAAGAGGTTCAGTGGGGTGATGCTTGGCATGTGATGTTTCTCCCGCCAGGATGAGAGCAGATCTTGTGACTCGTCATAAGAAGCTGCGCGCCATGAGAGGGGCACTGGAGGACCTCTGGGCTCGAACTGTCGAGACCAAGAGGCTCCGAGAACAGGAGGAGAGGAGCTTCATGAGGTAGGCCTTCTAGCTCTCTATCTAGTCAAACATTCATGAGGTAGGCCTTCTAGCTCTCTATCTAGTCAAATATTCCACTGGGGAAAAAAAGCTAGTCCTAGACTAAAACAAAAAAAACTTTGAAGATCTCCACTGAAAACAAAGAGCTTTTCAGTTAAAGACTAGGGTTACTGGATTTACAATTCAGGTTTGCTGAACAAATATGGTGATATTTAATTCTTTTGAAGTAATTTGTGATAAAACGTACAGAAAACGGCAGTGGATCAATGTACAATGTACATGAATAATGTAGATTTCAAGTCACATTTTACTCCCCTCTCCCCAGTTCTTCTTGGACCTAAATCAACATGCTCAAAGTAGTCTGGCTCAGTGGCTCTCAGATTCATAAATGTCCATAACCTTATTATTCCACAAACTCGCACATCCAGACTTGTCACAGACCGTACACTGGAGTCTTGCTTTCTGACGTCTGTGCTGTGTTTGTAGGGCTGGTGGTCGTCTGGTGATGGACCAGTGTACCGAGTACCAACGCTGTGGGCAGTGCCAGAGACGGCTCGGTTTCTGTGGAGGAACTAACTTGTGGAAGGAATCCCGCTACATCGCTGGCTCTCGACTGATGGTGTAGTTCATGGCAGCCATCTTCTTTTCTTTTTCTTTTTTACTTCCTGAACATCTAGATTTGCGTTATTCCAAATGGAACCTCTTAAGTAAAGACACAGAACAGTTTTAAAAGCATATGTTTATTTATTTTGTTGTATATTGCCTTCAAAAAAACCCTCCATGGAATACAATTCCTTTGTAGTGCATCACTTGTAAAGCATGTTGATAAAAGTCAGAGCAGAAACAGGGCTTCTATTGTAGCAAGACACGAGCAGATTCAAGCTTGCACGTAATGGAAATAGAAGGAAACACACAGAGACACTCACTCACGCTCACACAGAACTGTGTGGCTATTCATCGGCACATTTTTTCCCTTCCTCTAAAACTTTGGCCTAATAAAATTCTACTTAACTAAAACCATCATAGAAAACAAGAAAACAGGACCGGACTCAGAGAATGGACAAAAGAACGGCACAAAAATAATTACGTCTACCACCATAATGCAGTAGTCTCTGAGTATTCAAACATTCAGACAGTCACAGGCACCCTGTCAGTTTGTGCTGGCAGACTTTATACAAAAATAACCTCTTATCTAAACCCTCTCTGCTGCTCAGGCAAGTTGGGAGAGGAAGTCTAATGAAATCATGGGCATTTAGAAGTGCTTTCAATGAAAAGCTAATAACAGTGACGGTAACAAATGTCATACTTTAGAACACAGAGCTAAATACCTTCTTATAAAATGTATTCAGTAGCCATTTTGTGCGGTACTTTATAAAAGCCATGATTAACTTCCACAATGACGATGAAATGATCTATAAGAGCCACGGTCCACAAAGCACATGTCCACAGAGAGCATGAAAGACATGCCTAGTTTAGCCATGGAGCTCTGAGCTGAACTGGTTCCATCAGTCAGCAGGGAGTGTGTACATGCGCGCGGCATCTAAGGAAGATGAGTTGGCCTACAAACGGGTGCCAGTTCAGTTCAGTTCATTTTGGTACAGGCCACACTGGGCACAGACAAGAGCACTTGACACATGGGCTGGATCCAAAAAAGAACATTACATTAGTAATACAAAATGCTACACTGCAGGAAAGTGTTGGGTGGTGATTGGCCCTAGTTGGCTGGATGAGTAACGGCAAAAAAGAGGCGTCATATAGATATGTCTTTGTCTTTAAAAACAAGAGAGAGGGGGAGAGAAAGAGAGAGTTGGAGGGATAGAGAGGGGGATGAAAAGATGAAATTCAGAGAGAAAAACAGGCGGAGGATTTCTCCCTCCACTCTCCCTTCCCTGTCTTCTGCACACACCCTCTGTCTGACAGCATGGGAGATAAAGAAGAGTAAAAACAGTGACTAGCAACTCGCTCTCCTCCCCTATTCACTGCTTTCAGTCTCTTTTCCTCCCCTCTGTCTATCCTTATTAAAAACAGAGCAGAGGATTGTGAGAGAGAGAGAGAGAGAGAGAGAGAGAGAGAGAGAGAGAGAGAGAGAGAGAGAGAAAGAGAAAAAGAGTGCGACCGTGGCATCAGTTCTGGCACTGATAGCGGTCTACACATCCTGGACCTTCTGGGCGGCTACCGGCCAGTCGTAGCTGTCTAGGACGAAGGAATCGTAGTCGGCGTTGTAGACGTGGGACAGAATGAAAGCCTCCTTGTCCTTGGGCTCCGGGTACAGGGACGCAACGTTATTCCTGTAGGCATAGTCCACGAGCTGAAAGAGGAACATGCAATCAAATTAACAGGGTTGAGACACAATGCACTTTGAGGAAGAGTGACAAAGGCCATCGTTTTTCTGTAATTAATTTAATTCATGCGTCATGACTACATGAGGCCTCCTCTTCATGTAGCTGCTCTAGCTTAGAGCACAAACACTGCATTTGTCTGTGTGAAGGTAATAGAGAGGGACTGTAAGCTAACGGTCTTATGAAGGGAGGGATTGTGTGCGTCACCCACGTAGCTGTCTAGCATTTGATCCAATAGCCATAAATAGCTACATTAACCACACAAACCTCTTAACCCAGTTTATAAAATAGACCAATATCTGAATATAGTCGAGCTCAATTTGAAAGTCTTTGTGCAATGGCATCACTCTTACCTCTGCCGAGGGGAAAATAGGTGTGTAGGAGTTGAGTAGATATACAGTATTTTACAGTAAGTTATTCAGGCAGTTTTAGGTGCATCGCAGAATATAAAGAAAATAAAGTACCATGTTCAGTGGATGACATTGTGGTTTTATGAGTGAGTGTGGGCAGCCTGTGATATTACACTGTGGGAATGTTGTAGTTTATAGTACTAGTAAAGTGTAGTAATTATATTACAGTGATATTTCAGCATATGTGTGGGGCGGTAATGAGACACTCAGAATTTAGCAATGCTAACATGGAAGCAGTACTAGGCAACATGGGTGGGGATAACAGGCATTTTGGAGATGGTGGAGGTTCTGACCTTGACGGCGATCTTGAAGGACACCTCCCTGATGGTGCTGAGAGGGGGGTAGAGTCTGCCCTCCGCCAGGTGCTCCTCCGTCACCATCTCTGCTATGGCCTGAGGCGGAGAGCAAGAGTTACTCAACATGCTGCTTTACAGCAGGTATGAATGAGGGAGGGTCGGAACAGTGGTTATTTTAAAGAAGCAAAATTAAGGTAGCAATGCTTATGGACAGGCACTGCTCCCCTGTGTGTGTGTGTGTGTGTGTGTGTGTGTGTGTGTGGTGGAAAAGGAAAAAAAAAAAGCATCACACCTCGGCACTTTTAAGGAAGATGTCATCGGAGATGTGACGCACTCCGCAGGCGATGACACCCAGGGCAACTCCGGGGAAGACGTAAGCGTTGTTGCCCTGGCCGGGGTGGAATGTGCGGCCATCCGCCAGGGTCACCTTCTTAAAGGGGCTCCCGCTAGCAAAGATGCCCCTGCCCTGTCCAGACAGCACACAAGAGCGCTCAGTTGCAAATTTACTGCATCAGTTCACAAATGATTGGATAAACTGAACACAGAGAGGTAGTCAAGCAGAGAGAACTTTGACATTTAGCATCAAGGGTACATCCTGTTCAATACAAGATGATAAATGGCCAAAGGAAATCTGAAATCAATACTTTCTATAAGTAGGAATATAAACTAGACTAGTGCTGCCACAGCCAAATAGCTGAATATTACACTAAGCTTTTCACTGAATAAAATAATACAGATAGTAGGGCTGTAACTAACGATTATTCGACAGTCAATTAATTTATCCGTTATTTTATCAATTAATCAAGTAGTTTAATCAATAAAATGGTATTATATACAATAGTAACATAATTTTTTCCCCCCTAAAGTTCAAGAATATGTCCTCAGATTACCTCAGTGAGTTTATAGCACTGCTCTGCTGTGCACTCTGCTTTGCTGGTGGGGTTGCTCAGGGCGAAGATGATGGGTCTCTCGTTGAAGGATGCCATGTTCTTGATGATCTTCTCGGTGAAAGCACCTCCGATGGCCGCCACACCTAAAGGGAAGAGCACAAAGCCGGACCAGGGCAGATCAGAACATGCTTTTATTAAAGCAACTAGTGGTTGAATTTTTAAATAATAAAAATTGTGGGAATGTATTTACTCAATGTATATTTATCATCACATGCCACAAAATTATCAATGTCTTTCAGGTTTATCTTGAGGCACCTCTAGGTTTTGGTCATTTAAAATGAATTTAGTGCAATGCCAAATCTGTTGTTAATTGAATTGAATTTTTTAAATCTTGAATTTCCCCTTGGGGATCAATAAAGTATCTATCTATCTATCTATCTATCTATCTATCTATTTATCTATCTATCTATCTAAGGGATTGCGCTTTCTTCAGAACATGTGTTGCACATTGTCATTCAGGTGAATGGGCTGTGTTAATGAGGTGAAGCTGGGCTGTACTGTATTGCTAGCCAGCTATTCTCTTCCCCCTTTCTGGCAATCATTCTCCGCCGCTCACCGATGATAGCTGTGGGCTTGATGATCTCCACCACCTCCTCTAGTGTCTTCACCTGAGCGTGCTCATGAGCGAACTCTTCCTTCTCGTGGTTTAGGTTGCCACGACCCTAAGGATGAAATTACAATTTATTAATTAAATTGACATTTAAGGTTACTGACTGCATAGCCTGATTTCACCATCACCAAACTCATTTACTTTGTGACTAGGGTCTGTTCAAATAGGGTCTGGTCAACATTCCATTGAGCAAGTCCTGACTGGTTAAACCGGTTACACAGCCAAAGCATAGCAAATCTGTAGTACATACACTTTTGTTACACAGCCATAGGGCAATTCCACGCAAAACTGCCACGTCCATAACGCCAACTAAATGCCATGATATTTTCACATGATTATGTGAAAAGTTTTTCATGTAAGTTCTACAACCAAGAAGAGTGAATGCTCAAATTTCAAGTAGTCATCATGCACATCATACCATACCATACCATGGCATTGTGTTGGCGTTATGGACGTGACAGTTTTGCGTAGAATTGCCCAATAGTAAATCAGTAGCACATACTCTTTGTGTTCTAGACACCTACATCTCCTTTGAGAACAATAAAGCAGGTCGGTCAGGTACAGCATGAACGCGTGAAATCTTGATTTTCTAGAATATCAGATAAGGGCATTCACACCACATCTGTGACGGCTACACATGGTTCCCATACAGGATCTTCTGTCTCACATACTGTACCTTGACAATAAGGCCTTTGGAGTCGACCATCCAGATCTTCTTTGCTGCGTCTGCTTTGGATACTCCCTCCTTAGCCATGGCCATAATAAGCAGATGTGCAATGCCCAACGCAGCCTGGAGGGAGAAGCAGAGTCTGCATGTAAATTGCCATTTGTCTCTCGAAAACAAGGTTAGAATCTCATTTCATTTTTTCACTACAGTGTCTGATTTGATTTCCTTTTTGTAATGCATCTTTATTAAGTTAGTCTTAGAGAATTGGAACCATTAGGAGAAGACTACTTCCATTACAACTTGCGTCCATAGGTAGTGGTGCCATTTGGGCATGATTTGGCTCTCCGTGGTAAGAAAATAGCTACTGTTTTATCGTAACACTCAAACAAGTGAGAGGGATTTGGTTGCTACCTACCTCTCCAGCTCCCTGGAACACAAATCTGTGGTCAGACAACTTGTTCTTGGTGATCTTCAGAGCGGCCAGAACTCCTGCCACAGCAACGGAGGCTGTGCCTGATATCAATTCAAACAGAATGAGAGAGAGAGAGAGAGAGAGAGAGAGAAAGAAAGAAAGAAAGAAAGAGAGAGAGAGACAGACAAACAGAAGGTACAGATTCAGGTACAAGGTGGGTGTCATCCAAAGCAGTTATCAGGATATCTGTGTACAACACAATTAAACCAGTGATCTAGAGTTTACGAAAAAATATTGAACTAGAAGTCTGATGAAGTCCAATGAACTTTACCTTGGATATCATCATTGAAGGAGCAGTAGTGGTTTCGGTATTTATTGAGAATTCTGAAGGCATTGGCGTTGGCAAAGTCCTCAAATTGAATTAGGCAGTTCATTCCATACCTACACAAGATAGATAACAGACCATTCATGTCAACATCTGGTCTGTTGGGGGGAGGGGGGGTGTACATAATATAAAGGGACAAAGGGAAGTTCTAATTTAGCAGTAATCCACTTACTTGTCGGTTACGGCCTGCATGAACTCATCAATGAGATCATCGTACTCTTTCCCACGTATTCTCTTGTGTTTCAGCCCAATGTACAGAGGGTCGTCCAGAAGAGACTAATGGAAAATCAGAAGCCAACTACTTCAAAAACAGCACAACAACTGATGCCCCTTTATTTTAATGTCCATAATGCTTTACATTTAGTGTTCGTTTTGACTTCTCCTTTCCCATCCCCTGCAGACTTAACCAACCCACTAAAGCGGTGCCCCTGGCTGCATCAGACTGACATACCACAGTACCTGGTTATCGGTGCCAACATCCAGCAGCACTGGCAGACACTGCTGGGGTGGCACTCCTCCACATGCTGTGTACAGGGCTAGCTTGCCCACAGGGATGCCCATGCCATAGCTGCCCAGGTCACCAAGGCCCAGGATACGCTCACCATCTGTCACCACAATGGCCTGCATGCAAATAGAGGAAAAATGCACAAAAGAGTAAAATTATATATACATACCATCAAGACACAACATTTAAAGCAAACAAGTATGAACAAAAGCATATGTTCAAATTTACACATATGTACATAGGTAAAAACTATGAATTACTATGTATGTCATGTTTATCAGTATATTTATATACACATTAGTATGACTTTGATGTGTAGTTGTAAAATAGCAGAGGTTTGAATGTGCAGGACATCATGAAGGAAACCTTCAGATACCTTGATGTTCTCCTCTGGCCAAGAGTTCAGCACTGTAGCGATATGGCCTTTGTCATGAATGGTGATAAAGAGACCTCTGGTGGAGAAAAAGGGAACAGCCACACATTTAGCACAAAATATGTCTTCATGATTAAATACAGGATGGTCAGTTTTAGGGGTAATGATCTCTTTATATGTGAGGCTACACTTTCATGTCATAAGTAGAAATATATCCAAAGAACTTGCCTTTTATTGTCTACATGAATACAAATGTGATGTGAAATCTGACCAAGTCAACCAAGAGCATATGTCTGGACTCAGACTCTGGACCATTTCTGTCAATTGGTGGCATTAGGTCAGAAAGAATGTGATTTATAGCCACCAAGATTACCACAGGCCAACCACATGACAGTGACCTCTATGGAAACTGTATGATGGAGTCAGTCATATGCTGTTTTTTCTTTCTTGCTCATTTGTGGATTTTTCTTTTTTTTATTCCTACTTAGTAGGCAGAGTACTCTTCTCTCCACATCATTCATCTTGACAGCAACTAACTTGCATGGGACAAACAGCAGTGGAGAGAGTCGAGACATGCAATTTAATTGCCATTTCTCCATTTAATCGACATCTCAAGCAATATTCTAGCTGTACTTCCACTAAATGTCATTGTTTCTGAACACACAGACATATATGCAGATATAATGCAGGTGTGTGTACATAAACAGATCATTAGCAAATGTGAATCTAAACAATAAAAGGGAAATCGGTCAGACCTTAGGAAAAATGTGAACTAACAGTAAGCATCAAGACCTGTGTTGTGATCACGGCCTTAATTCCTCCAAGAGAAAAGGGAAGTTTATACATCAAAACTGTTAGTGCATGCAGAGCTCTTGGTTGGTCTTTGGTTAGTGTGCGAGTGATCATTTGCATCAGTGTAAGCGGCTTAAATACAGCATTGTGCTTCAGCTCACACCCCGTGTGTTAAACAGATAACCTCCTCTCCTCCTCACCTGGGTCTGCGGAAGGCCAGGCCGTACTGCTGGCAGGCCAAGCCCACGGTAGGCGTGTAAACAATGGGCATAAACTCCTCAATATCTGACGTCAGCAGCCGGTAGAAGAGCTTCTCGTTACGGTCCTGTAGCGTCATAAGCAAGATGTACCTGGGAAGGTTGATGGTGGATGGGAGAGGAGAGAATAAATATTTTAGTACAATATTTGGTTGAATAGACACTCTGTCCTTGCACCAATGAGAAATTCCACAGCAAACCGTTTCAGCAGTAACTAACAACCTGTCAGCAGTAGAGTTTGCACCAGCATGTGCATGGGGGCTTAACTCTTTATTATGCACCATGTTAACCAGCTACACAACATGCACACACGACAGGACAAGGTGCTATAAATCTAACCTTACATATACAAAGCATTTCACCATCACACACAGTTTGTGAGTTGATTACAAAGTTTGTGTGTGTGTGTATGTGTGTGTACAGTGTGTGTACAGTATGTGTGTGTGGGTGGGTGTAAACATACACCCACCCACACACACATACACACACACAGTGTTTGTGTGGTGTCAGTCTAAAAAAACACGTGCTACAAGTGTCCCCCATGACACACTTGTGTCCAATCAGATGTGTGGGAGGGGGGTGTCAGCTTACTTGTCGAGGGGGTTGGTGCGTGTCTCATAGCTCTTCATGACCCGCAGCACCTGGACGTCTTGCGTTAGGAAGCAGGGGGGTAGCAGGCCGTGGATGCCCAGCTGCAGACGTTCCTCCAGAGTGAACGCCATGCCCTGTACACATCCAGCAGCACCAGCATCTCTTAGTCTAATGTCTACATCTGCATTTACCGGCGCGAGTTGTCTATTTTAGGGATGCACCAAAATATCACCCCAACATTGGCATCAGCTGATATTGGCCTTGTTGACTGGTATGGTCCTATAAGCAAGTTTTTTTTTTGTTATGTTGCATCAACTAGCTAGATGTTGTGTTATGTGTGGACTGGCGCATACAGAGATCTGAAATAGTTCAAAAATGGTTACTTTTTATAATTAATATTTTTGTTTTCCCTGTCACTAAAGGGTATAATCAACAACAAACACAAAGTAAACAAACAGGTGCCAGGTGTACAGGTGCCTACTTGGCAAATAAAGGCCCTCAACTGAACTACATTTCATTAATGGCTTCAAATCTGTTTAATGGGTTTGGCCAAAAACTATCCAACAGGCACTTTGGTGATATTGCAGCCTGCAGCCACCAGGCAAGGCATACCCATCTGGGCACCCCCAACAATGTGGTTCATATTGAACCACCATAATTTAAGGCACCGGGGTGTGTTTCAGATCTTGGCCAGGTTTCCAGACAAGAGGGGGGTGATACGCCACATGTCGGTGCTATTTATTTCTGTCCAATAGAATGGCTTTCTGGCCATCCTCCCCTACTCACTTCTATACTGTACACATACTCCTACATTCACATACTCCTACATACACAGACATACACACTCACTCTCTGGCACTGTGTGCACTTCCTTCTGTTTTAAACATGAAGACATTACGGATCTATTTGGACCTCTAGATGGTCAAAGGAGGATATCCTGGAGAAGTGAAGCTCTTGCTGGTGGCCAGCAGTTAATAACCACAGCATAAGCAGTTCTCAAAAGTAAATACAAAAAAAACACATCCTGTTAAAATTGCTCTTGAGCAAAATCTTCCAGAGAGTGTGAAAAATGACTTAACAAATCTGAAGAAGAAGAAAAAAAATCAGCTCAACTAAAAAAAGTATCTATGCTACTTCAGATATTTCTCTCCTTTTTATAAACATTTTAAGCAATAGTTTATTTATTATGTTCTAGTGATGTCAATTATAGACATCAAGAAATACGTCTTCCTCCCCGGTCATCACAATCTTCATCCAGCAAAGACCATTCACCCTACATTTCTTCTCAAAGCACCCAAAGGACTGAGCTTTGTGACACAGAGTGGTGCCATGCATATCATTAGATTTGTACAGCTTTGTAGAGAAGTGCAGCTGAACTATCTTTATCCCTTTGCAATAAAACTGCTATCTAACAGGTATTTATGCCAACTGACCTGTGGACTTGCCTCCCTCAATGTTATAATAGTTCAAGTGACCTAAGATGTCTCGGTGACCGGGAGACTATTGCAGGAGGTGTGTGCTGTTCACCTTACTGAACTTAGATAATTGCTCCCTCAGCTAAATTGGACAGGATGCCAGGGTTAATATAACTCTTATCTACACGAATCTTTTTTTCCTTTTCGTAGTGGCACTAGCACTCCCAAGTTAAAATTCCCTCTGTTTTGCTGACAAACACATTACCTTGTTAAGATGTGGATTTCTGGTGATATCATAGCCTCGCTTCTTGGTGCTAACGCTGCGGTTAGCCCCCGAGTGGCAGACCCGTACTGTCCCTAAGATGGTATTGTCTATCCCGCGAGTGACAGGGTGACCTGGCGGGCTGGCGAGCAACCGTAGAGCGCTCGTGGTGCGTCTGCACAGCGATAGAACACTTCTCCCTGGTACAGAGTTCATGTTTCCTGAAAATAAGATGGAGATTTGATGACATACTACACAAATAACCCAATACGTCTGAAATATTTGTATGACAACCCTTCTCAAGTTCAATAAGTTGCCCTCCAAAATCGTAAACAACATAGGGGCCTCGGTAACGTGAACTGCCGAGTTCGACATGTCTCACAAAAGGGTTCAATTAATTAAGCAGCTGGTTCCAAAATGTTGTAGTTTTGGTAGAAGGCCGGTAACAGATCATCACATTCCAACCATCTTTATTTCATGCAATCATTAACATGTGTTTCGTACAAACAAAGGTATTCTATTCCCAACATGACTGGATTCTCTTCTTAATCCAGTTAGCTAGCTAGTTAGCAAAATAAGTAGCCTACCTGAGAAGATCAACCAGGCACTTTCTTCTGCTAGCCTACAGTAAAGATGCGCACATAGAGTAGTTTAAACAATAACTACCTGGTCCACGCTGCCGCGTACTTTATTTGCGGATGCTGCTGCTGCTGCAATCGGTAAGAACAGCTGATACAAGCTTGTTTGACATTGACGCTTCACTTTTCTGCTTACGACCCGCCTTGTAAGATGAATCCACCAATCAGAGACAGGGAAAGTCTATACCGACAGCCACCATCAGGACCTTGCCAAATAAATGATTTATGTCCATCTCCCACTGCTCTTTGTGAAGAGTCCATTCTGTCGGCCAGAAATAAATTGATTCACCTGGGTCTTGAATCTGGGATATTTTTATTAGGCAATTAAAGGAGCCTAGTTCCAAGATGACTATGCATTTTAAGCGAATATAGTTCCCAATTCATACTTAAAACACATTTAATTTTGTTTCACAAAAAGCACAGCCCGTCTCCCTTATTAGACATTCTCTGCAAGTCTCCAAATGTTTATGGAATGAAACAACCGCTTGAATTTAAAAAAGTAAACATGCCACATACAGTACATACACACACAAACAAATGCACAGCACACATAGTAGACAGGTCATCTGCTGGAAAAATTAGGCCTATTTTTTGGTCAAAGTTTTCTCCATGGATTCCTGGTCAGAACCCCTATTGGAACAGATTAAAACTTGGGGCATGTTGAATTTTGTCCAAAAATCCAATATGGACGCCGTATTCCAAAGTGGCACATTTTTACACACTTTTTGCTATGCTATGGGGACATTTCCGGTAAAAACAGTGTAATTTTAGCAAAAAACTGTCCTTTTCTATCAAATACATATTTACAGAGGTTAACTGATGATTTTAAAACCCAAAGTATTTTTCTAAAAATGTTAAATCATTAAAAAATTATAATTTTGTCAGATATTTGTCAAATATCAGAAATCATCAAATTACCTTCAAACATAAACCTCTTACAGGTTAAATACAGTTCAAATAAATTGGGTACCTTAAAGGAGAATTCCGGTGTGATATTGACCTAAAGTGTGTTGAAACCAAAGATTGTTAAGGCGGAGCAAGATACTTCATCAGGAGCCACTTCCGGGAACCCGGATCGCACGAGGGGGGGTCAAAATCCCCCTTTATGCAGAGCAGAGGCAGCGACTGCTCCATTGAAGTCTATGGGCATAGCTCAGAATTTTACCACATATGCTAAGGTCTTAGTTCTATACAGTTAGGAATGTGAATTTCGGGCACGTTTTCATGATCCTCAAACCCTTGTGAACATTTCAGGTACATTTTTAGCATTTTTGAGCATTCCAGTCTGGAGAAAATCGACTTTATATCAGGTGTGCGCCGGTTATTTATGCCGCTGCTGTTGGCGGTTTGCAACGTACGCTCATCAATACGTCATCGACACGCCTCTTTATGCAGACAGGATTCGATCCCCATTTCACGCCCATAGACATGAACTACGACGAAGTATCTTGCTCCGCCTTAACAATCTTTGTTGAAACATGATACCGAGTGTGAACGTATGTCTCATAGCCCATCTCGGCTTGTCCCCTGCACTCCAAAATCTGGCGCTAGTTAGCCGATGCTACCAACAGCTTTTTCAATGGTGGAGCTTCGGCATCGGGCTAGCCATGCAAATAAATCACTGTTTTACACCATTTACGAGGCTCAATGTATCTCCACACTTCATTGGTAGACTTCCGAGGGCCCTGACATTTAAAACGAGACATTGAGAACTTTGAAAAAGTAGTTTACTTACAAGACGATTTATACAGACAGTATCTTCACGAAGTTTAGCGTTTGCAGCCATCTTGAATTTAGTCACAATAAGTCGAGCGACGAGTAAGAATGAACAGATATGATAAGGGATCAGATTCCAAAAATAATTCCGTGGAAATGCATGGATTCCAGTTGCTGCTACTGGAAGAACCATGCATTTCCACTGAATTATTTTGGGAATCTGATCCCTTATCATACCTGTTCATTCTTACTCGTCGCTCGACTTATCGTGACTAAATTCAAGAAGATACTGTCTGTATAAATCGTCTTGTAAGTAAACTACCAGTGCTTTTTCAAAGTTCTCAATGTCTCGTTTTAAATGTCAGGGCCCTCGGAAGTCTACCAATGAAGTGTGGAGATACATTGAGCCTCGTAAATGGTGTAAAATCCCACACCGGTTCCCGCACCGGTGCGGGATTCCCACACGGTTCCCGCACCGTGGTCCTTTCCGGATCCCACCCCGACTCTCTCTCACTTCCTGTCACTCTCCACTAACCTGTCGCATTAAAGGCATAAAAATAAATAAATAAATTCAATAATATCTCCAAAATGTGGGATTTTGGGCCTAAACTATCACAGGAAGGAGAGCACTACTCATTCCACCAACGAGAGACCACTGAGGAAAAGAGTCTTGAATTTGATCTAGCGTTTATGACTGGTCGACAACAGATGCTCATCAGATGACCCCAGTGAGTGGTTGGGGATGTACAGCTGGATCATAGAATTGAGATAGCCGTAAGCAGATCCAGTAAGTGTCCTATAGGCCAAGGTCTATTATAAGGAGTCAAGGTAGAGTAGGAGAGGAGTTACATGTGTCCACTTTGGCTGATTGAAGACCCGGCGTGCTGCATCATTCTGAATCATTTGCAACGATCTTACTACACAATCAGGCAGGCCAGCTAACAGTGAAATACCATAGTCCAGCTTGGATATAACCATGGCCTGCACAAGAAGTTGTGTGGAATCTTGTATAAGATAAGGTCTGATCTTCCTAATGTTGTAAAGGACAAGCCAACATGATTTTGCAATTCAGGCTACATGCTCAAAGAAATTAAGTCAGTCATCAATTATGACGCCAAAGTTACGTGCCAATCTAGTTGGGGTCAGTGAAGAGGAGTCAAGCTGAAGGTGTCGGTCTATCATCCAGACTAAAATATCAGGCATGCAGAAATCTGATGGGAAACAGTCCTCAGGTGGTAAAGACAGGTAAAGCCGTCCGCATAGCAGTGAGTCAAATCCATGGGAGTGAATGGTCTCACCCAAGGAAGTGGTGTAAATAGTGCCCTAATACTGATCCTTATGGCACACCTGTGGTGAGGTCATGATACTTTGATACAAGAACGCCCTTTAAGGTTGGATTCAGAATTCCCTGTTCAGACAGTGTAGAAAGGACAATGTCATGGTTTACATATCAAAGGCTGCAGGTAAGTCTAGTAGAATGAATAGTGATGACTGAGCAGATTTGAGGTGCTGCTGTTTACGGGTTTGAGTCCGGGCGTGTGCAGGGCTGAACCACACAGGTTAAACAGTAACAGTAAATGTAAATAGGTTACATTAGCCACTCTCAATGCTTCAGTCACAGACAGAGCAATTTAAGTAGAATGACCACTCTTGAAACCAGACGGTCTAGCAGTTTGTTCTGATACAGGAAGTCATAGACACTTCCTCCAAAGCCAACAAGAAAGGAAGAAGGGAGACAGGTCTGTAGTTCTTCATCAATTTTATGAAGTGTACTTTTTTTTTAGCAAAGACACAACCCTTGCCTGTTTAAAAGAAGAAGGAACTATTCCAGAACTGAGTGTAGTAGTATTAAACACATGCATGACTGCTGGCAGAACAGCAGGTGTGACAGACTGCAGAAGAATAGACGAGACAGGATCCAAAGGGCATGTTGTTGGATGACTTTGCTGAAGCCGTAGAGAAACCTCTTCAAGAGGAGAGAAAGAGTCCAACAATTCACAGGCAAAGCTCTCCTAATGGGCTCATCAAACTGAGCACTTATCCTGTTGTGTTTACAGTCAAATATGACCGATTGACAATTCTTCTCTCTAAAAAATATTGTTAACTTATTCTCACTACCATGAGGCTTCTTGGCTTTGTTAACACAGGGCTTCTGAACACACAAAACAAACTTTGATATTTTGTATAACAATTTGAGTGTTTTATTTAACTTTTTTAACTGTTTTATAGAACACCCATGCGTATTTTCGGTCAAAAATGACTGGCCATTAGAAATGAATGGGTGAAAAAATGGTCAGTGTATAAAATTGAGTCCAGGCACATACTTATTGATCAGATGGACTCTATATTATGTGCTTCTGTACATTAAAACACACACACAAACACACCCTCACTCCCCCTCTTTGCTTCTATGCCAGCCCCCATTGGAACCTTTCCTCAATGGAATCTTCCTCTTTTTGACTTGCATGAGCTCAGGTCAGTGAGGCCTGCAGGCCATAAATACCAAAAAGAAGTTTAAAACTGGTTATATCCAATAGAACACAAGTTGATACAAAGGTCTATCACAACATTAGATGATAATATGTGTGTTACTGTGTATTTATAACAAGTTATAATGCAGCTGTCATTTTTGACCGGGAACACAAAACTAGTAAACATAAAACAAACACAACAGGAGGGTTAAGCAACTTTCAGTGAAAATGTTGCAAAGTCATCTGCTGACAGTGAAGTATGGCAGTGGTGGAGGATTGAGAAGAGACTTAAAAGTTAAAAAAAAGTTTTCTACTGTCAGTTGCGCTCTCAATCTTGCTCTGATAGAATGTCTTTTTGCAAGTGTAACAGTGAATGAAAAAGATGATAGCAAAGACTGGTAGTTACTAAGACCATTTCCATCTCTGGATTTTTTATTCATTAATATAGTAATAATATATCTAGCCGAGTGATAAAATAGTCTTTTTTGTAAATCCATCAACTTTATGGAACTATCTTGTTTTCCTTATATCAATTAACATTTGTGTGTTTTTAATAGAAAAAAAAATCTATAGCTTAGCCAAAAGTTTAGACCCAAAAATTCACCATTTTGGGGATATTATTAAATTTATATTGAGTTTTTGGGAAAATGTCTAAATGCCATATGTTTTAATCTGTTTAAGTTAAGATACCCATTTTATTTGAACTGTATTTAACCTGTAAGAGGTTTATGTATGAAGGAAATTTGATTATTTCTGATATTTGACAAATATCTGACAAAATTATGATTTTTTAATGATTTAAAATTGTTAGAAAAATACTTTGGGTTTTAAAATCATCAGTTAACCCCTGTAAATATGTATTTGATAGAAAAGGACAGTTTTTTGCTAAAATGACACTGTTTTTACCGGAAATGTCCCCATATAATAGCAAAAAGTGTGTAAAAATATGCCATTTTGGAATACGGCGGCCATATTAGATTTTTGGACAAAATTCAACATGCCCCAAGTTTTAATCTGTTCCAATAGGGGTTCTGACCAGGAATCCATGGAGAAAACTTTGACCAAAAACTAGGCCTAATGTTTACAGCAGATGACCTGTCTATAGCCTACACACTCCCCCTCTCTCTTGAATCTTTACTTAGGACATTCCTTAACTTTGCTGTGCTGTGATGCAGTTTGCAGAAGATATGATCGCTTTCCAGCAACATGTTTGAATCATGTTAAGCATGCCAATATGATCATACTTGTCACAATAAATGTCACAGGATCCTACATATTTAACCATATCATTTTATATCAAAGTCACCTAGGTAAATTCCTGATTATGTTAAAAATGACTCTCTCTCTCTCACACACACACACACAGAGAGAGAGAGGGAAAGAGAGAGAGAGAGAGACGCCAAATTTGGATGACTTTTATTTTAAACTTGTCCTGTCTCAATTAACCGGATGTTAGCAGTGGATTATTGACGCAAACGTTAAGGTGAGGTATTAGACATTCTCTGGTGAGGTGGATTTTTTGGTAGCCGTGAGCTCAATAACGACCTATTTAAAAATACTGCATACATTTTCAATTTGAGTTAATTTTGTTGTTATGTGTATTATTTCAAACATTTGAATTGAACTAAGGGGCCATGTGAATTGGTTACATCATTACGTGACTCCCTGAGCCCACTATATTTTGAATATCGATTTATATCTAGAGAGACAGCACTTTTAATAAAATATTTGGTGGGAAAGCATCTATGTGATTGACCTGTCCTGTATGGTTTATTGAAGCACAAATTGCATTTACATCAACATTTATGAATTTGTCTAATAATTATAACTTAATATATGGAATGTTTTTGTGACATATTAAATGAAATATGAAATAGCCTAAATAAATAAAAGTTGAAATAAATAAATAAAATATGAAATACAAAAAGCAAAGTAGCCTATAGACTACAATGTTTAGGTCCGTGTAGTGATAGCCTACTCATATAATTAGATATGTAGGCCTATTTTACAAGCGTTTTGAAATGTTATCATTAATAAGTAGCCTACTGTGATAGCCTATTAATTTCTCAGGATTGGGGGAGATTAACCACACATCCACATAGTTTTAGGCCTAGCCTACTTTCATTTGTGGGGCACCTTTCTTTCGACATTATCCTTAAATGACACCTTTAATTTGAAACAGTACCGGAAGAGTCATTTCTTAGGGAGCTTGATTTTGTGCGCTTCACCTCCTCAACAAAATATAGCGAGCTAGCTGTTGTGTGTGATCAGACAACAACAGCTGAAACGGGGAGTGGGAAGGTTAGCCTTCGCAGTGCAGTACAGCTAGCTGCGTTTCAAAACATATTTGTAAGAAGATACATTGTAAGTATGCTGTTAACGTTGCATATATTTAAGGAGTGTCATTGATGTTGAGCTTGCTAGATGTTTGCTTTCAATTTTTCACCATGACCTACATTTTACATCAGCGTGAATTTCAATATCAACTGGTGGTGTTGTTTCAGTACTTCGCCGTTGTGCTAACTCGCTGGATTTAGCTGGCTTCGCTAGCTTGCAGGCAGAGAGTAGTGTAGCTTGCGGCTTATCTGCTGTAATGCTAGCTTGTTGTCAAACAAGCGGTTCGTGTTTTATGCAGAAACACATTTATGTCAGTCAGCGACAATGTAATCATATTTTGGTATCTGTTCTACTGAGCATGCTTCTTTGGAGAGAAGACAAAACAGTATTTAGTATGCAACGTACACGTAGGCTAATGAAGGTAGAGCCAGCAGCAAGCTAACGTTAGCTTGCATTGAAAAAGGTTGTCATTTAGAACGTCAGGGCTATTTCAGACTGTGGGAACTCTCCCGTTATTTACTAGTCCAGTCTAACGTTACTAACTTAATATTTACATTTTCTTGCTGAAATGATTAGGGTTAGGGTACTGGTGAATATAGCTGCATAGCAGTGAATGTATGATTTCCCCTGGGTTATTATTTATTTTAAATGTAACTATTATATCATCTTACTTTGATCTCAGACTGGGCAAATGAAGGCTAGGCTAGGCCTACATGAAAATGTATGTTAAATAATTCCTAACAATGCATTACGAACTGTCAACAGTGTTTAACATACGAACGCGTGATTGCCTTGAGTTATGACTACTTAAATAGACTGCTTTTTAAGGAGCTGTTCTACTCGACAGTCTGTCCGCAACCTGGTAAGTTAGAGATCATTGCAGTTAAAATGGATAACATTATTATTATTATTATTATTATTATTATTATTATTTATTTTTTTTTCGGTCATCGTATGTGTTTTGAGTGTTTTTGTTGTTTCCAGAAAGTTTTGAGCTTCTGATTGTTTAGTTGTGTGAGTCCGACTAAGCCATTACGTGTTTGTCTGGTTGTAGCCTACCTGGTCCAAAAAACAATCAAATATGCTTTCGCATATTTTCAGGGAGACGGTGCATTCAACTGTATGTTGAGACAACTGTATAAAATAACCTTGAACTTTGAATCTTAACATCTCACATAGTTATCAGCTACAAATCAGCTGCGCGCTACCTTGCAGGCCATATCTTGTGGATTACCTCGTTGGTTTTCATAATGCGCTTGAATGGATTTGTTACGTTTCCAAGTTGCGAACATTTGCAGCTGTAGGCCTAATCAAGCTTTTCGAAACCCAGCACTCTGGATAGTGGGATTTTGAAATGTCTAAATGTTTCTAGTCAAGGTGTTTAAATGAATAACACTATTGTGTGGTCTAAGCACATCTCATGCATGCTTAAAATGCATGTTTTAAGACTCTCACAATAAATAAGAACTGTTGAACGACCTAATGACTAAATAGGCATATCTTGGCTAGTAGAGTAGTGATGCCGCAGTCATTGCCCCTTGTCTAGCTGTGCAGATTGCTTAATACTGGTGATGATGGTATCTTGTTATTATCAGAAGTATGACTAATGTTTCTTTTTGTCTGTCTTGTTCTCTCTTCTCTCCCTCAGAAAAAACGAAATGAATGTTGGCGTAGCCCACAGTGAAGTAAACCCCAACACTCGAGTTATGAACAGTCGAGGCATTTGGTTAACATACGCTCTTGGTGTCGGAATGCTTCACATTGTCCTGCTAAGCATTCCTTTCTTCAGTGTTCCTGTTGTGTGGACACTCACAAATGTTATACACAATTTTGTAAGTGTTTGATAAAAGAGGTTTACAATATTTGACCCTTTTGCTTTGTTAGGCATTTTTTTCCCTTCTTTCCGGTATTCTTTAGCAGTGTTGTCTGTTGTGCTGCCAGGCAAAAGATTTTTCTGCTGGCTGTTTAGCCTTTGTCATCTTCATTGTGAGCTCACCTAAAGCACACTGGTGTTGAAACAATTGGAGCTTCCTTAGCACATGCCTGCCTCATTGTTGAGCTTAGAGTCCCCCAGAATAAAGAACGAGGTCACTGACATGATGTCATTTACTAAGTTAAAGCAATTTAACTGCCACCTGGTGGAAGTCATATTGCTGCAACTGAGTGATAAGGAAACTCATTGAAAAGCCCCCATTATCTGCTGCCAGTATATTGCATACTGCCTGGACCAATTGGTTGACCACCACTATCCATTTAGCACATGCAGACATTTTTTCCCCCAGGGAGCAAGTTTAAATTTAGCATATGCAGCATTTTGCAAGGAATGACTGAATGGCACCCTCTCTCAACAGCTGATAACTGAATTAAAGGGGAATATCCCTCCAAACAATCCCTCCATGTTTTACTATGGGACATTTCCTTATGGCAGACATACTCGGTCACCATAAGCTGTGGTCCTAGATGCACATGAACCTGATTTGTAGCATAATGAAATTCAATTCTTTGTTAATAGCTCTGGCGTGCTGAAAGACTGATGTGTGTATGTTGGTGCTCTCTGTGCTTTTCATAGGGTATGTACGTGTTCATGCATGCGGTGAAAGGTACCCCGTTCGAGACCCCCGACCAGGGCAAAGCCAGGCTCTTAACACACTGGGAACAGCTAGACTATGGTGTTCAGTTCACATCATCTAGGAAATTCTTCACCATCTCGCCCATTATTTTGTAAGTGTTGTTGGTGTAGCTTCAGAATGCTGTGTTCTGTATGCTCTTAATTGAGACCCATATTATACACAGTTAAAGATTTTGTTTTTTTCCCACGTGTAATGTTACAATATAAAACGTCTTTCACGTGTTACTTAGTAATTGGCCATTCTTCGTCCCTCCTTTCTACTAGATACTTTCTCGCCAGCTTCTACACAAAATACGACCCCACGCACTTCATCGTAAACACCGCTTCACTTCTGAGTGTACTTATCCCGAAGCTTCCCCAGCTACATGGTGTCCGAATCTTTGGAATCAACAAGTATTAAGCAAGGAACCCTGGAGAGTTGCATCTCTGACCCGACTCTCAGCCACAAGCTATAGCTGCATACTGTGGGGCGGTGAAATAGGTAAACCTTTGTACTGCGGTGGTGTATACTTAGCAGTTTTGTACTGTCTGTTGCAATTGTCCCTTTCATTACTTGGATACATCGGGAAGAACTATAACAGGGATATGGACAGAGGAGAATGCCATGAGCATTACTAACTTAAGTAAAAAAAAAATGTTTTGGTCCTCGTGGATCTGGGCTGGCCCAGGATTCAGAGTTTATGACTGGTGACTGTTTTTTTTTTTTTTTAGTTGTTTTGTTTTCCTTTATGTTGCTGTCAAACCTTGCTTAATAGCCCTCTCTGCACAGTGGGGAAAGAAACTTTTTTGTTTCAGTGTAACATTTCTGGATGTGTTCTTAAACTAAGCCACGAAAAACTATCAAACCTAACTTTTTTTTTTTTTTAATTGTTTGTTTCACAAGGACGGGAACCTGTGGTTCATAACGAAGTATGACTCTCTACTGTGAGGTTTGACTCTCCTTTACGGTGGACTGTCAGTGAAATGTGTGTTTTTGCATGATATCCTTGTTAAAATGAATCATTTGTCTTTGTTCAATCAAGTGAGCAGCATTATTGTATATATATTTTTTCTACATTTCATGTTTTGATTCATAATCACAAAGATGATTAACAAGGATGAAGTGTTTACTTAAAAGGTCTGAGGTATGTTTATGTACTTATATTCATTTAACTGTTTAGAACTTCATAAATTTACTCTGGATGTTGTTACCCAGGCAGCTAGTCATTCTTGGCCTCAGCGCATCCATGGTATACTTGGGGCTCTGAATGCCCTTGTATGTGACATAATTTAAAATAATTCTGCCCTTAAGTGGGTCTTGTCTCACTCATTCTAGTTGTTTGGATAACAGGAAGCGTCTGTGTTGAGGCACAGTAATGAACGGAGCTTCACAGCCTTGCATTATTTGCCATGTGATAAGGAGCAAGTTAACAATTGTGTTTTTAAATGTCTGGACATATTGTATAGCAATTCAAATAAACAAACTTGTTAAAAGTAAATTACACAATGTTAAGTGTTAAAGATTTAATAAGGCATAAAGGCAATGTTGAAGATCTAAATGGTCCATTGTTGATGTTAAAAAAAATAACCCTCATACTTGGGTTATGAGGTTTGGTACACAGTGTATTATTATTGGAAGTATCAACTCTTTTCATTGTGTTCTGTTCTTAAGTCATTGATCACCATGAGTCACATTAAAACAGTCATTTAAAAACAAAGATTCCTATCAATTAAACTCTTCTGCGAGGTGTTCACAAAGATGCTGTGCGACTCCCCGGTACACCTCAAAGTGGTGATTCAGCTCTTTCTGCGCATGGATCTTGTACCTCGTCCCCAATGCACCATCCCGAGAGGTCGTCCCATAGAACACACGGCCGATCCTGGAGTGAAGCAAGGCCATAGCGCACATGACGCATGGCTCTCGGGTCACGTACAGGTCGTACCCGGTGCATATGTATGGCTGACCCCTCTGCTCCGGGACTGACCCATCAGCTGGCCCCTGTGCAACTGAGTCTGAGGCCTCTTCTCCTAGTTGTCCATTAGGGACTGTGAACTGACAGGCTGGGAATGGATCAAAGTTATGGGCCCCTCCACCTTGTCCATGTGCCACTAGGTCAATACAGACCATCACGGCGTGATGCAGAGGGTGACTGCCCCGGGTGCAATCGTGAGCCGTGGCCAGTATTTGGTCAGATGCTGGATCCACCATCACAGCCCCCACTGGGACCATGCCCCGTTCCTGACCCGCTTTAGCAGCTCTGATGGCAGCCATCATGTACTTATGCATCTTGGCCTTTTGGGCGGCAGTGAAGAGTTGTCCTCTCAGGGCAGCTGTGATCTGCTTATCCTCGTGGAACGATGTGGGCCAGTGTGCACTGGCTCGCTCAAACTGGGGTCGCGTCAAAGGAGCACTGGATGGTATTTTCACAATGAAAGGTTCCCCCAGTCCACTGCAGTCGAATGACTCGGAGAACAACAAGGAGGCCAGAGACCCTTCCTTGGAGTTTTTAACATCTGGTGGAGCATCGTCAACCAGACATACAATGACCTCGAGAGGATGTGGATGCTTGTCACTCTTGCATGCTCTTACCCTTTTGATATGCTGGAGATCTGGAAGTGGGTAGGTCGTGGTGAGATTTTTGATGAGGCGTGATGTAGCTTTTTTGTCGATAATTGGTGCTGCAAATGCCTCCACTAACTTGATGTCGTGGGACTGTTCATCAGAAAGCACAGGATGAACCTCCCACGAATCGACACCCTCATCCATACCTTTTCTGCGTTTGGGCTGCGGCGACTCCATTCTGTAGTGGTACTACTAACATGACAGAGTTGCCATTTTTCAAAACCTTACCTACAGCAGGTGGGGGGGAGCAAAATAAGGTAACACTTATTCACCGTATGAAATGTGAGTTACTGACCAGCTGTCAGGGGTTAGTCAGAGTTCAAAGCGAGCTTAGGGCTACGTGAACTTTGCAATTAATAGCATGTGTAAAGCCATTACTAGGCTACTATAAAGTGAAAACTGGAGTATTGTGGATATCTATCACTCACCTTATTAAGCCCAGTGGACAACTTCAGTGCAAAAGTAGTTTTATTACGCATGACAAGCCATCCCTAAACGTATTTCAAAGGCATGCTGCTGCCAGAGCTGCTTAAATTAGTGTAACCATTCTTGCCTTGCCCCCTTGGAAACACACGCGTAAATACATAGTTCCCCAGACAGTAGCTCTTACCGGTCACTGGGTATATCATAGACAGTAGCTTATTTTTTCACAATTACTTAATTATGTATAATGAGAAATTTCTGCTATTTTCAGACACGGCATTTTAATATTACTGCAACGGGAGTTTACTTCGACAGCTAATGTTTCTTACTCGGAATTATTTTTATGTTACTCCAGAGCTAGAACAGCGGGCGACAGAAAGCTGAAGACACAGAATACACAAAGGGCGACAACAAATGCAGCCATTAGCGATTAATCTTGTTGTGATTTTGTTGAGTGAATTGATCATGCTAAGATAAAATTGTATCAAGCAGTAATATTAACCTTTTTTGATAACTGGTGGTACCAACGAGCCCACATGTGTATGAGGTCACATGCACTGCACTGCAGAGAATGTTTTTATTGAAGGGGCTAATAAAGCACAATGCTTGTAGGCCTATACTCAGTCATGTTGTCAAAAGAGGGACATATTGCAGACAAGCATCATCCAGGCTAGTTCTAGGCATTGAGACCAGCTGCGACGACACAGGGGCAGCTGTGGTGGATGAGACGGGTTTGATTCTGGGGGAATCACTGCACTGTCAAAAAGTGGTCCATCTGCAGTAAGTGCTTAATACAAGTCTGATTTGCTCTCTAAGTATGATCCGTGATAACTCATCCATGTGTTTTGATGTTCGTAGAACGGGTGGGATCATACCAGCAGTTGCCCAGCGACTCCACAGGGAGAATATATCCAGAGTTGTTCAGGAGGCGATAGACAGGAGTGGCATCTCCCCAAGTGAACTTTCAGCCGTCGCGACCACTGTAAAGCCAGGCCTGTCTCTAAGCTTAGGAATTGGCTTGGATTTCAGTCTGGCCTTCGTAAAGCAGCACCAAAAGCCCTTCATCCCCATCCATCACATGGAGGCCCATGCTCTCACTGTGAGGATGCTGGAGCCTGTTGAATTTCCTTTCCTGGTCCTTCTCATCTCAGGGGGTCATGCCCTTTTGGCTCTAGCCAGGGGTATTGAGGACTTCCTTCTCTTAGGGCAATCCACAGATGAAGCACCTGGGGATACCTTAGATAAGGTGAACACAAAAGGGCTGCTATCATCATTATCATTTGACTATTTTTTCATAAAACAATCATTTTAATGTGATCTTCAATTGACAGGTAGCACGGAGACTGCACTTAAAAAATCATCCAGAGTGTTCCACAATGAGTGGGGGACAAGCAATTGAATACTTAGCCAAACAAGGCAACCGACACAATTTCTTGTTCAAGACACCCATGGGACAGGTCTTTGACTGCAATTTCTCTTTTGCTGGTCTACGGAACCAAGTGTCAATGGTCATAGACAGGAAAGAACTTGAAGAGGGTATGAAAATATTTTCTCAGAAAAATATGTGCCACAAAAATGCAGGACTTTCAAATTGAGTTGCGTATAAGCTGTTTTTTTCCCCTAACTGCTCTCTTCTGTAGGAGTGAAGTCAGGAGACCAACTACTGTCATGTGTTAATGACATTGCTGCTGGCACACAGCACACAGTGGCCTCCCACATTGCTAAACGGACACATCGGGCTATCCTGTTCTGCAAAGCTAGAGGCCTTTTACCTCAACACAATCCCACTCTGGTATGTATTCAAAGTGATCATTAACTTAAGCCACAGAGTGATAGGCTTCAAGTCAGGTTATGGTAGGTACTTCATAACTACACTACCATTCAAAAGTTCATGTTTCACAGGAACCTTTACCATGACCATTTAACACCACCAAATCATTCATTAATACAGTGTGGACATTATTAATGTTGTAAATGGCTGTAGAAGGACCCACCCATTCTACATTCCAATACTAATACTAATACCAATGTTTACTAATTCAGGTTTTTTAGAAGCCTTTTGCAATCATGTTAGCACAGCTGAAAACTGCTCCCCTGATTAAAGAAGTCTTTAGATGATTTGAGGATCTGGAGCAACAGCCATTGAGCCATTAGGGGTTCGACTAAACACAAAATGGCCAGAATCAAAGAATTCTCTTCTGAAATGTGTCAGTCTATTCTTGCTATTTTGCAGACACTTTTGTCCAAAGCAACTTACAGAATATGAACATGATATATGTTCATATGTTTATAGAAATGTTATATGCTTATATCCCATGTAAAGAAATGGCACTATCCTGTACAGCAGTGCTACGATGCTCTTTGTTGTTAAATTCTGTGTCCTGTGTAGGTTGTGTCAGGAGGAGTGGCGAGTAACTCGTACATCAGGGAGACTCTGAAACTTCTCACAGACGCCACAGGGCTGCACTTGCTTTGCCCCCCATCCAAGTTTTGCACTGACAACGGAGTCATGGTCGCATGGTGAGCACTTCAAAGAAGCTATTAACATATGGGGTTGGATGTGTTGTGTTGCTGTTCAGCTAAACTCATATCTATCTGTTGTACAGGAATGGAGTTGAAAAGCTAAGGGAGGGAAGAGGCATTCTGCCCTGTACAGAGGTGGTCCGCTATGAACCAAAGTAAGTCAGCAAGCCTGAACAAGCCTTTTTGAACATTTGACCAGTAAATGATTTGTAGACAACCAATTTATTTGACCAGTAATTGATTTGTAGACGATCAATGTATCTGACCAGTAATTGATTTGTAGACGATCAAATAATAATAATCAAGTAATTGATTTGCATTTCAGGGCTCCTCTCGGTATTGACATCACAGCAGAGGTGAAGGATGCTGCCATTAGACTCCCCCCTTTAAAACTGAAAGTAAAAAAACTGACTTTTTGATTTAGTTATTATGTACAAAATGTATTTTTAATTTTGGAAGGAATAAAAATACTATCTTTGCTATTTATTCAAAACTTTCAAGTTTCGGTGTCATCTGACCATATTTTTACATGGATGTGGAGATGTTTCAGCTGTGCTAGTCTTAGGTCTCAGTCATCAGTTCTGTGATGTTCTTAGTGGTTCAAATGATGGTTCTTCATGCAGCTCTGAGTAGTAGAGGAGTTGTTAGCGCGCCTCGTCCTGCGCGGGTCTCTCGTGGGTGAGCCGTGTGAAGTGCCTGCTCTGACGGTGGCTGATCGGCTCTTCGCCCTGTGGAGCTGAAGCACTGGGGCAGACTTGGTCCTCTCAAAGCGAGTCTTAGACTCCGACAGGCCAGTTGTGTCACTCAGCCGTTTGGACATACCTTGTGGAGAGGAGGGGGAAAAACACAGCAAATCATATGCGGGTGATTCTCCAATTATGGTACTTTTTCTGTCCTTGACATATATTTAAAAAAATAAAAAACATTTCTACTTTTTTTTTTTTTTCACACTTACTACATATTTAGGGGAACCTATATATAAAAAAATCATTGTTCAATTATGTTGTTTTTTTTAAATATAAGACATTTTATATGTGTTTTTTACTATTTTGCCTCTGTCCCTAGGCCAGACTTTGGGTCTTCGACCTTATCTCACTTAAAATCTAATACTGATATAATTTTAAATTCAAACAGAAAGGATGCATTATAACCCAATTCATTCAAATCTACTATTTGTTTTTATATTTCTTTTCGATTTGGCATATTTTAAACATGTTAAACACTTGTCCCTTGGGTTCACCGTCATTTCCACACCTCTGCATAAAATGCAATCCCAGGCTCAGTATTCTAGATTTGTATACTCATTAACCATAGCAACTGACACTCCAGAGGGATCCACATGGCTGAATGAAAGAATGATCCCAGCAGAGGTTAATACATAGGAGATATATCAAGGTAAATATGAGAAATACCGCGAGTATGTTTATTGTACGTCATTTCTGAACCGCTCATAATTCATTCCGATGGGAAAAAATCTGGATTTTTACCATTTCATTAGGTGTAATTTGAGATTATTTAATGCTAACTCTAAAACTAACACTAACAGGCTAGTCAAACATGAGATATTAGAGGAAAAGTGGGAAAATGTCATTTCCACGACCGTCTTTTCCACATCTGTCTCCATGGTAGTGATAGGTAGACAGGTTGGCTTGTTTTTGTTCGGTTGTGGAAATGACCATTGCTTTTGCCATTGTCTGGAAAAATGTCAAAAAATACATATTATTCCATAAAAATCAGCACAGCCAACTTCAGGGCAGGTATCTAGGCATACTGGGGAAACAAATTATGCCAGTAATATTTTAATTAAAAATGTTTCATTTTCTGAAAATGTTCAGGTCCAAAAAGTACCATAGTTGGAGAATCACCCATGCACTTCATTATACGGCTTATCAGTTATTTCAAGTTTTGTTGCACTTAAAGGTAATTTAGGGTTTGCATTTATTTGTGCCAAGTAAATATAGTACCATTAAATAGCAAAGCAATCAACGTACCTGTCACACTTCGTTGAAGTACGGGCGGACCTCCATTTATCTCCAAGCTATATAATATAGTAGGGAAAATAAATGTCTTAGGCTAGTTTACATTGAAAGAGTAACATTAATGGGTAGGCCTCCGTTAAAAAAATGTTAGTCATGTGAATCACCTTAGAGAAGGAAGGCCAACGATTTTCTGTCTTCTGAACTCATCAGTGAAGACTGATGATATTTTGGCGTCTTCACTGAGGTGCTGAGTCAGCAGGTCATACGTAGACGGAGTGTTCCGGCATTCCACCAGCAGCAGACGGTGAGCGTGACGGTTGAAGGTGAGGTACCCAAGTGCAGTCGCACACGCAGTGCGCACCTATGAAATATTTAACATATTCCTGACATTCCTTAAAACACTGTTGAACAAGGCAGCCGTAGACAGCAAGATGAACAGATAAGTGCTGTCAGACTGTCTGTAGTATTAGGAGGAGCGCTCACCTCTTCCTCTGGTGAGTTAAGATGAGCTGAGAGGTGGACCACGGACCCCATAGTGACAATGGCGTCTGGGATACCGGCTCTGGTGTGAGCCAGGCTGGCTAGCAATTCAGCTACAGGAGAGAAAGGGCAAGCAAGGTCACTACAGGAGATGACAGTGGTGGTGGAAGGTGGAATGGTGGAAGTTCTTGGTAACTTATTTCAACCATGTTTTTCATTTGAGGTTTACAAACAAGATGACTGGCAGAACTGGATGCCATTGGATTGTACATGGGCCATACTTAAATATTTAGTTGGAGAATACAAAGCCCTGATGGGTCTCTGAGAAAGCTAACCAAGTTGCTTCAACATGCTGTTGCAAATTGCATTTTGCCAGCAATACTAAGAGGGACTCATGCCAAATACATGTCAGGCATAATCAGTCTGTAGCAAACTTAACATATGAAAAGCATGTTATTGTGTTTTAAATGACAGCAGCACATAGCATAACTTTTTTTACCTGTCAAGACAACGGTATCAGGACTGTGTGACTGGAGCAGCTCGGAGAGGATTGTTACACCTCTGGCAGACAGAGTCACATGGTCTGTGTCTGTTATAACCTTAGCCAGCACAACCGTCTGGCAAAGCGATAGAAACAGATTGGCTGATGAGAGACGTGAAGTGATCCAGAACACTGATCACAGGTTTGAATACAAGCTCTGTAGGTACCTGAAATGCTGCTTTGGCTCTTTCAGTTTCATTGTCTGACTCCAAGAAGGATTCAAAAATTGCTATGGAAACTCCTCCAGTCTTCAGTATGGCTGTTTGCTGGGATTTGTTGTTGTATGCAAAGAGAGATAAGGCATAGCCAGCCTCCAGGCAGATGTTCTGTTGGAGTAGGAAATACCAAAAACCAGTTAAAGCTGCTCTAAGCGATGTTACGCAGTTTCTAAGCTAAAACATTTTTGTCACATACAGCAAACATCACCTCACCACCCACAAAAATGCGGTCTCTGTGGATAGCCCAGGCTCCAAAAAACAGCAACAAAAACAACTTGGTCCAGCCTGGACCATAAAAACATAACAAACTGTTCCAGCCAATCACCGACGAGATGCGTGTTTAGGAGAGTTTCAATTGCACAGGAGGGAGTAGCGAGCTAGCTCTCTGTTTTGTTTGAACGTCAACAGAAGTGACGTTAACCAACATCGCTTAGAGCACCTTTAAATAACAGCTGAGATTTAAATGACATGAAAAACACATCAGTGTCAGTTCTAACACAGACAAATACAGACATTCAATAACACCAACATGTAGTAGACAGACATCAACAGTGACTGACAGTGACCCCAACCAGGCAGAGGGCCAAAGGTCACCTTGTGAGGTAATTGCAGGAGATCCAGGATGATTTCATATGAGAATTCCTCTTGCTCCCAAAACACTGCTTGGAGATCCGGGTTTCCCAGCAATACACAAGCTAGAGTCTGGGCAACTTGAACCTGAAAGAGTCCAAAAGGGTAAGAAAACGGCACAAAGCTCCCTGTTCAGAGCATTGTGAAAAAAAGAGATTAGTTGATTACCTTGACATGCAAGGACTCATGGGTCTTCAACAGTTCCAAAAGAGTAGGAATAGCTTTCTCTTCATAGATGATTCCCTGAGAGGTTGTATTGTTTGTATGGGCTACACCTACAGAAAGCAAGAAAGCAGAATAACTGAAGTGAAGTTTGAGACCAAGTGCCACAAACCAGACAGCTATTACCCCACCACACCACATTTACAGACTGAGGGCCCTAATTTATTTGTGCAGTCTGTCAGCAAGAAAAGTTCTTGTGCATGAAATCCAGCCATTGTGTGGAATATGGGAGCATTGTTTAACTAACAAATAGATTTTGTACAGTTATTCAATTAGCTAGTCAGACATAAGACGTTTCACTTTGCCCATCGTTCAAATTAGGGCCCTTAGTGTTGAGAGGGCGTACCGATGCACAGACTGGCCAAGGCGGTGATGACGCTGAGGAGGGTCCTCTCTTTGGTGCGGGTCCCCCGGAGCAGACGTACGAGTGGGGGCACCACGTTCTCCTTCAGCAGGCCAATTTGGTGGGCAGAGCAGTCGTGACTCAGGGCAATGACCGCTTGGCAACCTGAAACACCAACACAATACACAGAGTCCATTAACAGTGTTGAAGAGTGCAATAGTAAGTGGGAGAAGGGGGATCATCAAGCTACATTGAAAGTTTTAGAGAACCTGGGGGATATATTAATATATTACCGGTAATACCTTAATAATTAATCTACATTTAAGAGAAGTTCTTTGTTCATTTACTTTTTTATGAGAGTTTCACAGTGTTCACAGCAGAAAACATGAAATCCTGAGGGAAGGAAGTCATGCACTTGAATTGCAATTGCAATGCTGGTGCAAGAAATGCAGTGCAATGGTGGTGCAAAAAACAGCCTGATGTGTAAACCAGGGTAAGAACATGCCACTTCATACCCACTGGAATCAAAGAGAACTCTGTGAAGAGTATCTGTGTATCTATTTGGTGCAGGGGGCCGGCGGGACTAAGTTCGGAATGGCACCCAGGCTAGAGATATACCTCTGATCTACCAGGGCTGTACAGTGCTACATATTTTTAGCACATGCTACCAACATATCAGTCTGTGCTATGGATGACTTGGCACCGGTGGCACCTTATTTAAAATGTTCTCTAGAGTGTAGCCAGACGAGGTGTTTGTAATGATGAACCGATGCAGACAGTTTTGTGCTACAAAGCTATCAGCCTCTATAGCACCAGTGCTATGAGCGAAAAAATGTAAAGTGCAGCCCTGTCTACAAGAAATGATGAAGGGTCGATCTTATCAGATATATGCTTTGCAGAAAACCCATACAGGCGTCAGTATTTCCGTCTGCATGCCTTCCGCTGTGGTGAGTCTAGCAAACAGGTGCAGTTTACAGTCACAGAATACCAGCTGGCGAGTAAAAACCTCAGTCAGCGCCTTCATGTCTAACCTGTTGGTGACTGTTACCGCTGTGGTTTGGGGGGAAACCAGGAGAGCAGTGTGACCTAATGTGCTTTCTTCAGCTTGTGAACTGAGAGAATGAAGAAGTGTTTCAAAGACGCAATGAGTGATTTCAGCTATAGGCAGGAAAAGATCTTGAATTGACCAATCAACAACCAAGCAGTGTTTATGTTTACTTGTTCCTATTGGCATTAAATGGATTTCAATCAGCCTACACACATGTTCTCAACAATAGAAGCATACCTGTCAACTATTTCACAACAGCTAGTTCTGGAGTAGGCCATTCATTTAGCCCGCTTGCTTACGACGAGACTCAGGCTGCGCAGTTGGCACCCGCTTCCTTATTTGGGTTTTGGGTTGCCAGGTTTTAGCCTATGACAAAACGGTTGAAATTGAAACTAAGTGATCGTGTATGTGTAGGGTGTATTTCATACACAATCTGGCAACCTGAATGCATCAATGATTTTAAAATTAAGTTTGATGGCCATGCAAATTACGGGAGTTTTCCGGGAGAAATAACAAAACGGGAGGGTGCTGGGAGATGACCTTGAAATACGGGAGAAACCCGGGAGTGTTGACAGGTATGAATAGAAGGCATCTTGGAATGAAACCTACTGGCCAGTGTACCGAAGCTCTGTCTGATATGCAAAGTCTGATTTGTATTAAGCATAGAATAAACAATAATGAATGTGAATTACTTTTGTTAGTTTCATATTATTTCATAGAAAAATTGAGGGTTTTTCCTTTCTCGTAGAAGAGTACCAGGTCAGCAAATTTGGCAACAACTGCATTTATTTTCCTTTATGCATGCACAGAAAGCCAAGCGGTTAGGTTTTTAAAGAGCAACATACCAACATACTGCATCCTATCAGAGGAGGACAGAAGCAGGTCCAGGATGTAGTGGTAGCCGATGCTCTCGGCCATCTGTTTCTGCTGCCGCAGCGTCTGTCCAGCCAAGGCCCACAGAGACACGGCTCCCTGCTCTCGGATGTCCACCTGAAACACCTGAGCACAGACGCAGGGCTGCTGATGGTGAACACATGAATTCATGGACTTGAAGTAACGTGACCATTTCATTGGAAATCCTAAAGTTATTTAAAATAAATTCATTCATTCACTATATATATATCTTCTCAAAAAAATTAAGGGAACGCCTACAGTTTTCCACAATTGTTAAAACACATTTTTTGAAACCTTCCACCCTTTTCTCCATTCTCAAACTACATTCACAGAATGTCTGATAGTTCTTGCAAAATGAAACACTCGCCTCAAAAGTTTACTTGTGCTCGGAACCAAACAGTGTCAGAGTACCGATCCAGTCTATGATTGAAGTGTTCCCTTAATTTTTTTGAGCAGTATATTTAATTTGTTACATAAATCATAAATCATTTCCATCCTATTTTGTGACTTGTTACTTTTTGTACCTTTTTGTATAGCACTTGGTGGCTCATCTCTGTGAAAAGCACATAGTATATTAACTATCATTAACTATATATTAACTATTAACTATTTGCCTTCCAGGACAAATATCACCATCAGTGTTTACACCACAGACAACACAAGCGGGTTAAGTAAGACACGTAAGGCTTAGCTACAGGATAAGTCACCTTCAAGAGTCGCAGGAGGTGTTTGGTGGCAGACGTTTTCAAAAAGCGAGTCTGTATTGCGGCGTTGTGGTCAGTTATGGCCTCTAATGCTCTGGCAGCCTTGACCTGGGCAGGCATCCTGCGACTGCGTAGGATCCGCACCAGAGGGCTCACCGCTCCGGCCGAGCAGATGTCCTCCTGGTTCTCCCGGTGGCCGAGGGCCAGTTCCGCTAAAGCCAGACACGCTTCCTCCTGCAGGGCTTCTGTGGGCGACCAGGCAGGGTTTGCGAGATGGTCAGCAAGGTTTCTGCTCTTCCCTGTTCCATCCACCTCTTTTTAAGCATTGACTGACTGATTGATTGATTGATTTATTTTAATTTGCCATAATGAGTTGAAGCAGATTTAATTTTCTGATTCTATCAATGCTAAAACGTAACAATTATTCTAAAATTCTACATTATACAAGCACTTACTGTACCTACATACAATTACTAAGATAGGTGCATTAAGAACAAATAGCTACACAACTACAGTACATATGATTTAATAGAATTAACATTTAAAAGTGAATTAGGAGGTTTACAAATACCAGAATTGACCATTAGGAACTCCACCAGATAGGGAATCCCCCCAGACTGCGCCACAGCACTCTGGTTGGCAGGGCTGCCCACACACAGGGTCCGTAGACATCGCACGGTATTCACCAGCACGTCCTGCAGGCTGGAGCTCAGTAGCTTCACCAGGAGGGTAATCCCACCCTAGAGGGAGAGACAGAAAGAGAGAGAGGCAGAGAGAGAGAAAAGAGAGAGATTAAAGACCTTTCCTCACATATAACACCCCCTGTTAACTATTATTACAACCAGGGATGTTTTGGAGTAAATGCAAGTAAACGCAGTTTACCCACCTCTGAAATTTCAGAAATAGAGTTTATCCACCTCTCAAAAGAGTTTATTCACCAATTGCAACTTTTAACATTAAAAAATCACACTGTTTTATTCACATTCACAATATGTACACTCATCAACACTCTAGGAACCATTTAATACCACTGGTATTGTTATAAACATTAGACAGTAACCTCCACCATCATCAAACATGTTCTGAATGCCTTTTTAAAAAATCTGATAATGCATGGTGCAGTCCACCTCACCGTGATCACAGAATTCATAGTTTACCCACCTCTTATTTTACCACTACACCCCTGATTACAACAGTGTAATTTCTACAACTTCAGGGGTAGGAATTGAAGGTCCTGTGTAAACACATACAGTAACTTCAAGGCATTAATTTGGTACATACCCCCAGTGCTAAGACAGAAGCAAAGCTGTGTGATAGGATCTTAACATTTTTGCCCAACACTCACTGAATTTTGGCTAATCCATTTTGGTTTTATGTCTCTTGAGTGCAGCATTTTTTCCCTACCCCATCTGTAAATGTTTTGGCAGCACTCATGAAATGGCACTGATACACTTATGAGTTCCCACACTGGGCTCAAGTGAAGCGGTAAGTCAAGGCAGCCGCATGATTGACCCAAATTTTTTATATTCCTTGCCTTAATACTCTAGCCCTAGGGAATATTAATGTAAATATAAATCCAGGATGGGCAATCCTATCCACACAGACCCTGCGTGACTGCAGCTATTCGTTCACATTCTGTTCGTGCAGCTACCTGTAAAAACGTGCCCCTATGCTAACCAGAAGCAGATAAGACTGAGCACTGCTGATGTAAACAGCAAACCTGGATGGAGCTCCGTAGCTCATCTACAAAGGATTCATACCGGCAAGTCACTTACTTGTCTAAACTAGACCAATGGAGACTACATGATTTATCCTGCCTTTTTTTAATAGACCTCTGAAGTTCGCCTACAAAAAAGCTGCCATCTTTGACATCCGGTATCTGGCGATTTTTCCTATGGGAAAATAACATGGGGATTTTGAATTATCGCACCTGCTAAACTCTCGCGGGGATGAAAAAGTCTGAAATGCAGACGTTTTCCTGAACACACTTTTGTCCTCTGCCTTCGAGTGGATATTGTGATCTCCAGTACGTGAAGGCGGCACACTTAGATTTTTGCTACCCCAGAGCTAACTTTCAATGCAACTTGCCATAGGTAGTTAGCGTCAGTTAAGAACTGGATCTCCTTATATGGGCAAAGATGGCCGTTTTGGTTCTTTTTTGTAGGCGAACTTCAGAGGTCTATTGCAATAGTACAATAGAGATTGCCGGGAAATGAGTCAGAAAGAGGGGTGGGAGTAAGGTTGGGAAATAACAGTGGGTCAGAGTTGAGTGTGGTATGACTGCTGCTGCTTCTCCCACCCCCCTTTATTGTCCCTTTTGCCAGAAAAGGTTTGGACGTGTCTTAGCCATTCCTGGACCTGTCTGGGTCTATCATCACAGCCAAGCCAGAACATGCCTGCACTGCCTCCTCCGTGTTAACCCTTAAAGGAGTACCGTCACACCGGTGTGACGGGAATGTTGGGAAATTAACATTCTAAAGAATATCTGGGTTCATTGAATTCAACATAGAATTTTAGAACCTTCAATTGTTGCGGAACTTAGAATGTTCAAAAACCTACACCTTAAGACTCACCAGCTGGGCGATGAGGGCCTTGTACTGGTCACTGTGTGCGGCCATGTCGGCCAGAATGACGGCGCAGCGGGAGTGGAGCTCCGGCTGGGGGCAGCTGAGCAGGTGCACCAGCGCCGGCACGGCCCCGTACCGCACCAGGGCCTCGCACACCGGCGGCCGCTCCGACACGTGGCACACCACGGCCGCCGCCAGCCGCTGGAACAGGGCCTTGCCACCGCGGAGCAGCTCCACCAGAGACACTATCCCACCTGTCAGAGTCGGAGGGAGACACGGGTGATGCTGGGGCAGGGCCCGTTTATCTATATAGCGCATTTCATACACAGGCGTAATTCAATGTGCTTTACATAAACAAAAGCAAATAAGAAGAAGAAAATAAAAGCATAAGCCCCTCAGCAGGATGAACTACATGGTGACTCAGCAAGGCATTTTCACAGAGGCACTGAGAGACACAGATTCCATCATCTTCATTGATCGTGGCATTTGTAAAATGACTACCTTGCATTACTCCAAAACTGGTCTATTGGGAGCTTTATTTACCAGTAGATTGTGAACACAGGCCCAGGTATGCATGTTGTACTCAAATACAACACAATACAAAATCAGATGTCATATGGATATGGCTTCAAGAGGAAGAGGTGTGATGAGGGAGCATGGCACCTGCATCCATGATGTCTTTCCAAAAGGTGTCCACCCTCACACAGAGCACCTCCAGACACCTGATGGACATCTCCACTCTCCTGTGGTCCTCACTGTGGAGCATGTCTGCAGGAACACAAACCCAACAGCATCAGCCAGCAGTACCGCAGCTGACTACATACAGCATGCCCCCTTGGACATATATGGACGTGGATGGTAGTAGTCTGCATTTAACACATTTCTGTGGTATTTTTCTTTCGTCCACTGTTTCCATTTAGTGTCCGTCATCTTCCTTTGAGAAGGAAACAGAAAGCTAGGCGATACATCTCAAGTGCCATTCCAACACATAGAAGAATTGCCAAGGAACACTCTTTGTCGGCATGCCTCATTGCATGTTTGGAGGTTTTCCAACAAGACTACCGTTGGGACTACTGTACCAGTCCTGAGAGTTGCTGGGATTTTTCATTCATACCTGTCAAAACAAACCTGTCTTGTCATGCATTGCTACAAATGTCCTATTTTTGTAGTGTGAGACATTTTGTGTTATTGATTTGTCCAGCAATAGGCTGGAAGTAAATGTGAATTTGCTGTCAAATTGCAGTTGTGAGGCCATTTGTATAACTCAGCACTATTAAACAGGCAATGTGCTGTAGCAGGCCATTGGCAGTACTGCACTGCAGGGGATGAGATCACACCCATAAATACTCAAGTGCCCCTCTTCCTCCTACCCCTGCTCCACGCTCAAACTCCAAGCTGCTCTTACTTTTGAGAAGGTGACTAACAACATAAATTGCTCATGCTTATAAAGCTATTTGAATTCAACATAATTTATAAGTATAGTATAAGTATACTCTTTTGATCCCGTGAGGGAAATGAGGTCTCTGCATTTATCCCAAAGACAGGCAGCCAAACTGCAGTGTAAATCCCAGAAAACTTGTATTGACTTGTACTGAACTGTTGCATACCTACAAGGATCTTCCATACAGGCAGCCCTTCCAGGTTCAACTCAGTGAGCAGCAACAGGACGTCTATGTGGAAGTAGAGAGCGGCCAGCTGCACAGCATTGTTGCCTTTGCTGTCCGTCTGCCTCCAGTCTGCACCGATGGACAGCAGGTACTGCAGAGCCTCCACAGCGCCTGATGTAGCAGACAGCAGCAGTGGAGAGCTACGGTACCTAGAGGCCAATTACACAGGTCAGAGATTCATAGGTGATTACAGCTACTGTTTAATTAATGTCCACAAAGTTGGTACAGTAGTGATGATGAGTTAATTACGCTTAATCTCAAGTTAATTAATTAAATTGTAACATACATCCAAAAACTGTCGCAAGAGGCCAACCACTGGTACAGAACTTAGAAATGAACGTAGAAACCTTTTTCTATCATTTTAGGAAAACGTTTTTTAGATGATAAACAAGATACGGCTGGTTCATGTAGGTTCTTCCACTACCACTTCCTGCAGTGCAGCCTCAGCAGGCATAACTGATAAATAACCAGTTTCACTTCCTGGGTTATTACTGTGCTTTAGGTCTACACATGCAGTTCGACAGACAGAACAAGGCACCGGAGGAACTCACTCAGCATTGGTGCGACACTCGACCAAAGCAGCGTCCTTTCTCCAGAGCGCCTGGATGCAGGCCACGTGGCCGTAGTAGGCTGCGAAGTGGACGGCCATCCAGCCTCTGCGGTCCACTATTGTGTAGTCAGCCTGCAGCGCCAGCAGACAGTTCAGGGCCTCTAGGGAGCCGCACTGTGCAGCCAGGTGCAGTGGCGTGGGTCCTATTTGAATTTCAGCAGAAGAAAGTATGAATATGTTTTACATGTGAAAGGGACTTTGGTTCTACAAAGTTGGGTGAAAGTGGTCACCTGTTCCTTCTTTTAACTGCACATCCACTCCATTCTTGACTGAAATTCATGAGATTACAGTTAAATTTGATTTAAAAAAATAAATACCATACACCAATTTAGGAGTAAAATGATATGCAGATTCAATAACACTTCAGGACTGTATTTATAATGTTATCATTATCATGTATGTGTGTGTGTGTGTGTGTGTGTGTGTGTGAGTGTGTGTGTGTGTGTCTGTGTGTCTACACCTGTGTGGTTGAACCTCCTGCTGCGCGCCTGGTTCAGGTTGACCCCCGCCACGGCCAGCAGGCACACGATGTGTGTCTGGTTGTGGACGGCGGCGTGGTGAAGCAGTGTGTAGCCCTGCTCGTCAATGGCACCCAGGTGTGACGGTGAATTCTTACGGCAGAGCGTCTGAAACACAGCCGACAGGCCACGCTCGGCCGCCGCCCTCAGCCCAAATGGCACACTCTGATTGGTCAGTCACAAGATAACATCTCAACGACATTGGTTTGGTGCAACTCAAATATATTCACAACAGCACTAACCAACACTGACCACTACCGCTTGACCATTACCTTACACTGAATGGCCTTCTTGTACCCAAAGGTCTTCTTAAACTCCTCGTGGAGTTGAATGTCCGTTAGCGGGAGGCGTTTCTTCCTGAGGGCTTTGATGGAGCTATTCAGAGCCTCCCACCACTGGGTCAGGCAGGGCTGGGGGTAGAGGGACCCCAACTCAATGGAGATCACATGATAGCTGCCACAGACACAAAGAGGGATTTCAGACTCTTGCAGCACATTCTTCTAGACAATCTTTTTGTATGTGAGTGAATGAGAGTGTGTGTTGAATGAGAGAAGGCGAGACAGAGCATGACACAAAGACAGAGAGAGAGAGAGAGAGAGAGAGAGAGAGAGAGAGAGAGAGAGAGAGAAAGAGAAAGAAAGAAAGAGAGAGAAAGAAAGAGAGAGAGAGAGAGAGAGAGAGAGAGAAAGAGAAAGAAAGAAAGAGAGAAAGAAAGAGAGAGAGAGAGAGAGAGAGAGAGAGAGAGAGAGAGAGAGAGAGAGATGCCATGTATGCAAATGTTGGCAGTTTGACAGCACAACACCCCACCTTTTCCCATCAATGTCAATAACCGGTATGGGGAAGTGTTCTTTGTACGTCGTGTCTTGATGAAGAAGGTCATTCAAACAATCAGCCGCAAGTCTCTGGATATTAGTGAAATTCCCCTGTGCCAAAAGATTTGCAAACAAAGTATTACTGAATATTTAGCAGTAACCAAAATGCAGGCCAAGATGATTAAATAACATAACTGAAAGTCTATTCAGAAACCTAATGATGTACAAAGCTATAGTCAAACATGAAAACACTCTGGCATGAACAAACTGCTCTCAGACTCACCTTAATGTCCTGAGAAAACTCTGGGAGATTAGGCGTCCCCACATCAATTTCAATCCCACCATGCAGGTGAAAGTATTCATATTCCTTGTATGGAAAATGTTTACAAGCAAATGCAGGTCCAAGGATGAGAGGAGGCAACTCCCTCTCCGTCTTCAGTTTATCTCCTACAACATAAAATAAAGTGGAAATTAAATTAGCAATTCAATAATAAGCATATAATATATATGCAATTTCCTCTGTTTCTGATTTCCCCAACAGTATGTAGAAGCACAATGAGGACATATTACTTTTGTGATTATCAGGGGGAAAAATGGTCAAGCAATAACATCTCACATGATAGCAAGTCAGTCTCATATAATAATCACCTAGCCCTGACCTGAGAAACCTGGGAGCACCTTTGACAGGTCTGGGATCTTCATCTTCTTCTTCAGGCCCACCAGTAGGGGCACCAGGAAGGTGATGAGGTGGAGGTAGGCCAGGTCTGTGCGGACGTCGGGCCGCCGCGCCAGGCTCTCCCTTACCACCCGCACTTGGCGAGCCAGCCGCTGCTGCAGCCTCTGGTAGGTGGCCAGCTCCAGTTTGTCCTCGGTGAGCCGCAGCACGCTGGCCAGACTGTGGGTGCTCTCGAACGAGAACAGGTTCTCCTGCTGATGGGTGGCGGTCAGGTAGGACGTGAGCTTCAGCAGGACGCTGTCAGAGTACTGTTGGAAGAGCCTCTCCTCATCCGTGTGGTTTGGGTTATAGGTAGGGTCGGGGCTGGGGTCGACGTATATGCCCTGGTATGCAGGATCCTCTGAAATGTCCATTAAACCTGGAACAATTACAACATTCAGTTAATCTATTCATAAAGCACTGTTAACAATACTGCGTCAACGTGCTTTACAGAGCCCTAAGACTAACCTCAAGGGACGTATGAGCCTAAGTAACATGTGAACATAACTTCAAAGACTTCAACAAGACTTCAAATGCAGCAATTAAAGGTGAAGAAAATGGTTTCAGATTTGATATATGTTAATGTACTGTAGGCTTACTGTGAATGTTCTGCAATATCACTGTAGGCTATTGTTACAATCCAATTACAATGTTTCAGTCACCTCGACTATATGACTTTTTTGTAAATCATTAATGATGATTAAATAAACTTGTAATCTATTACCTTTAGTATAATGATTCCCTATGGCAAGCGATTTTAACATTTACCCGCTAGACTGGATATGTATTGCAGATTTCTGTAATTCAGTTTTGCCTAGTCAAAACGAACATTTTAGATATCCGCAATTGAATTCTTCCTATCGATAATTGTCATTTCAGATATCCACAAAGACATTCTTCCTAGGACAAATGACGCCACATTTGCCATTCATTTCTATGGGGTTTATCATTACGGATATCTACAATTCCGTTGCAGATATCCACTATGTGAATTACGGATATCTGCAATTGAATTGTAGATATCTGTAATTCCAGTTAGATATATCTACAATTTGATTCTGACTAGTCATAACTATGGCAAGCGATTTTAACATTTTCCCGCTAGACTGGATATGTATTGCAGATATCTGTAATTCAGTTTTGCCTAGTCAAAACGAACATTTTAGATATCCGCAATTGAATTCTTCCTATCCATAATTGTCATTTCAGATATCCACAAAGACATTCTTCCTAGGACAAATGACGCCACATTTCCCATTCATTTCTATGGGGTTTATCATTACGGATATCTACAATTCAGTTGCAGATATCCACTATGTGAATTACGGATATCTGCAATTGAATTGTAGATATCTGTAATTCCAGTTAGAGATATCTACAATTTGATTCTGACTAGTCATAACTCCAGTTGAAGATATCTTTAATTCACTTCAATTCAAGATATCTACATGTTCCTTTTCAGATATCTTGAATTAAGTTTTGACTAGGCGAAATGACATTGTAGATATCTGTAAATGGAATTTTGACTAGTCAAAATGACGTTGCAGATATCTCAAACTGGAGTTAGGGATAGTCATAATTTGATTGTAGATATCTATTATCAAGTTATAGATATCTTGAATGAGTTTTGATTAGAGATATCTGAAATTGGAGATATCTATAACTTTCATTCTGCCTAGTCAAAATGTAATTATAGATATCTTGAATTAGAGTTTTGACTAGGCGAAATGACGTTAGAGATATCTGTATTGCTATGCAAATTAGGCCCGCATCCCACTTTAGGCGGGAGAAGAGCGTGTTGTTGTTCAAATCATCAAATCACATAGCACCTGTTAACTGTTAACAGAGACGGTTGATAAATGTATATTAAGGATCTTTGCTGTTAACTTTGTAATTAGCACTAATTAGCACCATGTCAGAGCAGCCAGAGGGCGAAGGAGTTTTTAATCGTCTTTTTAATGCTGCAGCCTATGCAAGACAGGAGCTGGCAGCAAGAATTGATGATTCAATGTTGCTTTGATTTTTTCGATTACAGCCAACACCATTATGAATGGAATTTCCTGTAGATTGTGCTGGTGCATTTAGTAGCCTAGGCCTACTAATTTATGTAGGCTACGAAACAGAGATCAAGCCAGTTGATAACCTTGTACCTTCTGTTCATTTGATTTTCAAATTCGAAACGAAAATTGAAAATCGAAAAACGACCTTATATCTGTATTTTTTAAAAATAAAACAGGAAATTCACTCGTGTTTTTGTTTTGGATATTAAACTTTGTATCCCCACGACCGAAATCCAAAATCAGCATAACAAGTGAAATCGGCACTTTCCTCAATTTTTCATTTGGCCTATCCCCGCTAGGCTGTCCTACATTGAAACCTATGACGTTTTAATTAGAGACATGTTTGTAAACAAGCTAACTTACGCAGAAATGTTAGCTACGTTGTATCAACTAGGCATGAGGCACGAAAATATGCATTTGGGCTCCTCTGTTGTTCTGTATGCGCGACTAGCCTATCGTTGCCTGTATTATGTTGGTAAAGGAGAATAGTAATGGAGAAAGAATCGAGAATGAGCTGTCCTTGCATTGGGGGGGGGGGTGGGGGGGTGTGCACGTGATAAGGCCTAAGGAAGCATATAGCCAGCTGACCAAGGACGTAGGCTATTTGGTTATAATTTATATTCATATTGTAACAACTGAGGCAACAAGGTTCAAATCAGTACATTTATTGGGTCAGGAGCGGGGAACACAGACAGGTCAAATGTCAACATCATTATAGAACACACAAGGCTAGTCACTAAACACATGCACAATACAAGAACGGGTAGTCACACACAACACACATGAATAAACACATGAGGTACAACCATAGACTGTATACAGTCAGGTACAACCAAGGGAAGACTACACATGCTAACACACCACAAGGTAAATGCAAATACAACTAGGCCTACTAAAACCGATATATCACAAACATGCACATATGGCATTATGGGAGTCTGATACAACGAGTCAAACGCACCGACGTTACGTTTGTTACCGTGGTAAAGTTGGTTTTATATTGGACGTTGGATATTCGACACATTCGAAAAATCTATTTAGCACTGACTACGAGGGTCGAGTTTGTGTCAAACCAACTTTAATGTGTTTAAACAAGGCCTGCCTATATTACACAAAGCTTCTTTTGTCCAAAAACCCATGTTTTGATTTTATGAATTTTTTAGGCTGATAAAAGATTTCAATCTTTTATGCGGCTTCACCTTTTGACTTACCCATACTAAAACACATCTCCTGAACTCGGCTTACTGCCCTTTCTAGTACACAAAGCTTCTTTTTCCCTAAAACCTACTCTTTGATTTTATACAATTTTTCATGTTAAATGTTTCAAATCTATTATGCGGCTTGCCCTTTTGACCTACCCATGTCAAAACACATCTGGTGAACTCGGATTACTGCTCTATATAGTACACAAAGCTTCTTTTTCCAAAAAATCCATTCTTTGATTTTATAAATATTTTTTAATGTAAAAAAAATGCTTTAAATGCTTTAAATCTATTATGCGGCTTGACCTTTTGACCTAACCATGTCAAAACACATCTGTTGCACTCAGCTAACTGCCCTACATAATACACAAAGCTTCTTTTTTCCAAAAAACTCACTCTTTGATTTTATATTAATTTTTTACTATTCAAAAATGCTATAAATCTATTATGCGAATTGACCTTTTGACCAACCCATGTCAAAACACATCTGCTGCACTCAGTTAACTGCCCTACATAGTACACAAAGCTTCTTTTTTTCAAAAACTTACTCTTTGATTTTATATACATTTTTTACTATTCAAAAATGCTATAAATCTATTATGCGGCTTGACCTTTTGACCTACCCATGTCAAAACACATCTGTTGCACTCAGCTAACTGGCCTTCATAGTACACAAAGCTTATTTTTTCCAAAAACTCACTCTTTGATTTTATATTAATTTTTTACTTTATAAAAATGCTATAAATCTATTATGCGAATCGACCTTTTGACCTACCCATGTCAAAACACATCTGCTGCACTCAGCTAACTGCCCTACATAATACACAAAGCTTCTTTTTTCCAAAAAACTCACTCTTTGATTTTATATTAATTTTTTACTATTCAAAAATGCTATAAATCTATTATGCGAATTGACCTTTTGACCAACCCATGTCAAAACACATCTGCTGCACTCAGTTAACTGCCCTACATAGTACACAAAGCTTATTTTTTCCAAAAACTCACTCTTTGATTTTATATTAATTTTTTACTATTCAAAAATGCTATAAATCTATTATGCGGCTTGACCTTTTGACCTACCCATGTCAAAACACATCTGTTGCACTCAGCTAACTGGCCTTCATAGTACACAAAGCTTATTTTTTCCAAAAACTCACTCTTTGATTTTATATTAATTTTTTACTTTATAAAAATGCTATAAATCTATAATGCGAATCGACCTTTTGACCTACCCATGTCAAAACACATCTGCTGCACTCAGCTAACTGCCCTACATAATACACAAAGCTTATTTTGTCCAAAAATGCACTCTTTGATTTTATATTATTTTTTTACTATTCAAAAATGCTATAAATCTATTATGTGCCTTCACCTTTTGACCTACCCATGTCAAAACACATCTGTTGCCCTCGGCTAACTGCCCTACATAGTACACAAAGCTTATTTTTTTCAAAAACGCACTCTTTGATTTTATATTATTTTTTTACTATTCAAAAATGCTATAAATCTATTATGTGCCTTCACCTTTTGACCTACCCATGTCAAAACACATCTGGTGAACTCGGATTACTGCTCTATATAGTACACAAAGCTTCTTTTTCCCAAAAATCCATTCTTTGATTTTATAAATATTTTTTAATGTAAAAAAAATGCTTTAAATGCTTTAAATCTATTATGCGGCTTGACCTTTTGACCTAACCATGTCAAAACACATCTGTTGCACTCAGCTAACTGCCCTTCATAGTGCATAATGCTTCTTTTTTTCCAGAAACTCACTCTTTGATTTTATATTATTTTTTTACTATTCAAAAATGCTATAAATCTATTATGCGGCTTGACCTTTTGACCTACCCATGTCAAAACACATCTGTTGCACTCAGCTAACTGGCCTTCATAGTACACAAAGCTTATTTTTTCCAAAAACTCACTCTTTGATTTTGTATACATTTTTTACTTTATAAAAATGCTATAAATCTATTATGCGAATCGACCTTTTGACCTACCCATGTCAAAACACATCTGCTGCACTCAGCTAACTGCCCTACATAATACACAAAGCTTATTTTGTCCAAAAACTTACTCTTTGATTTTATATTAATTTTTTATTATTCAAAAATGCTATAAATCTATTATGCGGCTTGACCTTTTGACCTACCCATGTCAAAACACATCTGCTGCACTCGGCTAACTGCCCTACATAGTACACAAAGCTTCTTTTTTCCAAAAATGCACTCTTTGATTTTATATTAATTTTGTATTATTCAAAAATGCTATAAATCTATTATGCGGCTTGACCTTTTGACCTAACCATGTCAAAACACATCTGTTGCACTCAGCTAACTGCCCTACATAATACACAAAGCTTCTTTTTTCCAAAAACTCACTCTTTGATTTTATATAAATTTTTTACTATTCAAAAATGCTATACATCTATTATGCGAATTTACCTTTTGACCAACCCATGTCAAAACACATCTGCTGCACTCAGTTAACTGCCCTACATAGTACACAAAGCTTCTTTTTTTCAAAAACTTACTCTTTGATTTTATATACATTTTTTACTATTAAAAAATGCTATAAATCTATTATGCGGCTTGACCTTTTGACCTAACCATGTCAAAACACATCTGTTGCACTCAGCTAACTGCCCTACATAATACACAAAGCTTATTTTTTCCAAAAACTCACTCTTTGATTTTATATGAATTTTTTACTATTCAAAAATGCTATAAATCTATTATGCGAATTGACCTTTTGACCAACCCATGTCAAAACACATCTGCTGCACTCAGTTAACTGCCCTACATAGTACACAAAGCTTATTTTGTCCAAAAACGTACTCTTTGATTTTATATTAATTTTTTATTATTCAAAAATGCTATAAATCGATTATGCGGCTTGACCTTTTGACCTACCCATGTCAAAACACATCTGCTGCACTCGGCTAACTGCCCTATATAGTACACAAAGCTTCTTTTTTCCAAAAATGCACTCTTTGATTTTATATTATTTTTTTACTATTCAAAAATGCTATAAATCTATTATGTGCCTTCACCTTTTGACCTACTCATGTCAAAACACATCTGTTGCACTCGGCTAACTGCCCTACATAGTACACAAAGCTTCTTTTTTTCAAAAACGCACTCTTTGATTTTATATTATTTTTTTACTATTCAAAAATGCTATAAATCTATTATTTGCCTTCACCTTTTGACCTAGCCATGTCAAAACACATCTGTTGCACTCGGCTAACTGCCCTACATAGTACACAAAGCTTATTTTTTCCAAAAACTCACTCTTTGATTTTATATTAATTTTTTACTATTCAAAAATGCTATAAATTTATTATGCGCCTTCATCTTTTGACCTACCCATGTCAAAACACATCTGCTGCACTCAGCTAACTGTCCTACATACAGTAGTACACAAAGCTTTTTTTTTTCAAAAACTCACTCTTTGATTTTATATTAATTTATTACTATTCAAAAATGCAAAAAAACAAGCTACCTCTTTGTAGGTAGACATACATAATTTATATTTATTAAGTTAACTATATTTTGTTTTCCATCCAAAGTTCCATTTGGCTGTGTAAATCAACTGGATTTTTTTTAATTTTCAATAAATGTATAATATAGATTTATAAATATATTTATCTATAAAATCAAAGAGTGGGCTTTGGAAAAAAATAAGCTTTGTGTACAATGTAGGGCAGTTAGCTGAGTGCAGCAGATGTGTTTTGACATGGGTAGGTCAAAAGGTCAGGTCGCATAATAGATTTATAGCATTTTTGAATAATAAAAAATTTATATAAAATCAAAGAGTGCATTTTTGGAAAAAAGAAGCTTTGTGTACTATGTAGCGCAGTTAGCCGAGTGCAGCAGATGTGTTTTGATATGGGTAAGGCGAAAGGGGAAGGCACATAATAGATTTATAGCATTTTTGAATAGTAAAAAATGTATATAAAATCAAAGAGTGTGTTTTTGAAAAAAAGAAGCTTTGTGTACTATGTAGGCAAGTTAGCCGAGTGCAGCAGATGTGTTTTGATATGGGTAAGTCGAAAGGGGAAGGCACATAATAGATTTATAGCATTTTTGAATAGTAAAAAATTAATATAAAATCAAAGAGTGAGTTTTTTGGAAAAAAGAAGCTTTGTGTATTATGTAGGGCAGTTAGCTGAGTGCAACAGATGTGTTTTGACATGGTTAGGTCAAAAGGTCAAGCCGCATAATAGATTTAAAGCATTTAAAGCATTTTTTTACATTAAAAAATATTTATAAAATCAAAGAATGGATTTTTGGGAAAAAGAAGCTTTGTGTACTATATAGAGCAGTAATCCGAGTTCACCAGATGTGTTTTGACATGGGTAGGTCAAAAGGGCAAGCCGCATAATAGATTTGAAACATTATCATTAAAAATTGTACAAAATCAAAGAGTAGGTTTTAGGGAAAAAGAAGCTTTGTGTACTAGAAAGGGCAGTAAGCCGAGTTCAGGAGATGTGTTTTAGTATGGGTAAGTCAAAAGGTGAAGCCGCATAATAGATTGAAATCTTTTATCAGCCTAAAAAATTCATAAAATCAAAACATGGGTTTTTGGACAAAAGAAGCTTTGTGTAATATAGGCAGGCCTTGTCTAAACACATTAAAGTTGGTTTGACACAAACTCGACCCTCGTAGTCAGTGCTAAATAGATTTTTCGAATGTGTCGAATATCCAACGTCCAATATAAAACCAACTTTACCACGGTACAATTGTTTTGTTTTTTTGCAGTTTAAACTGTTAAGCTAAGCCTATACCTACAAAACATAGGCAAATAAATGCATGATGTCGATTGTCTTTTCAGTGACATATCCCCTCTTCGAAGGGTGCACGCAACCTTAATCCCACTCCCTAGCACACCTGGGACATAGGCCACATATCGATCAAAATGAGAAGCTTGGAATGTTCTGGCGATTTTTTTTCTATGTGCAGATCACTGTCCTTCAACATCACCATCTTGCTCCCTTTGATGAACATATAGGCTAGCAATTACCCAGATAGCAAAAGTTGACCGGCCCACCTCTGGCCCACTACCTTGCCTCAGGGTTTTGTGAGTGTTGGCCCAGTTCTGGCTGGGCCTCCGGCCCAACAATGGCCCAGTTACTGATAACTGACACAAAGAATTTCCTCTGGCCCAGATGTGGCCCACACACTGCAAAATGACTCTCATTGTTTCTGTTGGCCCAGGTCTGGCCCACACACTGTAAAATGACTCTTATTGGAACTGTTGGCCCAGGTGTGGCCCACACACTGTGAAATGACTCTTATTGCTTCTGTTGGCCCAGGTGTGGCCCACACACTGTGAAATGACTGTCATGCATTCTGTTGGCCCAGGTCTGGCCCACACACTATATAACTGAGTGTTGGCTGAGTGTCGGCTGGGCCTCTGGGCCTGTACTGGCCCACGCACTGTAAAACTGATCTGACTGAGTGTTGGTTGAGTGTCGGCTGGGCCTGTACTGGCCCACGCACTATAAAACTGATCTGACTGAGTGTTGGCTGAGTGTCGGCTGGGCCTCTGGGCCTGTACTGGCCCACGCACTATAAAACTGATCTTACTGAGTGTTGGCTGAATGTCGGCTGGGTCCCCGGGCCACATGTGGCCCATTAACTACCAAAAGTACTTGAAAATAAACACAAATCCAGAACTAGTAATTAAAAGCACAAGCTACTTTTATTAACAAGTTTGACAAACACAACCTTGCAAATAAAACATACAAACAAAATAAAATTATACAAGCTTTTACATATCACTTTAGAAATTAAAGTTAAATTAAAATATACAATCTACTTTTATCTACAACAATCGACATCTTTCATATACAAAAACACAAACAATAAACATTTTAAAACTGTATAATGATTCAAAGAAATAAATTATTCTAAATTAACATTAAACATTTACAGAAATATTCTATCTCTCTCCCTCACTCACTCACTCGAAAAGAGTAATTCCATTGTCAGTAGTTGTGGGTTGTGAGTCAAGTGTTGTGCTAGTGCTTTAAATTCTGTATTTTTGTACCATGTACCATGACCTACCCAGCTACATACATGCACACATACTCACTCTCAAAGTATTTTTCAATAGCAGCAACCTTTGCCACCTGCCTTCTCTTTCTGTTGCCGCTTCATTGTTGCCTCCACCAGTTTCAGCAGCACTACCAGCCGGGGGTGTCTCCAAACTGCATTTAGGTATAAAATAATATTATAAGATCATTATGAGGTCTAAAGCAAGATTTCAACATGTCATCTGTCAGAGAAGTTCTGTTTGTCCACTCAAATATACTTACAGATAGCCACCTCAGCTCTCTGTGGGGGTTGATCAAAGAGTTCTTTCCATCCATCCTTCAATTTGAGATGCATGGACAGCATGTCATTTCAAAAGAAAAGAAAAAAACTATTTATCCTTTACTGTCTGACAAAATATTACTAAAGCCCAGTCTTGCCACTCTGCAGCTGTCTTGGTAACACCTCCCTGGTAGTTATTTTGGGCAACATTGACATTGTGTGATTGTTATATTACCAATGACAATCACCAAGAGCAAGACATATTTGTCAACACATACAGACCTGAAGCACAAAGGCTTGTGGACTTCCTTCACAACATTGGTTGGCCATGTTTTCAACAGCGCATGTTTCCTGCCCACTCCTGTTCTTTGCTGACATAATGGATGAGGCAAACCAAAAGCATCTAAAAATGACACATCACAAAACACAGGCCTAGATGAAAGCTGATTCCTATGATTTGGCTCATCTAAACAAAAATGTATTACTTATTCTATTAAATCAATGTACAACTTACCAAGAGCTCTTCAGGTCTCCTGTTTTTCCAACACAAGAAATGGTTCACACATGTATTCTTCATCCAAAAGAGTGCAGGCAGGTCTCTGGTCAGTGTGGCCTGGATTCTGAGGTGTACATTTTAAAAAAGTCACAGTAACGTTAGGTTAATGGAAGTATATGTGTTCAAAATGATTACATGATCATAAACAACCCCTCAGTACAAAATACAGAACGACCTTAAAATACAGATTTTGATGAGCTTTACATGACCAGGACAGGACCCACCCTGCTACTCTCTCTCTCTCTCTCTCTCTTACACACACACACACACACACTCTCTCTTAAGGCATACAGTCTCAGTCCTGCCTGCCTAGTGCCTGAAGTTGGATAGATAACGATGAAATGCCCAATTACCAATCGCTATATTCTAAGTCATGCAATACTGATTAACTGTTAAGCTATTTCTAAAATGATTAGATCACACTTTTCTTTGAAAACCACATACTTATGCAAGTATAGCTAACGTTACAGCACTGAACGTTTTTGACTAACCACCAACACTGACGTTAACGGTAATTAGGCCAACAAAGTAGGCTAAGAAATCATAACGTATGTTACTACCGCTAGCTTCGTCATCGTCAAGGGGGTTAGATTGAAACACCCATTCTTGTTATGCTACTTGTTAAACTTTGTCTGCAATAATAAGCCTACGTATTCATAATGATTTACATGCAATAACAGGTAAAGGCAAAGTTGCATGTTACTTACCACAGGCAGTGTCCAAAACGAGACAGTTTCGCGCCGTCCTGCTGGTTTCAAACTGAACAGTTGCTCTGCTCGTGGCTCTTCCACATGTATTGGGCCGACAGTCACTTTACAGAATTGGGCCATGTACGTTTAGCGTCCGGCTGTCGCTAAATGTTTCATTTTTGCCGCCAACAGCCGCGATACTGATCATTGTTCGTTCCTGAAGTATCGGGCCACACACTGTATGAAATCCGTCTGCCGAGATTGATTCGAAAACTGGCAGTAGCCCATCAAACCCCAATCGGGCCAAATAAGACACTTAGTAATCAGCCCAACTACTGCGTGTCAGTGTCGGCCCATTCAAGGGGACAGTGCCTCAGCCGACCTGAAACTCAGCCGACAGTGGCAGCACTCAGCCAGGATCGGGCCGACTGTGTTTACTGTGCTTCAGCCGACTCGGACCTCAGCCGACACTGCCAGCACTCAGCCAGAATCGGGCCGACTATGCTATTCGGGCAGTGGCAAAGAAATGCTGTCAGCATGCAGTAGCTTGTTGAGTGTGTGGTAGCCTCGTGTGCCTGGGTTTTCATCTTCACCTTTCATTCTGCCTAGTCAAAACTGAATTAAAGATATCTGCAATTGCCATTTGTGTGATGAGTTGAATGTTGTTTTCAATGACGTGATGACCGATATCTGTAATTCAGTTTTGCCTAGTCAAAACTAAATTAGGCTATCTGACGTTTCGACTAGTCACAATTACGTTACAGATATCTTGAATGACAATTCCAACTATCCAAAATGTAATTGTGACTAGTCAGAAAGACGTTGTTGATATCTACAATGTTAATTCCAGATAGTCAAATTTAGCGGGTAAATGATAAAATCGCTTGCCATAATTCCCACCTTAGTCTAATCAGATGACCCAAAGTATTAAGTAAGATAGGCCTACAATGAATGGACCTCACCTGCTGTAAGAAACTCTGTAAGCATGTTCTTCTTAGTCTGTGGGACTCCGCTGGAATCCACTCCCATACTGGATCGCCACAGTTCAGAAAAACGGACCCGTTTGTCTCTGGGAATTATCGCCCCATGCCAGAGAGCTTTGATCGTATAGTCTATGCTGATCAAAATCTGCCCCACTTTAGTATCAAAATAAGCAGGTGTCAGCTGACACGTGGTGCTCTTATCATAATTGGGTTCAAGACTGATGATTGGGACTTGATTAAAGCAGTAGATTCCAACTGTAAGTTCCCTGATGATTTGATGGACAACTTTGTAATCCAGTAGCGTACTTGAGTCATAAGGCGCAAGGACAGTGATGTTGGACTGCGTGAAGTTTTTCATTTGTTTAATGATTCCAGGAGGCAACTCCACAGGCAGAGTGAAATCATCACCGCACATTAGCCAGTTACAGGTTGTGAGAGTCAGCAACTCCTGGAGCTCCCTTCTGTCATACTTCTCAAAGAAGGCTGTAGCATCTCTCTGAGCTGTCAAGGTGGCACGAAGACTGTCATCATCTGTAGGCATACCTAACTTTGAAAATGAAGCCGTAATCTCAGATAGTGCCATGCGGCCGCAAAAAAAATCTTCTGTTATTTTCACTGACACAGGCTATAACTGTTAGCAGGCTGGTTAAATGAAATAGCCTAACGTTACCGGTTAATTGGCAAGCTTGCAAGCTATTCAAGTCAATGACAACAACTTGCAACGTTAGCCAATAAACACGCTTATGTTTAGCAAAAAACACGAATGAATCAATATGACATTCCCTACCACCGCCAGCCAACATTGAAACGAAACGGTGTTTTAAAGTATACAAAATCAAGTTCGTGGCGTGAAGTAGCCTACACTCTTGAGTTCAAGTTTGCCATACGTTGCACTTGGCAACCAGAGACGCTCATTCTGGTCCCAGGTGAACGTTGCGTCAGTTTCCTGCTTTGTAAATTCCTTTTTACAAACAGTAGAGGGCAGTATTGCATTATTTTGAGTTTTAGATGTGGAGTTTGACCAGCTCTTAGGGCGCATGTCATTTCAGAGAAGAAAACTTGTTTTTTAATCACTGGAAGTGTATCTCGGAGTCTTGGTAAACGTTACACTTTAAATGTTATAACAGTTCCAACTACAGACTTCGGCTGTTAAGAAAGTTTACTATCAAGGAGAACATTTCAGCCTAGCGTTAGCAGCTAGCTAAGTAGCTAACTTTTGTAGACTAACCTTTCTGTTTAAATTAGCTTGCAACATGAAAGCTGTTATTTTAGCAGCAGGATATGGAACAAGGTTGCAAAGAGATGTTGAGAATGACACAACTGGACGATTCAAGCATCTGTTGGGCATTGCCAAGCCATTGCTTCCCGTGGGTCACTGTGCTCTTATATCTCATTGGATCAAGGCAATGACTGCAACTGGAAGTGTGGATACAATATTTGTGGTTGTAAGTACTTGCAGTGGACCATAGAAGCGCATTCCTACAAAGCTGAGAATCAAAACGTGATTTCTAATTGCCCAAATCTGATCGTAGGCTACTGTAAATAATCTCGTCCACAGACAAATGCACTCTACTTCGAAGCTTTTCAGACATGGGCCCAGGACTTTCCCAATGTGAAGATTCTCAGTGATGGAACCAGCACAAATAAGGTCTTGACTATTTTATTATCACCTTCATCAGATAGTAAGATACTGACAAGACAATGTAGCCTTTGTATCAGTATAATGCATACATCAGTGTTGAGATTTCTGAAACGGCAAATACATAAAAATATGATGCTGGAGTACAGCATAGCTTGTGATCAGGAGCTGTCTTACAGAACTGGTATGGCCTCTCTCTCGTTTGATCCAGGGGCGGCTTGGTGCTGTTGCTTGCCTCCAGCTCACAATCAAGCACTTCTCAGTTGAGGACCATGTGATAGTCGTTGGAGGGTAAACACGCTAAAATAGACTTGCATCCAAACACAAGTGCACCATGCATATAGACCCTTTCAACAATAAAAACAAAAACAATGCTTGAACGTTCTATTTGGTTCCCAATCTACTTCCTCTGCATTAAGATAACATATGGAATGTTAAAACGGAAGCCTTGTGGGGCCAACGATGATGCTAATAATGGAACTCTCTTGAAAGGGCCATGTCAATATCAACCTTGTAATGTGAAATGTGTGAAACTCCCATTCTCTTTGCTCAACAGTGACACATTGTTTAAAGAAGACTTCAGTCTGTTAAAGTTTACAGGGAGGTTTTGTGAACTCCAGGCCAATGTTTGTGATGCAAATCTGGTGCTCTCTTATCAATGCAAGGAAGAGGGTACGTATCATGATTCCAGACAGGAACTGAAAATCAAATATTTCAAAACCTACTACCAACTCCTACCAGGTTACAAATGATTACAGTATTGACATAACCCCTACTGCCACCAACTCATCCTTGTTAGTCTGAGTGAATCAGTAACATGTCAGTATTCTGTACCCAAACATTGATCATATTGTTTATTGTTCAATTATTCCGTCAGAAACGTCCAAGTATGGGATTCTGGAAGTTGATGAGGACATGCGTGTGAGCTGTATGAAAGAAAAGCCTCGACCATCTGACACCCAGTCCAGGAAGGCAGTAAGATATCGTCATGTGTCCAGATCAAGTTTAGACCGATTTTAAACCTGTTCCTAGAGGGTTTCCGTTTGAAATGTTCAAAACCAATGCACATACTTTGAAATTGAAATTAATCAAGACTAGACATCTTGGAAATCTTGACATACATCTGACTTGAATCCAACAAAATGTTAACTTAATTTTTTATTTTTTTTGCTTTTGCTTGTCCCCAAAGTACTATTAGCTCAATGCTGTTTCTGTGCCACTGGAAATGCCTTAGGAATGCACATGTTTGGTTGATGCAGTTGAAAGGATCTGTAATAGTGTCTAGGGCTGGGCGATATATCGGTATTACGACTACGACCGATATATTTTTGAAAACGATATGTAGTTGAGACAATATCGTAATACCGGTATTATGTCAAATAATGGGCCATTTTATCAAAGCCACTTGCTCTTCTGTGTTCAGACCATTCAGATAGCCGCAGCTCTGCTCAACTGCGCCCCTTGCGTGTGCACGTTCTCCCTCGCAGCACTACAAACTTTCAAACATGACGGACACTGAGTCAGATTTTGTTTACCTTGATCAGAGGTTGGTGCTGATGCCTATTCCGTCGGCACATCAACGGCTAGACCGAGAATTCTCGTTGTGAAATCAAAATTCCACTGGAGCTCCAAGCGGTTTTGTACACGCAGATTTAAGTTACAACACTGTTTAGCCGCTACAGCTCTTCGACTCACGGTAAAATGTCATTTTTGGTACATAGCCTAGCTAATTTAAATACACTGATGAATGCTTGCGTTTAGCGACAGTAGCAGATCTAAAGTCCTCAGGGAGACAACATAAACGCTGATTTTATTAAGAGGATATGCACGCGACTCGCGAGCAGTTAGGGCATCATTTTTTTATGATTCCTGAAACCCCATTCAATCGTGCATAGGGATTTTTCTTACGAACCGGAACATGCAAAAATGAACGCATACAAAACGACGGTAGCGTCTATCACACTCTTGATGAGTGACTCAGTTACGTTGTTTAAGTAGCCTAATTTTTTTAAACTTTTTTTGTTGTTGATAGCAACATGTCTAGGCCATCATAGTCTACATTTGCTTGTCATCTAGGCCCTATCAAACCCTTACAGGTAAAAAAACTGCATTGTGTGACAAAACTGCAGGTTTTTTCAATATTGTTGTGCCCAAAATAGCCTATTGCATTGTGCAGTACAATGTAGGCCTGCGTTGTCAGTCAGGGTCAACTTTTGGTCTTTTGTTATTTGCGCAGCTTTATCAGAGCAACTGTAGCCTATGCCTATTGTAGGCCTATGTTATTGTTTACACTTCTTTGCACAGCTCTGTTAGAGCAGTCTGAAATTAATATAATTAAAACCGGCTGTGTTGTCATAATTGTTGTGTTGAGTGAATATATGAAGCACTTCGCTCTTTCTGTTTGAAATATCAATATCGTATCGATATCGTATATCGCCAATCAGCCCCAAAATATCGGGATATCAGTTTTGGTCCATATCGCCCAGCCCTAATAGTGTCCACCAAATCGAGTCCAGCATTGCATCGCTTGCTTGAATATGTATGAAATGGAATGACTGCTCTCTTTCAGTGCCCTTGCTTCTACTTGTTCTCCAAAGGAAGCCTTCCACTCTTAGAGGTCTTCCTTCATGAGAAAAACGTAAACCATTTGTATTTCACAACAAATTGAATTATTATAAAATTATGCTGCTTTACATTTTGTGCGTATATAACATATTTATATACATGACAGAATGCACCCATTGAGGAGAGAGATGCCCCTGGGACCTTTCTGTCTTGGCTTATATTAAGGTATTTCCTCTCTGAGATAGCTGCCAATAATACTGTATATTGATGTATTTTGTGATATGAAAGCAAAATCATTAATTTAAAGCCTCTGTTCCTTTTCAGAAAACCTGTGTATGTCCATGAGATATCTGGGCGCTTTGATGTGGGAAACCTTACATCCTACATAGAATGTGACCAATATTTTAAAGACAGAGTTCAAGATATTAGCGTTTATTTACATTGACATTTTAAAATAAGCAAATGTATGTGCTGCTTAAAGAGACAACATGAAGACTTGTTCTTTAAAAGGATGTAACTACTTTATACATATATATGTCTCATTGGGGCGGGGCGGGCAGATGTGATTCTCTTTTTTTTTAATTCATTCCTCAGAAATTGTGTAATTTTATAAAATAAACTCAACCAAATTGATCAGTTGAGTGTGGTTCATTCTGCCACGAGTCTTTTGCACTTATCCGATGCCTTCTCGCGGCCGTTCTCCATCTTGGCGATCCTGGAGCCGAACTGCATGGCCCTCTTGGGCAGGATGGCGGCGGGTCCCAGGCCCAGCTTTTTGGCAGCCAGCCTCAGGAGCAGCTTCTCCCCCAGACCCCGCGGCAGAGTCAGGTCAGCCTTCTCCCACACTGGCAGCTGGTTCAAGAAACTCACAACGTCCTCGTCCAAGTAGGGAAATCTGTCCAAGAAAAGGTTAAAAGAGTAAAGTAAGGTTAAGATGGATAAATGTGAGACTGATATTGATATAAATAAAAGGTTTAACAAACCTAAAACAAAACAAAGCTTCCATCTTAAAATGAGACTGCTAAAATATTGCAGGAAGAACAACACTGTATGTATAAACACTAAGTATAACCATAAATTATCTGGGGGCATTAAGGCATACTTGGAGGCTAAACTCATTACTTTTACCTGCCCTCTTTTCCATGGTCCCCAATAACCCTGTCATCTCTGCCCAGGTTGCGTGATGAAATTCTGCCTAGCTCCATGGCCAGCTCTTTGACCAGTCCCTCCATCCCGTCGCTCTTAAAGCGCACCCTGTGTCTGGAGTAGCCGGCCAGCTGCTCGTCCGCCCCAATGCCCGTCAGAACGACCTGCCAGGAGACATTTAAAAACCAAAGCCTTGCTTTCAGACAAAACAAACCTCAAAATGATTTCCACTTACTCAAGCAAGGTCGAGAACACTGTGTGCTTTGTTTTCCAGTCCAAAAGCAAGTATGTTAATGTTAGGCTAGGCCAACACATGTGTTACCTTGGCAGTTGAGGTATGCGGCTTCTGTTCTGCGCAGTCCATTGACATGCCGATCCCCCGAGCAGCAAACCACACAGCGCAGCCAATGCTGTCGTCCAGAACAGTGTCTAAAGGATGCACCAGGTGGCTGATGCGCTCTTGCCGCATTCTTTTGAGCTCATCGGGAGTTATGTTGATTTCAACAAAGTTCCACTGGCGTTCAGGGCTTAGGTGTTGCAGTTCTATCAGTCCGGCTCTGCCAGTAATTCTGTCTGGAACGTCAAAGCAGCGAGTCAGATTATGGTCTCTTTGTTTGGGGTGTTTATCAGTCTGGTCTTTTTTTTGCTTTCTGTCCTTTTTAGCAGACTGTGTTTGCATTTTTGTCTCTTGGAGTTTGAAGGCCACATTGAGAAGGTCAATAGGCTTGCCTGCAGGAACATGGCGATCAGCAAGGACAGCCAGAATCATAGAGTCAATCCCTCCAGAGAAAAGTATGGCTATGTCAGCTTCATTATTAAGGCCTGATTGTTCCACAAATAGTCTTCTACTGGGTAAACTTTGCACCCTTCGTCTCACTGCTTCACTCAGTACCTCTATGAGTTTGGTAACCTTTTCTACGTTCTCACTTTGCTTTAAAAGCTCTTCCAAGTCCTCCAGAGAAAGCTTGGGGCTCTGGACATTTCCTAAGGGTCTCTCGGATGCCGACGTGCTCATATTCATAGGGCATACGGGAGATTGGAGGAACACACCACAGAGATTTGGCACTATGGTGGCATACGTTGGCAGGTCGTCCCACGTATAGTCAGGAGTGTGAGCAGTTGGATGGTCATCGGTGGTAACCCATGGGAAGACCTCTATGGTCAGTTTCTTACGATGGGAGGCGCAGTCTTTCAGATCAAGTCTGTAAACGCCAGCCGCAGGCACCTCATGCCACTGGGACTGATCACAGATCAAGAGGCATGACGCCACAGATGTGAGTGTCAAAATCACATCCTCGGGGTCAAGATGCCAGAGCAGACTTCTCCTGCCAAAATAATCTCTGCCAAACCAAATGCAGTGCTCTGCCACCTGGTAGTACACGAACGCCCAAGGCCCACGGACCCGAGACAAGACGCTGCATATACCCGTGGCGTCTTCCTGGGCTGACAGATGCTCAAGAAGAACTACAGTGTCATTTTCTTCTGGTCCCACTTCAAGGCCGCCAAAGACCTCCCCATTCCAAAGGAGCAGGTTACCTGCAGAGTCTTGAAGTGGTTGCGGGGTCAGGCAGCCTCGCATTTGAAGGACATGGGCTGAGAACAGGCATTTGAAATCCGTATTAATCACAGTTCTTGTTACATCCTGGCTGTGGTCAGGGCCCCGGTTGATTAGGTTTTTCTGCACCTGGTCCGCTAAGACGAGAGACTGAGGGGACAGGCTCACCACACAACAAATTCCACACATTCTGCTCCTATTTCTGTCGTTTTGTTTTACATGTCTTGGTACTCTTTCTTTAGGTTGTCCAGGTCCTCTATGAAAGGAAAGCTTGATGTTAATGGCAGTATGATACAATAAGTAAATAACATAGGCCTGGACACATAGAGAGAGGGCATACTTTTACATGTGCTCAGCATCTGTTCTCTGTCTGTCAGGAAGAAAATGTTGCTATTGGGCTGCTGGAGGTAGACTCTCTGCATAAAAGACATTACATTACATTACATTACATTACATTTAGCAGACACTTCTTGACCAAAGTGACTTACATATGTCAGCTATATTACAAGGGATCACATTGTCCCCGGAGCAACTTGGGGTTAAGTGCCTTGCTCAAGGGCACAACGGTGGAAGCCGGGAATTGAACCGACAACTTTCAGGCTACTGCACGCTAGCCCAGCTCCTTAACCACTACACTACCACCGCACCGACAAACATGTTAATACTGAGGCATGCTAATAAATGCCCAAACACTTAAAAGTACAAAAAATAGATACATGCCCTGTTTTTCTTCAGATTGGACAGCTCATCAACCAAAATGTTCTGTTCCTTGATCTGAAAACAAGGTACTGTTGTAAGTCATGTTAACCTGGCCAACAACAGAAAGTTGAAACACAACTGCATTCATCAGTAAGATGAGTAAGAGAACAGTTATGTGCACTGATGATACTACAACGGTTAACGTTAAAGGCGCAGTCAGAGATTTCGCAGGAAGTAGTGTTTATGTTTACATTAATTAGCAGACGGTTTTGTGCAGAATATTTTAACCAAGGACCAAACGAAACACGCCAGAGAGGTAGCTCAGCCCTACTTTCAGTATTGGCAGAGAAATTCTAGACAAAGTTTCGTTTTTGTTTAGGGGACAGGCTCATAGCTGTCAACCCTCCCGTTTTTTTCCGGGTTTCTCACGTATTTTAACTTTTTTCCCGCTGTCTTCCCGTTTTAATATTTTCCCGTAAATATCCCGTATTTTAACAATCTCATAACATTAGCTCTACCATCGGACTTGTCAGTCTTAGTACTGTTGTCCTGTTGCTACACCCTTGCCCTTCCAACGAAATAGGTGTTTTTAAAGCATCGTTTTGCTTGCTTGAAGGCGACAGTGAGACTATTTAAGATGCACGAGAGCACGATTCAGTGGCACCTGCATAGTGTAGGCTACGGCCGAACGCTGTGTGTATCGGCCTACCACTCAGCTACGAGTAGGGAAAGAATTCCCCTGTTTGTATATTCACTCCAAGTTGGCCTACCATAACTTCCCAACTCTGCACTAAAGCCCATAAACTGCATGACAGGCTATTTATATTTTCTCTCTAAAATCTCTAAAATAACCAAATGCATTTGTTCAACGTTATGAAGAAGAATTACGCACTATAGGCTACTTGGAACGCACACATTTTGTTTGCGCAGGAGAGAGAATGACAGCGCACAGGGCCATCGATTAGGCTACAGAACTTTAGCCTTGCTAGGGCTGTATAAAGTTGACCAAATTAATATAGGGGGACGAATGTTGACATTTTCCCGTATTCTGCGTGAGAAACCCGGGAAATCTCCCTTATTTTCAAAGCTCAATGTTGACAGCTATGGACAGGCTGCCCCCACTTTGTTTGTTTGCAGTTTTCGGAGCCTGGGCTGCCTACAGAGACCGAGTTTTAAACAGTGTAATCACGGAATGGGCAGCTAGCGGTCGTGAGGAGATGAGATGATTGCTGAATGTGACACAAATGTAATGGCCTTGAAATCCCTGACGGCGCCTTTAACGTTAATGTTGCTAGCACACACAACGTTGACTAGCACAATATTTCAAACCTGTTTGCTTAGTTCCTCCTTTTGAGTGGTCTCTTCTTCCACAGTATCTGCTGCCGGCAGATTACGTTTGGTTGTCATTGTCAATAAAAACAAAACAATATATGAAATATTATCGACCTGGATACCACACATCTACACAACGTGGCTAACGCTTAGCCTACTGTACGTATATTCTTCTTTTCTTGTATAGCGGTTAGCAACCAGCTTTTTGGTGCATTACCGCCACCATCTGGACTGGAGTCTGGATCAAGATGTCAATCTACACAAAAGAAAACAAAAAATGAAAACAAACTTCACCAGATCCTCTTTACTGTATATCATGTAAATGTAATGCCATCTGGCTTTCACTAAGTTGTAAAATCAACCATTGCCTAGCTCGATGGTATTTATAGGACAATGCAGAATTACTCTGCATGCATGGTCTCTTGATTAGTAGATTCCATCAACATGCTTTTTCATTATAAATACTGTTCTATTTAATCCTGTATGTCCTAGACCTAGCCTTATTCTGGACACTCAAATTTTCTTCTCGCTTATGTCTTTATGCATTCCCGCTCTTTCCCACTTTCCCTTGAATACTAATTGTCTCCAGACTTCATTATCCCACAAAAACGGTCATTTTCACTTATTTTAGCTTTAATCATATTTTTGACTTCAGCTTTGTTGTATTTAATATCCACCTCTATATCAGGCTTCCCTGCTGAGTTAGGTCTACTCCTGTGTTGATCCCCTTGCCCTGGGCCTATTTCTCTGGGTCCAGTAATCCCTCTTGGGGTGTCACTATACCCATTTTACTGGAGCGTGTGTCTCAGCAGATTATCATCTGATCATCATCATTAGATTAGACTGTGCCCCAGTATAGAGTTTTGGATCTAGTGACATCCCTGGCCTCTTCCAACAGTTTTACAATAGACTGCCACACAGGTTTCTTGTGACATTGTGTCATTTATATCCATTCATGCTTCATGTCTAAGAGGTTTCCCAGTTGTTTCACACAACTGCGGTGGAAAATGTATGGCTCATGTTGCACTTTGAGGATAGGCCGAAACACTCTATTTTGGTCTGGTAATGATATACCTTTTCACATGCCCAGCATATTTTAATGTGGATCTCTAAAAAAATAGGGGATGTTTTGATAAATAGGATAAAATAGGAATGGGATATAGACAAAGTATGTCTTTTGTCACTTTAAAAATGGTGTTGACCCTCAGGGGAACTGATACTTCTGCAACCTGCTGTACTTTATATTCAACTTTAGTGTTTTGCAGTGCATAATTTATACAGACTGGTATGAATGCAGTAGTTCAACTGCCACACTTTAAAGGACTTTGTCCCTTGACCTGAGCACATCATTGCTTACTCGGGTCAATAGTAATCTCACAGCAGTTTCAATTCAGCATTCAGGTCTCGTGGCAAGACAGACTGCATATGCAGCAAGTGTCAAATTGCTTATGGTCAAAGGGTTGTATATCAAAATACTATGTGCATAATTATTATCATATCCTTATAATAATTATCATTTTTATTTATATTCAATATGTGGCAAAATATGTGCTAAAGTTGTTAAAATATACAATCAATGTGTGACTGCATTAATCGTTCAGAGTTAGATTTTATATGATTTTATTTATGCAATTTGTACCTTTATATCACAGGCAGAATCCCATTTGGCCTGGTTCAAAGTTGAATCACACTCATGGAAAGCCACCAGCAATGTGACAATCAAACATTCTAGTTTGTTTAGGGTCAGTGGAGTCTTGCAAGTGAACTCTGGACAGTTTTGTATTGATCAAAAACACTTGTTTAATCAGCTGTGTTTTCTTTTTGTACTCTATTTTAAGGTTTCGTAACAGAAGTTTCTCTGCCATATATAAAGCCTAATGCCTAAATATGAGAAAATGATTCTACAAATGGCACAAATAGTGAAACTCTTCTGCTGGGCTTCTGACTACATTCAAATATTCATCATTTCAGTTTTTAAGTTAGAATGGTCAACACATGCTCTCTCAGTCCAACCGCTAATATAACAGTAATGAATGACGAACAGACAAGCCCAACTAAATCCCCTATACCACACCACACAATGAGAACAATATAACACACTGGCCAAGGTAATGTGTTTTCATGTCCAGTGCTGGATATGTGAGCCCGTGTTTACAAACATCCCTATATATAGGTGGGATTAGAATAGATAAGGGGGTGGCTTCTCTCTGGTGGCACTTCAAAGGATAATTACAGGTAAACAAAATACCAAATAGATGCCTGGGCACAATGAGGGTCACAATGGAGTGTGCCACTTTTTGTGTCGTGTGGATGACCACAAACCTTATTGACTGAGACACGACAAAGGCAGGCAAGCTCCTCACACACACACACACACATACAGACTCCACTGAAACATGGACCCAAGCCAAAGCGACCCAGTCTGGCCCAATAGGATAGCAGCACCTGATACAGCTATCTGATGTCAATAATTCTATTCCTGACAGAATACAAGGGATGGGTTCTTCAATCAGAATAAAATGATCACAGGAACTACTGTACATTTCCTTCAGGGTTTTGCTGCACAGATCTGCAAGTGACAGACTAGCCAGTCAGTCTGAGATGACACTAAACAATGACTGGCACTTTTCCCCCAGTTCTGTCGAGGGAGCCCACAATTTGGCAATGGTTACGGCAGACTGTTTTAGAAAAACATTGTACACAGATTCAACCAACAAACATGAACCATTTCCTGCTTGAGACAGACCACAAGATATTCTGTTTTCTTAAATGAATTCCATTTAATTTAGGTTCTGTTATAAAATATGTTATATCTAGCATCCAAATCCTGGCATGCAAAACAATGCACAAGTTGTCACCTTGTAATTACAGCTATGCCATACCTTGTTGACAATGCTTGACAAAGGTTCCCATGTGGCCTAGGCTTAGGATCAGTGTCAGTGAAAATGAAAACACAACAACAGGTCTGTGCGGGCTGGCCTGGCATTGTGGCTCCTCAGCCTCAGCCAATTGATTCTCTGAGTCATGTTCTCGCAAGTTACTTTCGAAGTTATGCTTGTTAGAGGACAATCTTGGGTAAAATAAACTCGGAGTACCATGAAATATCCATAAATATGCTTTTGGAGGGTTGTACACTTTATTTTATAAATGTTTAAAGATGATTCTGCAATGACATGACATCTTGCTTCAGATTGTAACTCACGTTTGTGGCAGAGACGAACTGAAGTGTGTATTTCTCTTAAAAGGGCAGGGCAAGGGTCCACTGAACGTTTAAACTCCAAAATCCAAACACCATGCACTGAAAGGCTCTGTTTCGCAGAAATCATCATTCATTTATTTATATTATTGGAATAAATAGCATATATTTTTGGTTAAACACCAAGGGACTGGCTGACATTTCAACTATTTATTTTTTAATGAAATGAAACAGGTTGAACTTGATAACAGTTAAAAGTTCTGTGTACAATCTGGCACATTTTAGGCCTAGTCCACACGTACCAAACTAACCTTTTTTTCCTCCGTCTTCCCTGGAACCGTATCAAGAATATTTGCGTCCAAACGGATCCATCTCAACACGACTCAACACGTTACTTCATATCCCAGGCCTATAGGTGCCACTGTTTGTTACAGAAATTGACCAAAGCTTGCGCGCTGTGTAGGCCATACAACAGACAGAGTAGGCTACGACAAAACTGACTAGTGCAAGGAAACCAGAATTGTTTGTGTGGACTTATAGTGAACTGTCAACTGTAGTCCACTGTAAAACGAATAAACTTAATTTTTACGGTTTGTGAAGGGTGCAGTCACGTCCTTTATTTGGCTAACGCAGGTAAAAATAATCTCCTTTACTTTCTTTGGTTGTAGGATAGTCCGCGATTCACATTAGTTTTGGTTATCACCGCAAGTGCAAGTGTAACGGATGCCAGCTAGCTTAGCTGTGCTTGTGGAACGTTGGTAAACCTCACTCCCCGACGCCTCAAGAGTGCTGCTGGCATGCGAGCCAGTAGCCTGGGCTATTGGCTCAATTGTTAGTGCGCTCGCCTCCCGATCCGAGGTGCTGCTGTTCGCGGGTTCGAGTCCGGGCGTGTGCAGGGCTGAATCGCGCAGGTTCAACATAACACAGGTTACATTGGTGCCGTGACCCGGATCAGGAGTGAGGTTTAGGGGGGTGAGTGTAACGGATGCCAGCTAGCTTAGCTGTGCTTGTGGAACGTTGGTAAACCTCACTCCCCGACGCCTCAAGAGTGCTGCTGGCATGCGAGTGGATGCGGATGCATCCCCTCTATTGAAATCCGGTGACTTCTTCTTCTTATTACAGTGCATGAAAATGCACTGTACTGTTCTTCCTAGGCAACTACTTCTTCTTCTTATTACAGTGCATGAAAATGCACTGTACTGTTCTTCCAAGGCAACAACAACAACTTCTTACTATTATTCCGCTTACCACTTTTTCCGTATGCAATTTCTCTTGAACAGTTTAACTTAGAAACTTCATTCAAACTTTGTAACGTAGGTATTCAAACGGACCAAGCTGCTATGTCTTTTCAACTTTGAAACTTTTATACTTTTTAAACTATTAAAGAAAAACTTTTTAAAAATCCCCATAGACTTAACATTGCCGATTGTGACATCATAATACGGCCGTTAAGCAATTAGAATCCTATGGCAGGTGTTCAGGCCACCTGGATCAACTGCCAGTCTCAGGCTTTAAGCATACAAACTGGCCCTATTAAGACTACACATCCTGTTCAACTGCTTCCTCTGCCAAAAACGGTTTCAAAATAAAAGTCCTCACTACAATATTTCACTATTAAACAATTTAACCCTTTAAACTACTGAACTTTTTAACTGTTCAGCCATTGTAACTGTTACTTGTCATCAACTATGACTCCTACCCACTGTAGCTAGTTAGCATGGTTAGCATGTTAGCATTGCTAACATTGTTAACATTTTTAACAAAACTGCTAAAAATGATTAGCTAAGTTAGCTAAGTAACATGGTTAGCATAGTTAGCATTGTTAGCATAACTGCTAAAAATGATTAGCTAGGTTAGTTAAGTCACATGGTTAGCACAGTTAACATTGCTAACATAGTTAGCATGTTTAGCAAAACTGCTAGAAAATGTTAGTTAAGTTAGCTAAGTAGCATGGTTAATATAGTTAGCATTGCTAACATAGTTAGCATGTTTATCAAAACTGCTAGAAAACGTTAGCTAAGTAGCATGGTTAGCATGTTAGCATTGCTAGCACTACTATAAAACATTAGCTAAGTAGCATGGGTAGCATAGTTAAAATCTTAGCATAACTACTAGCAAACATTAGAGCCATTTCAACTTTCGTTTCGTTTCGTTATCGTCAAATATCTACCTATACACAGCCATTAAACTATTTGAATATCAACATTCATTAAACTTCCAGTCTGTCAACAACTTTTAAACTATTTACCTTCAACTTTTAAACGGTCTACTTTTAAACTATCATTAAACTATCTATTAAACTAGCTGTCTATCAACAACTTTTAAACTATCTACTGTCTATCAACAACTTTTAAACTATCTACATTCAGCTTTTAAACAGTCTACTTTTAAACTATCAACTTTTATTAGGCTATGCAACCACCATGTCTATCCTAGCATCACCGTAGTAACCATCTCTGTATTATCTGTTTTAACTATACATGATATTTTACATCACAACTTTAGCATTTTCATGCACTGGTAATTCCTTGGAATTGCATTTCTAGTTATTATTATTCTTTTTACCTTTTTGTGCACGCTATTCAGCCCAAACCGCTTAACGTACAAATTTGGTTGAAACACCGTTCCGTAGATCTTCCCAGGCTTTACCGTCCTATCCATTTTTCTTTTTTGAGAAGTTTATACTTTTTGAGATATTTGTAATTAAAAGTGTATTTATCCCCCATAGACTTGAATGGGGGCTGTGATGTCATAATAGAGTGTCCCAGTGACTTCCGTTTTACTTCCGCTACAAGGGACCTGTCTTTCAAAAAAATATGAACGGAAGTTAAAGGGACACCAGGCAAGCCTGATGCTTTTTCTCTACGAAACTACCCCTCGCTCGGTCTGAAGCTCTTTTCCTTTTCTTTGCATCTTCCGTCAAGGGTTTTCGCTGCTTCTTCGCCGGCTCTGCCATTATACACACGTTTGCAACAATCGCTAGCGTTTCGTTAGCCTCCCTCTGTGCTGTGGATGCAGGATGGAAACTGAAACTGCTTCGGTCGCCGGGTACGATACACTGAACTTGCAAGCGGGATATTCTTCCTACAGGCAGTAGGGGCGGGCGAGAGAGTCTTCATTCGCCCTGTAATGAGTCATTTAACCATATACCGACTTACGAAGATGATTAATTAACACGAAAACGTTGCCTGGTGTCCCTTTAATGGAGAGATAACAATTATTTTTTGGTCCAGTTTGAATTGTGCCACGAATTTCACATATGATGTGTGTGAATTTAAAAGATAATTTTTCACGTCAAGAAAGTACTGTTGTGGCCCCAGCCGTGGCGCAACTGGCTGGGGCACCTGCACCGTATGCCGGCGACCCGGGTTCGATTCCCGCCCCGTGGTCCTTTCCGGATCCCACCCCGACACTCTCTCCCACTCACTTCCTGTCATTCTCTACTATCCTGTCAATTAAAAGGCATAAAAGGCCAAAAAAAAAAAAGAAAGTACTGTTGTTCGATAGACTTCAAAAGTTATGTTGGTTTTGTACGAATCCGCTCAGTGGACTACATCTCTCGTCTCGAACGATGTACGTCACCAACGTAATGAAACGATAAGATTAGAAGCTAGCTGATAGCTGTTATGCTAGTTAACGTAGTGATGTAGTACTTGAGTCCGGTCTCGGACTCGAGACCGGTCTCGAGACCAATTTCTGCTTTCTCGGTCTCGTCTCGGACTCGTTCCTTCAAAGACTCGGTCTCGGACCACAGTGGGTGGAGAAGGACTCGTAATTTCAGGCTGAGTCCTCGAGACCAACGCATTTTTTATGTTCATATAAAAAAAACACACAACACATAACAACAATAATAATAAAATGCAATGTTGACCGGCATTATTTAAAAATGACATCCCATAGTGCAATGCAAAGATACTGCCGTCAGAGCCGTTTATTTATCTCTATGGCTCTGCTGCCGGTGAATGTCTGTAGGTCAGCATAGTCCATATTAAGACGTTAAGACTGCTCCTCTAAACAATTCCCAATCTAGCTTAGTCTGTAGGCCTAATGGTTGATTATTAACTGAGGTGATATTAAATTATGAAGGTCCCATGGAGGCAAGTGGAAGTGGCGTCACTGGGACACTCTATAGAGCCAGCTGCGCTCGTTAAGTAGTTCTCAGGGGTGCGTTTCCCAAAAGCATCGTTGCTAACTACGGTAGCAACTAACATGGTTGCAACTATGTAAGTACGACACAACTGTTCCCCAAAACGATAGTGTGAACTATGGTGGTGGAACTTACATAGTACGATGAATCGTTACACTGCGTCAGTGTTTCCCAAAACCATAGTAGCAACTAACGTTCGCAACCACTATGGTGGAACGGAACGGAACGCAGCTGTGTGTGGGAGCCGTTACGGTACCGATCCACTTGCACGACACTTGATTTTGTCGTGTCGCATTCCACTCTAGTCCTATGGGTGACGTCAAGCGACTTTAACGCGCCCGCAAAGCATTCTGGGAAGGCAGCGCTGCATTTGAAAATATGTCGTGCGTCAAAAAGCTGGGCGAAGCCATAGACAGTAAAAGAAATGGACGAACAGACTCCGTCGTTTTCAATGGGAGGGCACTGAGTCAAATAGAAAGTTTTTTCAGTTGGTCCCCCCAGTACTGCGCAGACTCACACTTAACTTCGTGACGTTAGCCATCGAACTGAATCTTGTAACTCATATGATAGATACACAGAAATTCTTCTCACACTTCCTTCGCCTTCAAAGTCATCAAAGTTAAACATTTATTTATGTATTATTATTAATATCATCCTCACCAAGTCGTGTTAATGTTGAAGCTACCATAGCCTACATGATCATCTTCAAAAACAGTCATGCTAAAACAAAACAAAAAAGTTAGCCTTGAAGCTAATCTTCTTTCAACTTTTCCGACCTACGGTCAATCCATCGAAAACCTCTGAAATGATTAGTGCCGTTTAAAAAAAAATTAGGTTTACTTTTTTATTATTATTAGGTTGCCTCTGTGTAATGCTTTACCTTACCGGTCGTGTATGCTAGATTTTGCTTATGAGTTACCGTCAGACAGTAAGGTGTACTGAGCTTCTTATCCAAACAATACGGTTATCTCCCTACGGCGCGAAGAAGAGATTACGTCACAGCTAGCTTCCCTCCAACCGAACAAGCTAACCATTCTTCTTACGGGTAACCAACGTTACGGACGAGGTAGTGGAGTCTGTTTTGCCTTTGTAGTGTTTATGTGGATTACACAGACGCTACAATATCGGCACAGGATATATGTTATATGAAGTTATGGTATTTCAAAAAAATCCTAGAATGAATGGGCTTCTATGGGAGTTAGCAGAGAGGTGGTCCCTCCAGCCTACGTCGATTCTTCTACTTCCGGGAATTCGCCTGCCCCCTTGGGCGAAGCCCATCTTTATGCAAATGAATCCGTTGAACGCGAGGCGACTCTCCAATGAAAGGACGAGGTTGTAGGTCCTTTGTTCTACCACAACGGTGCCTGTGAAACTTTGGTTCCGCTTACAAGACAAATAATGTTTTAACGATCTCTTCCACGACCACCTAGTAGTCCATAAAACAAACGAAACTAGGATTTGGATGAATATATTGACTGTTGGTGTTTCTGGTGAGGATTTGAGATTGCATTGAGTAGTTTAAATAAAACAAGATTTCCAAATGGCAGGCCATAGTTTGTTTAGGCCATTAATGTGTTGTATACTGTTAAGTACATGCCTAAAATTGTGGTCCATTTGTGGAAAAACACTTAAGATACGTTAAAACGAACTGAGTATGAGCTGGTAACTGACATTTTAAACAAAACGCCCACACACGACTGAACGTGGGGAGGCAGCGCGACATCTATGCGACACGACAAAATGAAGTGTCGTGCAAGTGGATCGGTACCGTTAGCCTACAACAGAGCGGCCTGTGGTGAAGTGTTATGGTGACCGCAATCATCTATGGCAAGCCGTTCAAGACATAACGTCTGTCAAAAGGACGCCTCCACGTGTAGATTTTTTACTTCTTCAGGAGTAAAAAATAGACGTCTGAGCGTCAGACGTCATATTTTTACGTGTGCCACGCGCAAAAACTTTGCGTCTGACGTCAGAGGTAAATGACGTCTGGGTGATTTGCTGCAATGTCAGAGCCTATGTGCCAGAGTAGACACAGCATTGGCTGCTGGAAACAGAGGTAAATGACGTCTGGGTGATTTGCTGCAATGTCAGAGCCTATGTGCCAGAGTAGACACAGCATTGGCTGCTGGAAACAGGAAATGCAGCCGCTATAGTTGCAGCAGAAGAAACAAGATGCCAGAGCAATGTGCAGCATATTCCTGCTCAAATCGGCGGACCATTGCAAACAGGGCTCGGGGGATTACTTTTCACAAGTAAGATTTAACATTATCGTACTATTGGTTGTATTTTGTGAATGCAATATTACCAGAGAGTTGAAAAGGAGCAAGGATCTTTGTTATTACTGTAGGTACAGCTAGGTGTTCACCCGGCTATGAACTGAGACTTGATAAATCATATTCCATAACACTGACTTACATTACAACTGACACAAGAATGCTATTGTAGAAATTAATCAAATATTACTAGTATAACATTGGCCGGCGAATTTTACACAAGTGGCACAGACTGTAGCCTATAATGTATTATCGGGCAGTTGCTACTTGTAGCTTAGCTAGTAATAAGTGTGTTGGTGGTAGCTTCACTATTTCCTGAATAAAGTAACTTTTTAATAGCTTAACTTCTTTATATAAAGTAGCTTGGCCAAACAAGCTACACTTTTGTCATGTGAAATTAGCACAATTTAAAGTAGCTTCCTATGTAGTGAACTAGCCTACTGCTGTGTTTGTGTTACTAAGCTCTGTTTTTCATGGCAGAGTAACTGATAGTTTCGCTCACTACAATTCAAAAGTAGCTTGCCCAACACTGTATTATTCACATGTAATTCACCGTAACAAAAATAAGATGCATCTCAAATCCCTTTTTATTCATTTATTTATTTTATATCTCCCCAGAACAACTGCCTTGCTCAAGGACTACCACAAATGAGCTGAACGGTCTCCTCACACCCCTGGAACTGAGGAAGTTGCAGCTCTACATTGCAGTACTGCAGGGCATCTGCTACAATGTGACTGAATATTTCATTTATGAGCTCCACCTTCATCACCTTTTTGGTATGGCAACTGCTCTGCCCATGACCGGAAAGCACTGCAGAGGGTGTGAAAACTGCCCAACGCATCACCGGTTCCTCACTCCCCTCCATTGAGGCCATCCAGGGCAAGCGATGCTTGCGTAAGGCGCGCAGCATCATCAAAGACTGTTCTCACCCCAACCACAGACTGTTCACCCCACTCCCCTCAGGGAGGCGTTACAGGTCTCTCTGCACCCGTAACCACGTAGCCTACTTGGAATAGCCTACCCCTCAGGTGTCTGAATGGCTGATCTCATTTAAATATTTATGGAACCTTTCTGTATAAGTATACACTCTTTTGATCCCGTGAGGGAAATTTGGTCTGCATTTATCCAAATCTGTGAATTAGTGAAACACACTAATTAGTGAAACACACACAGCACACAGTGAACATCCCAGATCAAAACTGGAAACATAATCCATAATGTTTGACAGCATAGACAAAAACTGGTTTGATACAAGTTGTAATGAGTTAAATGTAGTTGTAATTCCATACACATTTTCAAGTGTTTTCATATTTAAGTTCAGTGCCATCAAAAATAAAGTTTGATAAACAGACATTGGTTTGGAATAAGTAAAGGAAATGGTGTAACTGGGTTCAATATCTGTTAGAAAAGTTCCATAAACATTGAAAAGTGCAAGTTTGTAGGTTTGTTTCTGATCGTTAAAAAACAGACATTGGTTTTTGGCATAAGTAAGTGTAACAGTTCATTAATACAAGACAAAAAGGCCAGCATGTGTTATTCACCGTTCACAGGTTCCAGACCCAATGAAGAGATCAAATAAAGAGGAATTAAGAAACATTTTAAAAACGGCTGAGATCAGCCCTGTTCAATGCAATCAGTAAAGAATCTGGGAGTGTCTTCACAGGCTCAGTGATACAGAGGTTACTGTCATGCTGGTGACAGTACATGCACAACTGGTGCATGTAATTTTGTATGTTCCCAGTCCACCTTGCTAAAATTGCTTAGATACACTTAGACTGAGAACAAAAGTGCTACAGACAGCAGGTGGCAGTACATAATGAAACTGGGTAAACTCCATAAAAGAGGACCGAGTCATCCAGACAGTGGGAAAATGGGAGACAGAGTGGTGAATGCATGTGATTAGATTAGATTAGATTCAACTTTGTCATTGTGCAGAGTCCAAGTACAGAGACAACAAAATGCAGTTTGTGTCTAACCAGAAGTGCAAAAAAGCAGAAAAGTGCAATGTGATATACAAAGTAGTTGGTGCATAGAAAGACAAAAGATATAGTGCAGTGTAGACAGTGTACAGTTGTTTTCAGAAGGTGGTTTAGAGTAGTATAAATTAAATATAAGTATGTGCAGTGTATTAGCAGTAACCTTAAGAGCAGAATAAATATGGCCATGTAATATAAACAACATGTACAGATATGTGCAATGTAGTGGCAGTACCCTTATAGTAGTAGTAAGAAAAATATTAGATATATGCAGTGTATTATGCAGTGAATATATTACAGACAAACTGAATAAATATGGATATTTAGTATAAACCATATAAACAGATATGTACAGTATGTACAGCTATGTGCAGTGTGGTAACAGTACCATTGTAGTGCAGAAACAGTAACATTATAATAGTATTAAGAATAAGTGTATGTGCAGGATGAAGAGCAGTAGAATATGGCTATGGATACGTTTGTAAATAAATAGACACTATGGATGGGATAGGGAAGTCCAGTTGTGAGGGGGTGGGGTGGGGGATGTCCGTCTCCTTGTTGTCCCTGTCAAGGCTGCCATGTCCGTATAGTATATAGTATAAGTATATACTCTACGACAATGGCAGCCTTGAGTCACCATGGTCGTGGACACCTCAACAAGCACAGACAAGGAGGCATCAGGCGGGGGCGGGGGGTGATTGGGGCTTAAGTTCGTTGGATGTCACCGGGATGCAGAGCTAGAGTTTAGTAGGGTGACAGTCGCAGGAAAGAAGCTTCCTCTGAACCTGCTGGTTCAGGTGCGGAGAGACCTGTAAAGGAGAGTGGGGTGAACAGTCTGTGGTTGGGGTGAGAACAGTCTTTGATGATGCTGCGCACCTTACGCAAACATCGCTTGCCCTGGATGGCCTCGATGGAGGGGAGTGAGGAACCGGTGATGCGTTGGGCAGACGTGATGTCTACCATAGTGCTAAGTCCACGTTCTACAGTAGACAGTTTGGTTCTCGGATTGGCCCAGAGTCTACCTTCACTGTAGACTCTGAGCCAATCAGAGAGCCAAACTGTCTACGATCGCGGCGGCCAACGTAGACTACCAGTTAAAGGGGCCTGACCAGAGCCCTTCTAAGGAGAGCCTCCCCACTCTCTATTAATCCCATACAAACCGAATTTGGCTGCAGTTCACCAGAGTTCACCTAGATGGCGATCGCGGGCGAGTCCAAAATACATGGGGTCCTATGGAGCTACATGGCTACATTTGTTGTTTTCACCTATTTAACAACTGAAACCCTCAGATTTTATTTTATTTTTCGCAAAATGGATATGGATTTTCAATCAAAAGTGAAATAATCCGGGAGTCATGTCCTTTCGTTTTCTTACAGGTTGGGTCGTTGTTGCCCATAACACGCTAGCATTGATGCTATGCTATGCTATGATCATGCTAATGAATGACGTCATTGGCACGTTTGAAAGGCTTTTTAGAACAATTAAGTGACTTTAAAAAATATAATACTCAACCAAGTGTATTGTCTTTGCATCCCCTTTCGAATACAATATTCAAATTACTTGAAAAAAAAATATATCCCGAGAAAAGTGGATTTTGAGGGGTACAGCTCCATAGACCTCCATTCATTCTGGACTCGCCCGTGAGCGCCCCTAGATGCAGTACCACACCGGAAGAGTTCCGAGAGTGAAGGTTCTCTCCTTATTAGACATTCTCTGGCCTGACTCAAGTTCGCGGGCTACGCTTTTGGCTCGTCATTGGCCCAGAGTCTACGTTCATCGTAGACTTGGAACATACCAGAGAGCAGAACTCATCTTTGGCGGTCGTTAACGTTAGTTAATAGTCAGCCTCCGATTGCGCCAGAGTCTACGTTTATATCCAATCCGATAACGAGACTGTCTATAAAAACATTTCAGGCAGGTGCGCAAACCCTTTCATCAACCCGACGAGAACCCAAGCAACGGCAAGACGAGTCAAAACAGCAATCAAATTCTACAAACACATACTGCAAGGTAATGACTATTATGAAGCTAATTCCTTTCTAAATTAATGTTTAAGTACAGGAATGATAACTTAATTTGAAAGAAAGGTTAGCCTACCTGCATGCATGCATCCAATGTAGCTTAACGTTAACGTTAGCATCCTGCATCTTCTCAGCATAGCATTTATAACTCTGCTATTACATGCTCGATATGCTCAGTTAAGGGTTTAATTTGTTTAAGCTCATTTATGTAGGTATTCATTTTTTCTATAGTGTTTTCGTTGTAATTCGGTTTTATGCTTACCTTGGTGAAGTAGACCAATTTCAAAGCCAATTTCGTTAACGTTAGCGCGGGAAAGCCATAGTTGGGGGGGAGGGGGAAAAAAAGTAAAACTAAATAGAAATGATAAAAATGGACATTTAAGCACACTACGAATGGGGTGTGTATAAAATTGTGCAAAAGTGAACGTAATGTTATAATTTAGGATGATATATTTCCTTGATATTTCCTTAATCTCCTCATGGCTTTGGTGCGACTGGGCAGCATCGTCTCCGCGCTTGGCCACGGAGAGTTTCGGGCGCCTCCTCCTCCCAGGGAGTTTCCCTGCGAGCGGCTCCTGCGGCACGCCTTTCTCCTGGCGGAGGCCAACAACGTCCAGGATTACCGGAGCCAAATTCTGTCCACGTTTGGCACGGTCCTGAAAATGGACTCCACAAAGAAGGCAAGTTAACCAAGAGTGTGTTGCACGCATACAAGTACTCACAGGAAAAACACCACATCACGCAAACCTAAACTGTACTCGTATTTGTTTGTTTGTTTTGTCGTAGGTGGTGAAGAAGCTCTCTGGGGAAGGCAAGGGCTCGGCCGAGTGGTTCACCAGCATCGGCAACGAACTCTCCCAGATCGTGTCCTTTGTTCTCACCTGCGAGGAGTCCGTGGAGAAGTTGGAGCCCATGTGCCGTGGAGTTATGGAGAGATTCCACCTCGCCAACCAGCCCGTCCCCCAGATCCTTTACATCGACCGGGGATGCTGCAGGGCGCAGGGTCCGACGGCTGTGGAGACGCTCTTCCAGCCTTGGGTGGACAACGGGATGGTGGTGAGGCTGGATATCTTCCACTGGCTCCATCGCTTTGACGCCGCTCTGCGGACAGAGGCTCACTCCAAGTACCCCGCCTTGAAATCCGCGCTGGCCGGGGCGGTGTTGGCCTACAACCGCCAGGACCTGGATCTGCTCATCGCGGCCTTCAAGTCCACTGGTACGACAAAACACACACACACACAAACACACACAAACACACACACGCTCAAAGTCAATTATGTGCTAAATGAATGCATGTTTGTGTGTTTTGTGCTTACAGCTGCCATCAATGAGATGTGGGCCAGCCAGCAGCGACACCTGGAATGCATCCAGGACCCACCAGGCATGAGCATGTACCGTGTTGCCCGCACCACCACCATCAACGGTGTGGATGTCCCGTATTACAAGTGCCTGCGTGGGAGCAACAGCTTGGAGGGGTTCCACCGCTCGCTCCCCCACATGATTCCAGGTGACCTAGAAAACACAACAAATACTTGCACTCCAAAAAAAAAACAACCCACACAACAATACCGCTCATATCAACAATAGCGCTCATATCAACAATACCGCTCATATCAGCAATAGTGCTCATATCAACAATAGCGCTCATATCAGCAATAGCGCTCATAGCGCTCATATCAACAATAGCGCTCATATCAGCAATAGCGCTCGTATCAACAATAGTGCTCATATCAACAATAGCGCTCATATCATGCCTGTTGTTGTGATGTGCCTACAGGTCCCCACTGTGCGGCGTGGCCCTACCAGGTGTACTTGGTCAGCGGCATCGCACGGTGGAACGCCGACAGGAGCTCGGCGGCCGTGTTTGGAGGTCGGCAGAGGTCCAGCGTCTACTCTGCGCCGCTCGTGGACCGCCTCAACGCTTGCTGCCAGCTGCTCTTCGGGGAGGCCGTCGATCAGAATTTCCGGCCCCCGGCCAATGTTCAATCCGACGAGCTGCTCGGGCTCGAATACTTGTTTCGCCAGAGCACGGGGGAGTCTGAGGCTTTCTCCCTCGACGGTCTCGTCGACGATGGCCCGGCCCCCGAGGAGGAGGTGTATCAGCCTGGTGAGGATGATCCCGGCGCCGAGGCAGACGAAGCCTACCAAAGCGACGAGGACCTGGAAGACATAGATGCTGCCCGCATCACGCTGACCAACAACGAGACGGCCACTGTCCATCCGCCAGCCTTTGTGAGTCTCACCGACATGCTGCTGAACCACAAAGACATTTTTATATACACATTTATAGACATACACAGACATTTATATTAGACATTTTTTTTAGAAAGAACATTGTTTACATTTCAAGTTACACTCACTCTCTCTCTCTCTCTCTCTCTCCCTCTCGCTGTTTTGTAGGAGGACGCCTGCAGTGCCAATCCCCTCCCTTGGTTCCAGGAGCTGGAGGCCTTCTGCTCTACGCTAGTGCAGCTTGGGGGTGCTGACCAGAAGCTCCAGCTCACCACCGACCAGCGCAACGCCATCCTCGACGCCTGGAATGCGGTGGAGGAGCACGACAAGCAGCCACAGAAGTACCACCAGCTGTACCGCACGCACTAGGGCAACACTTTGTACTGCCGTACAAAGAGGGATGACCTCGGCGAAGCCGCCCTGATCCAGCGGGTGAAGATGGCCAGGAGGTACGCGCCGGCCCAGCAGGACATCAGCGCGCAGCACAACCGCCTCATGTACGTGCTGGTCAAGCTGCTTTGGTTGAGTGCCCCCCAGTCCTCTCGAACCGGCCCGGAAAAGGCCAGCATCCTCAAGGCCTATGAACTCATACAGCACAGGGTGTTGGTGGACGACCTGGTGCTGTCCAAGGCGGGCATCCCTCTCCCCAAGATCAACGTCAAAACGGTCAGGGACTTTATCCGACAGCAAGAGAGGCTGGTCAACTTTCACGCCACCAGGCAACCTTCGGTGATCTCCGTATCGTCCACAGAGCTTCCTCCAGCGCCACGGCAACCCGACGTCCTCCCTCCGCCCGACTACCCGGTGATGGAGTACGTACCAACGGCCAGCACGGCCGGCACCAAGAAGCTGAGGTGACGGGCTGACATGGCGGCGCCGTCGCAGCTTCCTCCTCCTCAGCCACTGCCTCTTGTGCGGCCGCTGCAGAGACCCCCCGCCGCCTTCAGCATCACCGGGTCTGTGCCCACCCCCACGCAGTCTGTGGCGGGCCCCTCCTCCACACAGACAGCGCCGACTGCTGCGCCCTTGGCTCGGCTTGTGCCCATCCTGCCTGCCCCTGCTCTCGCTGGGCCTTCCTCCAGCCAGACCCATGCTGCTCCAGCTTCCTGGTCCAGGTCGACTTATTATAAAAGGAAGCTGGTGGCAGACCAGCCCACCCAAGTTGGGGCAAAGCTTTTCAGGGTCCAGCACATCCCCAATTGCAAGGTGTGTGGCCAGCCTATACAGGGACATAAAAAATACAAAAAGAAAACGTATTGCCCTGTGAAAGACATGTCACCCTCCAAGGGCCTGGACAACAGGATCTACAGAAACTTTGCCCACTTTGTCGCCGTCATAGATGGCTTGGAGGACTGACACTGTACAAATTGTAAATATTTTTTTACCTGTAATCTGTGTTATGGTCTTACAAGTGCCCGTTATCATGGCACGTTTTTCTCTGTTGTGCACCGTTCTATTTTATGCACTTTCTAACTTGTTATCTATGTTCTGGTCTTACAAAAGCCCGTTGCCTTGGCACTTTTCGCTGTGCTTTGCAGTGTTTTGACTGTACAAACTGTACAATAGTTTCTGACTTGTTATCTATGTTCTGGTCTTACAAAAGCCCGTTGCCTTGTCACCGTTCGCTGTGTTTTGCAGTGTTCTCCTATTTTATGCACTTTCTGACTTGTGTGTTTTGCAGTGTTCTCCTATTATGCACTTTCTGACTTGTTATCTATGTTCTGGTCTTACAAAAGCCCGTTGCCTTGGCACTTTTCGCTGTGCTTTGCAGAGTTCTCCTATTTTATGCACTTTCTGACTTGTGTTTTGCAGTGTTCTCCTATTATGCACTTTCTGACTTGTTATCTATGTTCTGGTCTTACAAATGCCCGTTACCTTGGCATCGTTCGCTGTGTTTTGCAGTGTTCTCCTATTTTATGCACTTTCTGACTTGTGTTTTGCAGTGTTCTCCTATTATGCACTTTCTGACTTGTTATCTATGTTCTGGTCTTACAAAAGCCCGTTGCCTTGGCACCTTTCGCTGTGCTTTGCAGTGTTTTGACTGTACAAACTGTACAATAGTTTTTGACTTGTTATCCATGTTCTGGTCTTACAAATGCCTGTTGTCTTGGCACCGTTTGCTGAGTTTTGCAGTGTTCTCCTATTTTATGCACTTTCTGACTTGTTATCTGTTTGCTGGTCTTACTGAATAAAAATGGTAAATCAGTAACAATGCCTTGTTGAGTGTCTGTACATTTATTTTACACACACACTAGAACTAGGTTTCTAAAGGGTCAAAATCTTAAATCTAAATTAGTTTAAAGCCTTAAAAGTCTTTAATTGTGCACTAGGTCAAAATACATTTAGTGTCTGTCATTTCAGGTTTTTAAGGAGAAATAAAGTTGGTATTTGTTGTCTATACCAAAAAGCGTATGCTTAAAATTTCAATCACAATGGTCATAAAAGGTCTTCAAAAGTCTTACATTTAACTTCTTTAAACTAAACACTTTCTTTAAATTTAAACACTTTTCATAATAGTTGAAAGCATAAAGGACATAGGGTGGGGGAAAAAAACTCATCTCACACAAGCTGGCATTTGTGATAAATCCAATACTTTATTGAAAGAAAGGGAGCAAACTAACTACATTTTTTTTTTTTACTAAAAAACTTTTCAATATCTTGGGACTTGTGTACAACAAAGGTGAATAAAAGGCATTAAAATGAATGCGGGGAGGTTTATGCTTGGTGAAACTGTGTGATTGTGTTATAATCTAGCTATAAAAAACCTATTTGCAACAGCACCTTTTCAGGTGATGTTCAGTAAAACACACAGGATTCACCTTCCGGCGCTGACACAAGTTTGTTTGTTTTGAATGATGTCAGAGCCACGTGTAGCGCTCCCTGCGGGATTCCTCCTACTTCCTGGTCCAGCAAACCTAGGGGAAGGCATAAGATAATCATATGCTAATCAGGATTTTGACACAAGCATCGATCTCACATCTGTAGACTCTGCCAATTACCTGTCAATTACCTGTCTAAACTTCAGTCCTGCGCACCCCCTTGGGCAGTTTTCACACCCTCTGCAGTGCTTTCCGGTCATGGGCAGAGCAGTTGCCATACCAAAAAGGTGATGAAGGTGGAGCTCATAAATCAAATATTCAGTCACAGTCTAGCAGATGCCCTGCAGTAATGCAATGTAGAGCTACACCTTCCTCAGTTCCAGGGGTGTGAGGAGACCGTTCAGTTAATTCGTGGTAGTCCTTGAGCAAGGCAGTTGTTCTGGGGAGATATAAAATAAATGAATAAAAAGGGATTTGAGATGCATCTTATTTTTGTTAGAGTGAATTACATGTGAATTATACAGTATTGGGCAAGCTACTTGGGAATTGTAGTGAGCAAAACTATCAGTTACTCTGCCATGAATAAATCTTCACTACACAAAACTACCACCCCAGTCAAATGTAGCAAGCTTAGTAACACAAACACAGCAGTAGGCTAGTTCACTACATAGGAAGCTACTTTAAATTGTGCTAATTTCACATGACAAAAGTGTAGCTTGTTTGGCCAAGCTACTTCATATAAAGAAGTTAAGCTATTGAAAAGTTACTTTATTCAAGAAATAGTGAAGCTACCAACACACTTATTACTAGCTAAGCTACAAGTAGCAAATGCCCGATAATAGGCTACAGTCTGTGCCACTTGTGTAAAATTCGCCGGCCAATGTTATATTATATTATACTCTCCTCCGAGAGAGCTTAGTTTCCGGAAGTAAATTTCCCATTCATTTCTCCCATTGACGTTTTGGAAAAATCCGTATCTAAAGAGTTTTAGAGCATGTCTTAGGCTAATCAGCTACGGCGTAACTCATAAGCATACAACATATCATTTCGAGTGAAAAAACGAATAGAAAGTCCAAAAAAAGTCAAAGGTACAAGACTGTGTACATATTTTCATTTCCGAGCGAAGGAACTACTCATCCCATAAACCACCGGGCCTCACTGAAAAATATATAAGCAGCACGAACCAGCGCGAAATCATTCATTTCCAACCAGCGACAGCAGCGAACCCTCTCCTCCAAACAATGATTTTTATATAGTTAATAGCAGTTTCAGGAGTAATCGTGTAAATAATAGTGTTTTGGTATTGAATGTTATATTTACCATCGTGTATTTTATATCGTGTGTGTGAAAGCGGTTAACGTTAACGTTAGCAACATTGTGCAGTGCTTCGTATCTGACTGCCATCCTGATGCATGGACCGGTGCATGGTCTGCTCTTGGACCACCATATTCAGTATATTAACTTGAATTATTACCGTAATGTTCATTAAATGTACGAAGAAGTATTTCTAGGTTAATGATTGATATAGCTCGTACAGTATGAAGGCTACAGTAGCCTAGCTAATGTTAACACCTTGTCACGCTGCAACAAATGCAAATATTGGCCAGTATTTAGCCTATATGTAGGCTATTCGGTGTGTCATTAAATGTGTAACTTATTTGTTCACATTTGCTCGGTTGGCGATTTATGCTTCACTGATTAGGCTAATTAATAGGCTACGTTCAATAGACTGTGACGTTATTAAAATTATCATTATTATGACCGCCGCTAGCGAAGCTAGCGAAGCGGTCATATAGGGATTGTCAAAGTTTTTTTTTTTTTTTTTTTTTTTTTTTTTTTTTTCCCGTCATCTACTTCCTGAATTTTTGGTCAACGATACCCGGGACACCGAACCACCGGGGCACATGAAATTTGGTGGGTATGTAGCCCCACTAGACTTTTACGGAAAAATTTCGTTTCGTCCCCGGGGTCCACTCCCCCCCCGTGCTGGGCCCCCCGAACCGCAAAAAAAGCAGTTTTTCCTAAATAACTACCTGAACCGTGGCACCGAGGATGAAGAATCTTTTATGGTATGTTGGTCTCAAGGGCCCACATCAATCTGGCCCATAATCACTCATTTGTGATTTGCACCCCCCCGGTAAAAAATGAAAATGCAATATTATTCTGCTTTAATCGTCCCTATCTTCAGTTAAGATGTTCAGAACTGCACCAAATTTTATGTGTATGATTGACCTGGCATTCTCTGGGGGTATGCCAAGTTTCGTAGAATTTCATCCATGGGGGGGTCTTTAAAAAAATAGATTATGTGTACATTTAGTGACTGTACACTCATTGGCCTGTAGATGGCGGTGCACACATATACACATGCACACACACACAGGCACCCACATACTATCGGTATTAGAACGGCTGATACATAATTACAAATTCAGTAGGATTAAAAGAAAGCCAAAATAAATATTCATCATCATCATCATCATGGCTGCATTTCCAGTATTGGCGATAAGTAGTCGTTTGTCCACTAGATGGCGCATCGTTGCAGTGAGACGTAATTTTGTTGGAAGTTAAACGTGGGTTGGAATACAATGGCCGCTTCCTACAAGGACTATAGTTTACCGCAGAGAACGTCTAATAAGGATAGGATGATGTTCACATGAAATGTAATTCCCATTTCTTCTTGAAGCCGAAATAAATCTGAGGATGTTTATCGGACATGCTTGGTTTTTACTGCAGGTACGTTAATCTTATAATATCAATAAGGACCTAGGCAATGTCACCGTTAGCGTTGGTTGAGTGATGGAGGCCAATTTGATTGATTGCATTTGTAGAAAACTATAAATGCGGTTATACCAAGCAAATTGATAACAGCACTGTAATTGTATCTTTCGACTGTCATTTGTTGCACGTGCTACAAAAATCATTCTGTGCAATGGAAGATTTACCAACGTTACACCGATCTGATACAGTTTTGCCTACATGCGTGAGACTGAGACGCCTGTTTATTATGACCGCCGCTAGCGAAGCTAGCGAAGCGGTCATATAGGGATTGTCAAAGTTTTTTTTTTTTTTTTTTTTTTTTCCGTCATCTACTTCCTGAAATTTTGGTCAACGATACCTGGGGCACCGAAACACCGGGGCACATGAAATTTGGTGGGTATGTAGCCCCACTAGACTTTTACGGAAAAATTTCGTTTGGTCCCCGGGGGCCACTCCCCCTCCGCGCTGGGCCCCCCGAAACCCAAAAAATGCAGTTTTTCCTAAATAACTACCTGAACCGTGGCACCGAGGATGAAGAAATTTTTATGGTATGTTGGTCTCAAGGGCCCACATCAACTTAGCCCATAATCACTCATTTGTGATTTGCACCCCCCCGGTAAAAAATGAAAATGCAATATCATTCTGCTTTAATCGCCCCTCTCTTCAGTAAAGACGTTCAGAACTGCACCAAATTTTATGTGTATGATTAACCTGACATTCTCTGGGGGTATGCCAAGTTTCGTAGAATTTCATCCATGGGGGGGTCTAAAAAATTAAGTTATGTGTACATTTAGTGACTCTACACTCATTGGCCTGTAGATGGTGGTGCACACATATACACATGCACACACACACACAGGCACCCACATACTATCGGTATTAGAACGGCTAATACATAATTACAAATTCAGTAGGATTAAAAGAAAGCCAAAATAAATATTCATCATCATCATCATGGCTGCATTTCCAGTATTGGCGATAAGTAGTCGTTTGTCCACTAGATGGCGCATCGTTGCAGTGAGACGTAATTTTGTTGGAAGTTAATCTAAAGTGGGTTAGAAAGACACTATGCTTCCTATAAGGACAAGACTGTAGGCTACAGTAGTTTACCGCAGAGAACGTCTAAGGGTAGGGATTTCTGCATGAAATGTAATTCCCATTTCCTCTTGAAGCCGAAATAAATCTGAGAATGTTTATCGGACATGCTTGTTTTTTACTGCAGGTAGGCTACGTTAATCCTATCAATAGCAGAACGTAGGTAAAATAATGTTACCGTTAGCATGGTTGAGTGATGGAGGCCAATTTGATTATTGATGTATTTGTAGAAAACCATAAATGCGTTTATAGGCTACCAAGCAAATCGATAACAGCACTAATTGTATCTTTCGACTGTCATCTCATTTGCTTATGACCATAACCTAGGCTACTAACAGGAGCTAAGTGAGTTAGCCACAACACGTTCGCTACGTGATGGTTTTTTAATGGAAAATATATAGGCCTAGGCTACCTGAAAGATAACCTGTCTATGATCCCGTGATGATCTACATCTCCATTTAAACCAGATGTTTTAGAGCGCACGTTGAGATGTATTCAGGGCAGGGCTGTACCTACACATATTTGTTGCACGTGCTACAAAAATCATTCTTTGCGATGGATGATTTAATACCAACGTTACACCGGTCAGATACAGTTTTGCCTATGGCTATTCCGTGAGACTGAGGCGCTTTTTGTTTGTTCGAAGTGCGTGTTTAGGGTGTGAGAGGGGAGTCGATGTGCTTTGATTCCAGCTTGGTAGTTGTAGTCTATGCGATTAAAAAACACGTGTGTGTGAAGTATCCAAACAATGATAACGCTTTCATTATGGCTGCTTTAGCCACAGACCTTGAGTTACTGTACAGTGGGTTGGGTTCCATTTAGAAGTGTCCACTTCATTCGCCCTTTCCGTGATTCACAGCTACGTGAAATGTATTACTACTGATATGCAAAACTATTAACTTTTCGCCAAGAGGTGGCAGCTTGATACTGTAAGGTGTAAGCCATTGGTTCCAACGGATATTTTATTTGGGTCGCCAGCATAGCCTGGTGACAATTTGTGTTGTGTAATAGGCCTAGCATAGGGCCTACCTTATATAGCTTATAGTTTGTTAACAGTCACGGTTTTGTCATGCAATGTCTATGCATTTTTGCATTTAGAATAGCTCTAAAACCGGGGGGCGAACACGTCGCAGGGGGGGCGCCAGTGCGTGGATATCTCAATCGCAAAATTAAACAATATTTCTATCGGGCGCCTACCATGGACTAGGCTGGGTGAAAATCAAAAGATTGCGTCAAAAGATTGAGCTTAACCATGGACCTCATGGTTGCAAAATGCAAGGGAACATGAATCAGCATATTATTTGCACAAACAATAACGGAGAGTAGCTCTTCAACTTTGCCCGTTAAAATGTGTATGAACAGTCTCGCAACGCATTTCATGAAGGCCCTTTTGGACATGTCAGTTATTTGCACCACTGGGTAAAACGGCATTTTGTTTTAGACTACTGGTATTTAATTTGTGCATTGACAATAAAGCTGAATATAATTTGAACTAGATGACTAAACCTATGCATATGTAGAAGAAGAAACATTCACAAAAATCCATGACATGACCTCTCTTCTTGATAGCTGTTGAAAACTGCATGGAACTGACAGGGATTGTTTTAGTTTAATAATAAATAAATAAATACATTATGCTGCTACCTTCTGCTTTTCCCAAATACAATGTAGCCTACAGGTGTACCTTTCATCAGTCCAGTTGCAATGGATGGACTATGATGAACTGCCCTACTTGTGATTGTTTAGAGATTTTAAAGGTTTTATAACAATGTTACAGATTTTTTGGCCCAGAAACAAATCTATTCACCTTTGCAGCGCCAGTAGGCTACTTTGTGTGCGGAATGTGTGCAAACACACATTCCAAACAAGCATACACAAAAGTTTCAAGAGTGGGGGATGGAGTAGAAGATGGAGACAAATTCATTAATATGATTTATTTTCGCGGAATGCATGTGCAGGACTGAGCGGCGGTCATATTTTGTACCGCTACGCGGTACATCTAGTTATGCCTATTATTATTAATAGCCTAATATATATATTTTTAAAAAGCATACATAGCCTAGGGCCTATTGAAATTACTGCCTATTGTTGTAATAAGTATTATCATCATTATTATTATTATTGGGGGCCAAGCAGCTGCGAAGGCACCCATTGAGTTACTAGCTTTTCCTATTATTATTATTACACATCTGCCATTGGAGTCTATGGCAGCCCATAGAACGCCTGGCTAAAAAGTGCAGATTTTTTGGCAGAAAGTTTCGGGACACTCCACTGACCACTCACACTCATTTACGGACCTCTAAACCCAGCCGTCTAGCGCCACCAACAGGTCAAAGTTTGGCCGAAAGTTGATAAGCTGGGTTGAAAGGTATTTGCAAGTCATTATTATTATGAAATTTAGCACCCTGATTCAGGACCGTCCCATGATCACTCTCACCAATTTACAGAACTCTATGCCGAACACTCTAGCGCCACCAATGGGTCGAATCTGGACTCACATTCACGCATGTAACAATTGAACGGTGTGTTCGATTTTCACAAATCATGCACCGTTGGAATCCCTGGACTGACTTGAGTTGAATGACCCCTACTACGTCACTTTCGGCCATACTGGACCTCCGCCATATTGGATTTAGTCCAAACTCTACGAAAAGGTTCAGCGGTTACAAATTTCATCCGATTTTCACGAAACTTGTTGGAGATGATCTTCTGCCCGAGCCGCACAAACGATACTGGTCAGATTTTTCAATTTCATTTTTATTTGCCCGTGACAGCCAATCAAATATGGTGATGAAGCCGCCATACAGGAAGTGGACAAACATCTAGGTGACGCTTTGAGTTAACATAACAAGACTTGATACCATTAGTCAGGACACTGTCCCAATCCCTCACAGCAATTTTCATGCATATACATTGAACACTCTAGCGCCACCACCAGTTCAAAGCTGGACATGCGTTCATGTGCGTGATCCTTGACTCTTTTGTCTGATTTTCACAATTGAGGTAGCGTCTGAATCCTTGAACAATCTCGAGTTCATCGACCCCTATCCCGTCACTTTCCGCCATATTGGACCTCCGCCATATTGGATTTAGTCCAAACTCTACGAAAAGTTTCAGCGGTTACAAATTTCATCCGATTTTCACAGAACTTGGCGGGGATGATCTTCAGACCGAGCCGCACAAACGATACTTGTCAGATTTTTTATTTTCAAGTTTGTTTGCCTGTGACAGCCAATTACACATGGCGACGATGCCGCCTAACAGGAAATGGGCTAACATCTCGGCTACTCTTTAATGTATGAAGTCCAAACGTGGTACAGGGACTTGGTATCTGATTGTGAGGACGCCCTAGGAAATTGGCGTCATTTGGCCTCTATAGGGGGCGCTGCAATACAGGAAGTGAGCTTGTATCTCAGCAACGCTTTGATGTACGAAGTCCAAATTTGGTATAGAGACTTGGTATCTGATTGTGAGGACACAGTAGGAAATTGACATCATTTGGCCTCTATAGGGGGCGCTGCAATACAGGAAGTGAGCTTGTATCTCAGCAACGCTTTGATGTACGAAGTCCAAATTTGGTATAGAGACTTGGTATCTGATTGTGAGGACACAGTAGGAAATTGGCATCATTTGGCCTCTATAGGGGGCGCTGTAATACATGAAGTGGGCTCAAATCTCAGCAACGCTTCGTTGTATGAAGTCCAAACGTGATACATGGGCATATTATCTGATTGTGAGGACATGCAAGGAAAGTGGTCTCATTTGGCCTCTAGGGGTGTTGCAATAAAGAAAATGAGCTCACATCTCAGCAACACTTTGGTGTATGAAGTCCAAACTTGGTAGACGGACATGGGAGCTGATTGTAAGAACGCACAAGGACATTGGTGTAATTTGGCCTCTAGGGGCGCTGTAACAAAGTAAATGAGCTTATTTCTCAGCCGTTCTTTATCCAAACTTGCTGTGAGTGGTTGCTCATGCCATGGCAACGCCATTCCTGCTATAGCGCACTGCTTGGCCCCCGCATTGCTGCTTGCAGCTATATTTATTATTATTATTATTAATGATATTATAACTGCTGGGCCCAGGAAATGTCATGCAATGTCAAATTGCATTACTTTTAAGTGACTTCATGCGTTCGGCTCTAACCGACAGAGCCCGACATTCTCCGAACACATCTGCAACCATTGTAGTCTGAACTATGTTGGTTGAAACCAACATGGTTTAAACTAACAAAGTACTATGTAAGTACGACGGTTTTGGGAAACAGTCGTAACTTACATGTTGGTTAGTTGAACAATGCATAGTACCACGTTAGTAAAAAGCTAACCTCCGTAGTTGTACGGGAAACGCACCCCAGAGCAGTTCCCAGGCTAATCAGAACACTGGTACAGGTGTCACCTGTGAGGAATCCAACTGTCTCAGCTTCTAAGCTTACAATCTACCTCTACCTGAACTACACATCCTGTTAAAGTGTTTCCTGTCTGTCAAAATAAAAGTCCCAGCCATATCTCATGCATTCAGCATTATATTTCCAGAACGGCTTGACGTACATGCTTCTACACGCAACCCGGGTCGTCTTCAAAACTCTACATTCTGGAAGGAGTCTTCAGATTTTTGTGTCTTCAAGCCCCGATGGCGGGGTCGCCGTGTAAACGAAAGGCCCTTATGATCAAATATTTTGTCGTCTTCCTTCGCAATCGTTCTCGTATAAACGACCCCTAAAAGTGTATTTATCCCCCATAGACTTGAATGGGGGCTGTGATGTCATAATAGAGCCAGCTGTGCTCGTTAAGTAGAGCAGTTCCCAGTCTCAGAGCAGTTCCCAGGCTAAGAACACTGGCACAGGTGTCACCTGTGAGGAATCCAACTGTCTTCTAAGCATACAATCTACCTCTACCTGAACTACACATCCTGTTAAAATGTTTCCTGTGTGTCAAAATAAAAGTCCCAGTAGCTAAGGTCAGAAAAAGGGTCAGACAATCAAAAAAACAAAATTGAATGTCTGCACACTTGATGAAGAGCGTGTAGCTCGAAAACGTTCACTTGGTGAAATAAAAGATAAAGCAAAACGGGAGCAAGTGTGCGGACATTCAATTTTGTTTTAAAATAAAAGTCCCAGCCATATCTCATGCATTCAGCATTATATCTCCAGAACGGCTTGACGTACATGCTTCAAATTTGGTACGAGTGTTTTTATGGACTCAGATGAAGTGAGTTGATGTTGGAGGTTGAAGGTCAAATGTCAAGGTCAAAAACACCTTGAGTGTGATATCTCAAGAATGCCATGTCACACAAGATTCACATTTGGTTACTCCAAAAGCACCTTTGCAAGTATCACAATTACCCTACCAACCAGGTAGCAGCAAGCTCAACAGCCCCACCAACACCCTAACCAGCAGATTGCATCCCCTTGTGTAATTCCTCGGAATTGCATTTCTAGTTATTGTTGTTAGGCAATACAAGTCCAGGGCAGCTCAGGTGTGGCGATGACATCATCGATACCCAAGTAGGGTGTGCGGTTTCGCTGTCCAAACGAATTCAAAAGGGCTACGGTTTCAGATTTTTCCACTCTGGGACCAGGTTTCAAAAAAGTGCGGTTTCAGGCAGTGCTTTTACAGGATTCGTTTGGACGCTCGGCCAAGACGAAGTAAAACCTCTGCGTTTAACCCAAAAAGCGTCTCCGTGTGGACGGGCCCACAGTGTCTCTCGCTCTCTCTCTCTCACACACACACACACACATACAATGTTCATTCAGTTTAGTCTGTCATACTCTGTCCAAACAGACAATAGGATAGGAAACAACGCCTAGCTACCATTTAATGTAAATAGGGTGTATACACTCTGATGAACACCTTGTGAGTCTTTGAAGGTGAGTTATCCCATCTCACAAATGGAAATCCCATCACAAAGGGCCGACAACTAGACTATATAGGCCTTACAGCAACTTCTTTAGTGTCACATAGGCTACCTCCAAAACAATTCCAAACTATGCTGAAATTAAGATAGATTTTTTTTAAATATTTTAGATTTGCAAACAACCTTGTAATTCAGATCGTAATTAAGTAATAGCCTGACCGCATACCACAGCAGCTTTGTTTACAAATTGGGTGTTGAGAAACTTGATTGGCGTCCTTCTTACATGCAGGGCTGACACGGTTTAATTGCAGGCAAATATGGCAACAAACACCTGTTAGCTAACCGCAATTACCCCAACAAATAATACAAGTCTCAATGTTACAAAGACAACCATGGCGCGAACAATCGAAAACCAGCGGAACAGTCATCCTGACGCAGCAAGCCTAGTCCTGCTCGCTGAAAGTGGGCTCGGACCTATCTCTCGTCTCCCGCTCGCTGGACGTATAAGCTCCTCCTACTGGTTTGCAACGATAAAGGTGGTGTAAATCAGCAGTACTGTCATAAACATAGCAGCAGCATATCGCTGTTGGGTGAAGGCGACTGAAGTCGTGCAGCAATTTTATTGTTCTGCAGTTAGTAGATCTCTCCGGATAAAGTATTTCTTTCCAACTTCAGCTACAGTGTTAGCTAAGTTTGGAAGGGTAAACCGGGAGAAAGCAATTTTGATCGCAAGAAAACATTAACCAAGGATTACTAGGCAACCGCAAAGGGCTATCTAGTCAGCTGGTCAAAACAAGAGAATTAGGTTAACGTTACAATGGAAAACACTGGATCGAAAAAACGTGGTGAGTTTGCCTCAATATGCATTATTAACAGAATAATGATGTTGCACTCCAGCAACTGACTCAGAATTGGGCTAACGTTCAATATGAGCTAGCTCATCAAACCTATTTTGACATTTGCAGGATCTGTCCTCGATTTCCTTACGTCTGCCAAGTTCCTTATTTACCTCGGGCACGCTCTGTCAACATGGGTGAGGAGGACATCTACGAATTTTCTGTAATGCAATGACATGCATCATGCAATGTTTAACGTATAGGTTACAGCATATTGCAAATCAAATAGCCTGGGCATCACGTCAACTGAGCTTTGTTTGCAGATCAGGAATGTTATGTATGTAGCCTAGGACAAGTTCAATGTGTCTAGCCTAGCCTATACGGTGGGATATGTGGGAATTTGGAAAATCGCGTCAGCATTTAGTTAAATTTGATAGGCCCACCTGAAAATAAGCCTGCCATCTGTTGTTTTCAACCCGGAATTCAGTTATTCCCATACCCAACATTGAGATATTGAGTTTGTATTAAATAAACTTTTTTCCTCGACAAAATAATCCACAGCTGCACGGTATTACCTATGTAATACAGTCTAGCCTACTTTATCCAATTTAAAGTAAACGTTCACATCAACATGCTGTATTCAAAGCCATAGAATGTTCTATTAGACTTTTATTATTAATATCGTTGTTATTGTTAATATTGTTGTTTACAATGTTATTATCAACTATAGGGAGACCGCATGTGGAATTTTGCCGTTGCTGTCTTTCTGGTGGAACTGTACGGCAACAGTTTGCTCCTGACAGCCGTGTATGGGCTCGTGGTTGCGGGATCGGTACTGTTGCTCGGCGCAATCATTGGAGATTGGGTGGACAAAAATCCACGACTCAAAGGCAAGTTCAAGAGAAGGCCACTACACTCATTTTAATATTGCAGAATAGATAGATTTGAACTCAGAATAAGCATTGTAACAATGTTTGATTCCAAAAAGAAGTTAGAGTACCATGGAGGCCTACCAGACACAATGTGATGGGAACTCAGTCAATACTGCAAAATATATTTTTTTAGCCTAATAGATTAATATGCATGATATCTGTTTTCTAGTGGCCCAAATCTCACTGATTGTCCAGAATACAGCTGTCATACTCTGTGGTATTCTCCTTATGGTGGTTTTCCAGTTCAAAGAACAACTAACTGAACTCTACAGTGGATGGCTGTTGGTGAGTGATGTTGTACAGCCTTTTAGAGAATAAGTGTGTTACACAATAGATTAATTCAAATTGAACAGTTCTGTGCTGATGAAATGACAAGCTGAACCTGCGTTCCATGACTTAGCCCTTTGATAATATCTGACTTAAAGGTTTTAATTCAGTATGATTAGTGCCAGATTACCTTTTTCCCCATATCTGATCCTTAACTAGAGTGACATATGACTAATAATTATAACTAATAATCTGTTGGATTTATGCCAAATTGGATGATGTTCAAACTTTGGTGTTAAGCCCCTTCCCCCCAGGGTGCTTATTTATGTAGACTATAGATTTGTTTTAGTCTCTGAAAAGACCAACTGACCACAGACAATGTGGACTGAACAGATCCTGCTCTTTGGATTTTTGTAGTTTTCCACCATTATGGTCGAAAAGTCATGAGAGGAAATTTAAGTGGGTCGAAAGTCACAAGTAGGGGAAAATAGGTTATGGACCCCCCCCCTTTAAAGGTGCCATGTGTAAGAATTGAGGTAAGAATATCCAAAAAAATTAGCTAAACACATCAAAAGAATGATAAGAAATAAGGGTGATGATGTCATTAAAAAAATGGGAGGCGGTATGCGGGCAACATAACCATCAGCCAAACTGCAATACATGTTTCTTGGTTGTTACTCTAGGGTAGACCAACTCACTTTCTGGAGGTATACTGCCCCCATCTTTTATGGAATGTGGAGTATGAATTGATTTTTGGTGGGCGCCTTTAACCCTTAAAGGTGTAGGTTTTTGAACCTTCTAAGTTCCGCAACAATTGAAGGTTCTAAAATTCTATGTTGAATTCAATGAACCCAGATATTCTTTAGAACGTTCATTTCCCAACATTCCCGTCACATACTCCTTTAAGGGTTAATTAACCCCCCCCCCCCCCCCCTTCCAGATGGGGCCCCTAGCTGTTGAAACTGCTGTGGCATTTCTCTGTTGAAACATGAGATGCATAGACTTTGTTAAAGCTGCTAAGTCAGCAGGTCAACAGTCAGTCTCATTAGCAGAAGACACAGAACTGAACATGAATAGTCCAATTTGGTCTCTTGTTTCTATGACAAAAACAGCTGTACCAAAAGAAATCTGCACATCAACAGCCAGTAGCAGTGGGCTAGCATATTGACTCAATCACTGCAGGTCTGAAAAGTAGAGCATTTCTTAAGCATTTCATTGCTTATCTATATCTAGGTTACAAAAGCACCCTGGACAGGATTACAGTAACTAAGACGCATGCTAAGAAACTGGCCTAGCTTGTTATTCTAAAGAATAGTTGACACAAACAAGTGCAGACAAGTACATCCATACTGTAAGTTCATGTAGAGTTCAAAGACCTCTTGGTGATCGTCCTTTGAACATAAAGTGATTGTCTTGATGGTCTCATAAATCATTTTCTGAAAAGATCATGCTGATGTTTCGTAAAACAAGCTCAGGGGAGAGAGGACAGTTAAGTTCACGGAGTTCATTAATATGTTTTGTCTCCTACCCTTGTTTTCTTTACCAGACAACCTGCTACATCTTGGTCATCAGCATTGCCAACATTGCTAATCTTGCCAGCACTGCCACCTCCATCACCATCCAGAGAGACTGGATCGTGGTTGTAGCGGGGGAGGACCGCAACAAACTGGCAGGTCAGTTTTCCCAAGGCATCCAACATACCTGTCCACTTTGGGCCTGGAAAGTAAGGGAGATTTCTCAAGCTTGAAATACCTTGAAATACAGGACATTTTTAGTTTTTGCCAGTAGCAGAAATAAGAGACTACAAAGATGGGCAGAAGCTTGGTTTAACCATACTTTGCCTTTACCAATTGGGGTCAACTTGTTCTCACGACAACCACACAGCTCTGAAGTAATCATTCTAAAGACGCACTTGCTGCTTGAAACAAGTAAAACAAAGTTTATCCTTTGTGCTTTATCAACATGGAGGGGGAGTATAGCAAGGCAGTTTCACTATAGAACCTAGAACAAGTCTGAAAAGGTAAGTATGAAAGGATAAAAATGCAGGATATTTTTGGGGGAAATATTAAAACTCAAAGGCTAAAATATGTCAGAAACTCAGTAAAAACAGGAGGCCAACATGGAGGCCATTGATTGAAGCATATGAGGTTGTGGATGTCAACCAGATGACTGAAAACACTGGTTATCACCTTTGATCTTAGACAGTAAGACTCCCCCTTCTCCCCCTTCACTTTATAACTCTAATTTCACTGTCAGTATAGCCTATAAAGAAGTTATATGGTAGGCACATTTCCCCTGAGTAATTTCTCCACCATGTTTTTTTACAAGCATCAGGCAGTTCCGCAGATGATTGCCTCCTGTATGTCTGTAATTTCTACCACATCAGTAATTGCCCTATTACTGGCTGTTAACATATGTACAATTTCTGCAATATCAGATAAACATATACATCCTTGACCCTGAAAGAAATTGCATGCACAGTGCTATATAACGGTCATCCTCATTTATTTTTATCTCTTGTTCTGACTTCAGATATGAATGCAACAGTGAGGATCATTGACCAGCTGACCAACATCCTCGCTCCCATGATGGTGGGACAAATCATGTCCTTCGGCTCTCACTTCATCGGCTGCGGCTTCATTTCCGGTTGGAACCTATTCTCCATGTGTCTGGAGTACTGTCTGCTGTGGAATGTGTACCAGAAGACTCCTGCACTGGCCATCAAGGGCATTCAGAAAGACATCGACCAGGAGATGAGACAGCTGAACAGCCAGAAAGGTCCGCAGTGTCCGTTAACAAGGCAATCTCTGTATATGCCTGTTGTCTTTGGTTTATAAAACAATACAGTGGGGGGAGTGAGAGGTTTTTGGACATTAGCACTTTTAAAATGTAGAGGGTTCAAATAGCATTTGCTCTGCTGGGAATTTATTTATTTATTAATTATTACTTTCCGTTGTGTACAAGCAGAAATAGTGCTTGCAGAAAAAAGGCTTTGCCATTGTGACTGTGGAAAAAAATGTTGACAGAAACATTTTCTAATCTCTGCAGAAGTGGAGAGTGGAGAGAACCCTGCTGAAGGTTCTCAGTTGATGACTGCGTCCGCGGCAGAGGCGAAGAAGGACCAGGAGAAACCGGCCGGCTGCTGCTACCAGATGGCTGAGCCTCTGCGCACCTTCCGTGACGGATGGGTGGCCTACTACAACCAGTCCATCTTCTTGTCCGGCATGGCCCTGGCCTTCCTCTACATGACCGTGCTGGGCTTCGACTGCATCACCACGGGCTACGCCTACATGCAGGGCCTCAGCGGCTCCATCCTCAGCCTCCTCATGGGCGCCTCGGCCATCACCGGTATCTTCGGCACGGTCGCTTTCACGTGGGTTCGCAAGAAGTGCGGCCTGATCCGCACGGGCTTCCTGTCGGGAGTGGTGCAGCTCGCGTGCCTTGTGATGTGCGTCGTCTCCGTCTTCATGCCGGGCAGCCCCTTCGACCTGTCCGTCTCGCCGTTCAAGGACGTTCTCAGCCACCTGTTCGGCGACAGCGGGTCTCTTCCAGAAGGTCCCACGCCCAGCGTCTCCCCAGTGGCCCATGCGTTTAACAGCTCCACCATGATGTTGGAGGAGTCGCCCCAAGTCGAGTCTTACTTGTCTGTCAGTCTCCTTTTTGCTGGAGTCATTGCTGCTAGAGTGGGTAAGTTGGTGTACTGTTTAGTTTCATAAGTTGGTCATTTTGACAAGTAGGGTAACATGGCATCTGATTTTACTGCGTCATTAGTACTCATTGTCAAATGTCACCTGAGAGCTTTATTATTAACCTTCGGCTCTGGTGTTTACAGCTACCTTTGCAGTTAAGTTGATAATGAGATATCTTAATCATTATAATGTGATAATAAACATGCCTTTCCGTAGTTGACACCACCTTCCTCCTCCATCTCCAGGTTTATGGTCATTCGACTTGACCGTGACTCAACTCATCCAAGAGAATGTGATCGAATCCGAACGAGGAATCATCAACGGTGTCCAGAACTCCATGAACTATCTCCTGGACCTCCTGCACTTCATCATGGTCATTCTGGCGCCCAACCCAGAGGCCTTCGGCCTCCTGGTCATCATCTCCGTCTCTTTCGTTGCCATGGGCCACATGATGTACTTCAGGTTTGCCTACAAGAGCCTCGGGAGTCGCCTCTTTCTCTGTTGCTCCCCCGAGCAGAAGGAGGAGGCCAACAGCCCCTCCCTTCCCACCACTGTGTAACTGATTAAAGAGACCCTATCCCTAGAGCCAGAGTGTGACCTGTTTTGCGCACAAACTCACGTGGGGCCCCAAGTCTATGGGGGAACCAATTCCAGTCTTTAGCTAACATACTTGCTTTATTAGCAGTCGCTGATGCCTATGTATATCTATGCGTATTTTAACCCCTGGGGCAATGCCCTGACTATAGCAGAGATAGCAGCGGCTCTAGGTATCAGTAGTCATCATTAGCTGAGATAGCAGAGTAGAGAACGGCCAGAGGCCCAGAACGCGTCGGTCCCGATCGCACTGCCGGAAGGGTTAGCCTTGAACTGAAGACGACAGACCAGCTGCATGCACTCTCCTCTCCTTTCAGCAGAGCCTGTGCGGGGAAAAAAGGAAACATCTAAGAAAGAATGAGGGAGAAGACTACTAGGCCTCGTAGCGTACATTATGTTGAGTTGTAGTGCTCATGTATTTGGACGGGTCGAATAAGAGTTTTAATCTATGAGAAGTCATCAGCTCCAGATCAGTACAGGGATTTTTTTTTGGCTTTTCAGTCAAGCTGGGTGCTGTTATTTTCTTTGCTCAGTTACTATAGCATGTTAAGTTATATACTATCTACACTTGATTTGATTTTGTCCCATGTTGCTTAAGTCAGGCCAGGGATAAAGTCTCTTTAATCTGTGGTTAAAAGGGTTATGCAAAAACATATTCATTCAGGATGATACACTCGTAATTGAATATAGTTAGTATTCTACATCTTTGCCTGGGTGGTGCTAACGTGTTAGCCATTGCTATGCATTCTCTTTAAATATATTGTCATATTACCAAAGCAAACTTTATGGTGGAAGTGAGGGAATTACATTGCTGTTGTATATTTGTACTTTCCAAATGTTTTTTTTGTGATGGTTGTGATCATGGTGATATCTAGATTTGTTCATGTAGGCTCAAGTATATCCGTGTCAAAGTCCCGAATGGCTGTTTTTAACTGACGGCTTATCATTTTTGTTTTTCTTCATGATTTGATCTCCAAGTTGATATTTTTGTATAATTTTCGTCAAAAGAAAATCAACGCCGTGATTGTGATTGTTACACAGGCACTTTACGATTCCTCAGTGGAGGAAGCAGATGAAGTACAAACCCCCTGAGGCACATTTCAGGCATTTTCTCAAAATGTATTTGCACAAAGGCTGAGATACTGCCTCTCTATCTCTTTCTGTCTCACTCTCTTTCTCACACTCTAGCTCCCTCTCTCTCTCTCTCTTCAATTCAATTTAGCTTTATTAGCATGACTGTAGAAAGTGTTGCCACTCGCTCTGTCTTTCTCTCTTTCTTATCCCTCTCTTTCATCACTCTTACTCTCTCCCTCTCTGTGAGTTCAAACCTCCTTAAATCTTATGTCCAAAGGAGATCCTCCACTAGCACACCCCCTGGCCGACACTGATCAATATGCACAGCAGCCTTATCTTACACGCACGTCGTAGACGCACACGTCGGCAAAAACGTGACTGAAGAATCAGATGCTTGTGTACAGAATCTGGCCCACCCCACCCCTGTAGATTTTAGGTTGAGTACCTATTTTTTTTATTTTTTTTTGACTCCTCCATGGTATACCTCAAGCCCCCCCCGCCTTAAACACCAGTGTCTCTGTTCTGCTCTGCCATGTTGTGCTACTCGCATCAAGGACGCCGGGAGCTTTGCCGCCGCTTTAACCAGCGTGCCGCAGCTCTGCCTGTGTGGTGTCAGCAGGAGCTGGATTTCTGGCACACCCATACAGTGGGAGCCGGCTCCTTATTAAAAAAAAAACAGCAATATGAAGTCAGACTGAAATAATATTAAGGTTGGATTGAGAGCGAGAGGCTATGCCGTATAAATAGAACAGGGATGCTATTGTCCCGGAGCCTGTAGGAGAGAGCTGGGGGGATCAGGTGGGATGGTCCTCCGGTGGTGGTTTGTTGACTCTTTGTGTTTTTTCTTTTTTTTAAAACACATCTGGTGCAACAGACGGCTCCCAGAACAGTCAGTGTTGATGTTAGCCGTTGGTTGACTTCAAATGTTGAGTAAGCATATTTGCAAGAACAGGGCACTGAGTAATTGAGTTCTTTTTTTGTGTGTATGTTGGAGTGGTTTGAGGACTTATTGTTTTTAATAGACTTTTTTCCCAGACAAACTAACAGTTGGTTAATCCATCAATACTACTTTGTTGTGTTGGTTAATGTTTTTGTACTTCTTTCACTGTCAGATCATGCTGTCATGTTGCTGTTTTAAGTGTTTGAAACTTTTTCTACTTTTAAATGTTTTGTACAGTACAATAGTTGTAACAGTTCATTTAGCAATTAAGTAGTTTGAAATAAAAAACACGTGAACCATACATGCAATTCATCTCTGCTGGAATATGGTAGAATGGAGAATAATACATTGTAACAAACAAAAGAATAAGTTGCACTCAAAGCAAAAAAGTCTGTACATCGAATCGTTTTCGTAATCATTGTTTGCATTGCTGTGCTTTCGCCACCTCTCCGAGACCCCAGGGGCCAAGCACAGCTGCCACCCCATACAGAGGAAGAAAGTGTGGCCAAAAATCTTACTGCATGTGCATTTTAATATATTTAAGACAAAGAAAACAAAAACGAAAAGAACTTTGTTCTGATTGCATGTGATCATGTAGATGATGACAATGATGACAACTGTTAAAATAAAGCAAACACAAAAGAATCGGTGTGTGTGAGGTGAGTTTGGGTGAAAAAAGGGAGGGCTGTGTCCAGACAGGCCAAGTAGTGTGGAAAGTGGCCCTGGTTTTGGCTGCGGCCCAGCTGCCATTGAAAGGGTCACATTCCACTGTAGAGTTAGTGGGTGATTTTCTCAGAGTCCCCCTTTCAACTGGGTCCTGTTTAATGGACTGACTTTAAGCCGAGTTGGATGATCAGGGCCCAGCCTGGTGGTGCTGGACAAAGAGTGACCTGATTTGACGACCAAAAGGAAGAAAAGAAAGAGAAAAAAGAAATCCCCTTGGTGTGTATATGTGGAAGGACAGTCAAAAACTCAGATTTATGTGCGGTTGTTAATTTACGGACAGGTTCTCCTGCCGGACTTGTGGCAGATCTAGTCGGTGTGAAAAAAAAAAAAAAACATTGCATGAGAACTAGGCTTACTTCAAAGGCTGTTCCGCCAGGCCTCCATTGTGTTCTGGTTATACAAGTCTGTCTTTGAGGAACCGTGCGTGGGCACGTGGGAAGGGGGTGTTTGGTGTGAGAAGTCCAATGTCTACTAAAACTAGGACTCGTGATAAAAACGTGGGCTATTTGATAAGAAAGTTTCACACTTCTTTCGGAAATGAAAAGGCTTGTAAATAAATGAGCTTGAATGAAAACTAAAACACAACCCCATTTCTAAAGAAGTTGGGACACTGTAAAATAAAAACAGAATGGAATGATTTGCAAGTCTTGTTAACTCAAATTTGAAAATAGTGCAAAGATAACATATCAAGTGTTGCATGTTAACCACTGTGATACTTTAACTCTTCTATTAATAAGTCTGTAAATGTTTCAAAGTTGAGGAGACCGTTCACTGGAGTTTTGTGAATGAAATGTCCCATTCTTACCCAGTATAGGATTTCAGTTGCTCAACAGTCTCGGGTCTTCTTAATTTTGTTTTATGTTACATGATTCACTCAATGTGACAGGTCTGTACTACAGGCAAAACCTGTTTATATTATTCAGCATTAAATACATCCCTAAAGATGTGCAAGCTGTTAATGCCATATAATGCACCTCCATACAATAACGATAGCTTTTAAACTGTGCGCTGATGATGAAAAGTCCATGATTTTAAAAAAGAACTAGATGTACCGCAGAGCGGTACAAAATATGACCGCCGCCCAGTCCAGCACATTTTTTCCAGAAAAAGAAATCACGCTGAAAGGCCTATATGATTCTAACTGTCTCACTAAATTGCATTATCCACACTCAATTCTCACTGGTATCTGCTTGACAACAAGTACCAAAACATGATTAGTTCATAGATTTCACATGTAAAATTCATTTTATACAACCCCACCTCCATCTTGCCTGTTCATAATTATGAGAAATTCTTGATTGTTTGTGTTATGTTTATGTTATGTGTGTGGGTGTGTGTGTGTGTGTGAGTGTGTGTGTGTGTGTGTGTGTGTGTGTGTGTGTGTGCGTGCCTGCGTATGTGCCTGTGCATGGAAGCGTACATATGTCTACTGTGTGAGTATGTGTCATGATTACTGTGAATGTGTGTGTGTGTGTGTGTATCTGTTTGTGCACATGTGTGCACATGAACTGGGCTAACATGACCCCTGGAGGCAAATATACGGAAAAAATGGTCATCCTAGGCCCTACAGTTCTCAAGATATTCACAGAGAACTGTGTCTGGCCTACCCTCCTTTCGGGGGGTCCAGTCCAGCGGGGGGGCTACAGATCAAAACGAAAAATGACAGTTCCATGCTATCCATGTGGGGGTACATGCCCACCAAGTTTTGTGTACCCCGGTCTTTCAGTGTCCCGGGAATCCTTGTTGGTGTACGTCACTAAATGTACACATAAATTGTTTTATTGTAAGGCCCCCCATGAACGAAAGTACACAAAACTTGGCATGCATTCGGAGGGTGTCATAATGATCCTACACTTTCAATTTCGTGCAGTTTTGACCATGTCAGCCAGAGATATTGTGATGAAAACACCTAATTTTTTGCTTTTTAATTTTTAACTAGGTGGCGCTATACATGAAATAAGTGGTAATGGGATGGGTTGACATGGCCCCTTGAGATCAACATACAAAAAAAAGGTGGACCTCCTAGGCCCTACGGTTCTCGAGATATTCACAGAAAACTGTCTCCGGCCACCTACAGGCCAGTTGGTGTATAGTAACATAAATGAATTTATTGTGTGGCCCCCCATGAACGGAATTCCACGAAACTTGGCGTGCATTCAGAGGGTGTCATAATGATCCTACACTTCCAATTTCGTGCAGTTTTGACTATGTTAGGTCACAGATACCTGCGATTACAACACCTCATTTTTACTTTTTTGTGTTTAACTAGGTGGCGCTATACATGAAATGAGTGGTTATGGAATGGGTTGACATGGCCCCTTGAGATCAACATACAAAAAAAAAATGGTCCTCCTAAACCTTACGGTTCTCGAGATATTCACAGAAAACTGTGTCTGCCCTACCCTCCTTTCGGGGGGTGCAGTCCAGCGGGGGGGCTACAGATCAAAACGAAAAACGATGGTTCCATGCTATCCATATGGGGTTACATGCCCACCAAGTTTCGTCTACCCCGGTCTTTCAGTGTCCCGGGAATCATTGACAGAAATTTGGACATGCGAAAAAGAAAAAAAAAAAAAAAAAAAAATCTGACTAAACCTATATGACCGCCGCTTCGCTGCGCGGCGGTCATAATAACACATTTGGATTGGTGTGACCACAGGACAGTTTTCCACTTAGCCTTGGTCCATCTACAGCAGTGGTCCCCAAACTTTTTCTTCCGAGGGCCAGCTCACTATGCCTGGCTCAAAGAGAGGGCCAGAGACTTGGAGTATATTAGTAACCATAAATAGCTTAGTGCTGTGAACAACAGCAGTCTACCTTAGTTGAATATTCCATTACATTTAATCATAGGCTTCTGCAATTTAATACCATTGTTAGCTGTGTTTCTATTGCAATCATGCCATATCAATGAAATAATACTTATAAAAAGACTTTAGCATTCCCAAAAGTATTAGCAGGGAGTCCCAAAAGTGTATTTTATTCCAATTGTGAACTCTGAACTCTGTCTTTGCATACACACAGCTCAAGTTGTGAACAAGCAATATCATACAAATAATTTGAAGTTCTCAAACTATGAGAGTTTTATGAAGTGCTGGCAAAAACATCTGAAATGACCACTTTCACTCACCTAATGAGAACTTTGTGAATTTGTATGAACATTTGAACGAGTAAAAAATAGAAATAATTATCCCAGAAAATCCCATAAATATGACTTGAATAGAAGTTAGTTAGTTATTAACAATTAATTGATAAACTTGTAGAATACTTTGAGCACTGATGCAGTCAGCATAGGTATCTTACATTGTTTGCAGGTAGGCCTATATTTCATTCCGTTTTCGATGGCAAACGCGAAACAGCGCCAAAACAAGCACCAGTGGACAAAAAGAGTATTACACGTGTACTGTTAAGACTCGCCATAGAGAATGAATGGGGAAAATTACGGAGGTTATAGTTTGACGATGTCGTACTCCCATGCGGGCCAGATGTTATATACCACGGGCACCCAAAATGAGGTGGCGGGCCTTAGTTTGCGGACCACTGATCTACAGGGTCAGCTCAAGACTTGAATATCATAGACAATTCCATTGCCCTACCCAGACAGAATGAGTAATATAATGTAAAATATAATGTAAAATATGTATTCTAATATTTTGAGATTTGAGATTTTTTGATTTCCATTAGCTGTAATCTGTAATCATGAAGATTCGAATAATTAAGTCTTGAAATACTTCACTTTGTGTGTATTGAGCCTAGATGATATGAAAGCTTCAGTTTTTGAAAATTAATTACAGGGAGAAAATTTACTTTTCCATGATATTCTAATATTTTCAGATGCACTCGTAAATGAGCTCAGGCCCAGATAAGATGACAGCATTTCTGGATCATGTCTAAATAAGGTTTCTTTTTTGCATGTTAGTTTTAACCAGCATGAGTGGAGCATCAAACCAACAATGGTTGTTGTGAGCCGTCCTTAGCCCACACTAAAATTTTCTTTACAGAAACATTTCTGTTTTTAATGCATTGCCATGAAGGCCTTGAAGATTAAGGTCACACCATATTGTTTTTCAGCCCTGTTCGTTGTTTACAAAGCTTTCTCTGGGTTCTCTGAATATTTGAATGATATTATGTATTGTAGATGATGAAATGCTAACAAATTCACTTCACAAATTCACGTTAAGGAAAATTATTCTGATACTGTTGCATTATTTGCCCATACAGATTTTTACAGATAAAAAACTGAGAGACCTCCTTGTGTTCTCTTTAACATTTCAAAACTTTTCCAAACATTTCAAAAAGGAGAGAAGAGATCCGAGGCACTCTGATATATTAATAAAAGTCCTTTATTTTACTTTGGACCTGCTGACGCGTTCCGGTCGCTTCTGACCTTCTTCAGGGCTTTTCCAACCATTTGTTGGCTCAGTCCCTACTTTTTGTTGTAGGTGTTACTAGTTTAACAGAGGCGAACCGAGCTAGCATGCTAGTTGAGTGTGTGAATCATACTCCTAACCTTAAGAACGCTTCTAACCGCAGAGTTGGAAGCCTGGGCTTTTAGCTCATTGGTTAGAGCGTTCGACTCCCATGCCGGTGAGTGTTGAGGTGGCGGGTTCGAGGGCCGTGAGTGGCAGACGAATTACGACCTTGGTTACACTGACAACAAATTAAAAATATGTGCATATTTTTCATGAAATTAGAGTCAAATTTGTTATGTTTATATTCTTTTTGCAACTAAATACAGGTTTACAAAATTTGCAGATTATCACATTCTGTTCTAATATACATTTTACAAAGCATCTATGAGTTTTAATTGAGTTGTAGGAGTGTATACTGTATATAACTGACAAAAACGCAAAATTAAACCTTAATTGAGGTCATAAAACATGGCATGACCCTATGCATTGAAATACCTTTAATCTCATAACGATGTTGGATTGCAGTCAACCTCTAGGGCAGGCCAAGTTTATCTCCGCATTCCAAAGGATAGGTTAACATGTGTATTGGGGAACGGTAGCGGTTATTGTTAAAGGTTGTTTACATCCTATTCCTGTTCTTATCTAGGTTTATATTAGGACAAGGCAAAAACAAACCTAATCATCCATTGAGGGAACATAAAAAGGTGCGAATTACCTAGTTTCCACTCTTCAATTTTCACCCGAGATCATTGCTGTTTACGGATGAACCCGATGGCACAGGTATAGTAACAGATATTTCATACACTTAGAGCATCGTAAAAAAGGGACCTTGAACCTACAAGTGTGGTGTGCAAAGATGAAAAAATGCTGAGATCAGAAATGGGTGGTGCGGCTTCTTTACACAAAGCAAACAGACCAAACGTGGCTGTGTACAGTGTTCAATTTCATGAAAGGATAAGCTCTTAGACACTTACAGGGTCTCAAGTCATGCAAGACTTCACCAATATAAAAACTTATTTTATAAAAAAAAACCCTCCAGAAGTCGTCCAGAGGGATGAATGGTGTAAGCTTGATCTGGAGGCCGAAGGTGCCCCAGCCAAAGAAATGGATGTTTGCTTAACGTCATTCACAGGTGTTTTTTGTCAGTCCGTCTTTGAAGAGCACACTTGTATTTTACATTATGCCTTTCAAAAGCCACACATTCAAGGGCTTATTTCACCACCCTGTTAAATTATTTAAACAGAAAATCTGCTTAATCGTTTCCAAGCACGTGGGAGACCGATGAATGTGACCAACAACAAAAAAATAAAATAAAAAATAAACTGAAAAAAAGTGAAGAGAGTTCAGTCTGCTGAGTCATGTTTGGGGCTGGCCTAGGCGTCCGCTAGGCTGCTGAGCCAGCTGTAGTCTGTTTTCCTGACACTCCGCAATTGCCTCTCCTGGGTCTTGGACAGTCTGGGCATGCGGTCCACTACGGAACCTTGAAGGTTGCTTGGGTCAACCTGGCCGTCACGAGTGCCCTCGTCCCCCTCAGAGTCCTCTTCCTCCTTCTCACTGTCCATTTCCTCATCTGGAGGTTGGTCCGCTGTGTTTCTGTGAGAGAAGTGAGACAGGAGTGAGGGGGGAGTGGAAAGGTAGAGGGAGTGCAGTGCAATCCAACAATGACTCAGCAAATATTGGAAAAAAATGTTCCGTTTCACATGACAGAAACTTGGATATGGGAAGATATGACTTATCACAATGCATAAAGCACAGAACAGCACGTCTTGTGTAACAAACTCATGATTATGAGAACCAACAAATTGGCAAGTGAACTTTACGTTTGGTGCTGTAGTTAATTAGAAATTACTTAGTTAATTAGTTAATCAGTGATTACTAATTAATAGTAGCCATAATACAATAGTGATAAACAGACATTTGTAGTTAATAAAGTTTTTCACTGAAGTGTTCATTTAGTCTTAATCCATGAAGGGGCAACAGGCCCTTAGAGTCCCACCGCAGAAGGGTAAATGCGTGAGCTCTTCTTACTTGTTGTCTGTTGTAGATATAAGCAGAGAGCTCACGAACATGGAGCACAGGAACGACGCCGAGGGCAACACATGTGCTGGTGTGTGCAACAGCTGAGAGGAGTGAGAAACAAAACACACACACACACACACACACACACACACACACGTCAGAGCAACTCACAAACAAAACCACGAAATCCTGGAATACTGGAATACCACAGCAGAAAACACTACAGCAGCAATCTGAAAGTCACAATTTAACACATTGCCAAGTCTGAGACAAAGGACGCCAAGATATGACCCTAACTATTTTACTAGGTATCCATTTCCATCAGTATGTGAATCACACCCATAACCTGCTCTCCCACTTACTCTACATGTTTATACTCAGGAGTGGGGGCACTAGGTCATTACAGAACCACATAGACGGCACAGGAAAACTGGACCGCCCAATGGAAAAAAAACTTTTGACTGCCAACACCTGGAACCGAGCACCACATCACCACATTCTGGCTGTCCTTGCCGATTGATGTCAGCTACAGAGAATGACAAACCTCTTTGATGGCCACTGAGCCCTGGGGCAGCGCGGGCCTCTCCGCTTGTCTGCCGTGGGGGGAGTCGTCCAGCTTGTCTTGCTGCTCCTGCTGTCGCCTGTGCTTACCTAGCAACAGATAGAAGGGCGTCACGGCGACGCTCTTATCGGCAACGAGCTGAAAGACGGAAAAAGAGGGTCGGAGATAAACACGCGGGAGGAAAATCTGACTCTTCACTTGGTGTTGATAAGGGACACAAACCTGTTTACTAATAGCGGCCATCCTCTCCTCCTCTGTTTTGGTGCAAAGTGTCAGCAGGTCCTATTGTCAAAAGGAGAGGTTAGGAAAATCGGAATACCTCTACCCCCATTAACAATGTAAACACATTTATATGGGAAAATGGCAATGTTGGCAAGGCTATGGATTTCTAAATAAACAAAATGGTTAACTTTAAAATATATATGTACACATATATATGTGTGTGTGTGTGTGTGTGTGTGTGTACCATGCTCTCTGTGAGGAAGTAAAGCTGGGAGCGGTTGAGCCACTGGGAGCCCTCCTCACAGCTGTCCAGAAGCTCGCTCCGTGGCACAAAGATGGCGCGGCTGACTTCCCCCACGCACACGGCCTTCTGGGTAAAAAGCGGCCGCGGCTCGCTGGGCTTGAACACAAACACTGTGGGAGAGATGGCAGGAGACACAGCAATCAGCAGCGATTGCAACACACATCGAGTAAAAAAACATGTTTCTCTTTCTGGGGCCAAGTGAATGGTTTACATCAGTTCAAGAGACTTGATCTAGGAGCTTCACTTCAGCTGAAACAGTGAAGCTTCACTGCACTTCACCCACAGTTTCAATGCCAAGCACTGGGTGAGCCATAGGATGACACCATACTAATGAGATGCATGTTGCATGTGTGGGTATTTCAAGTGCAGGTGTTTCCTGTATGGCAGCTGCTGTTGCTGTTCTGCAAATGTTTGTGCAGCCGTATTCCCACGTGCATGCAAAGTAGCGCACAGACCACGTGGCACACAGACCGCCAGGGTAGGAATTTTCACGGCAGCCACGACGGCCATGGCCGTCTGCCCCTTGCGTTGGCCGTGATGCCCCTTTCAAAATCAGAGGTTTACAGGCCATGGTGGCCTTGGTGCCCCCTTCTTTCAATATTCTGCTTTGCGTCCTATTAATTTAGTCTTTTACGCAGTGGAGAAAGTGACAGCGCAAGAAAGAAAGTGTGTCCAAATTCACCCATTCTTCTCAGTTGAACTACTCGCGAAGTAGCCTACTCATCACACAGACATCACAACTATCACATGAAAGAGCTTTTTCTCAGCTTTTAAACAATGTTAGCCGCTAATTGCTGTGCTGAACGGTTCGCGAGAAAAGTAAATAATATAATTCAATTTAATCATAAATTCTACTGAAGGTTTTGCGTCCATCTCCCTACCCATTCATCTTGGTGGAATACTTTACAAACCCTTCGTTTAACACATGACAAACCATATATCAGAATAAACAGCAGACCTTACCGAACACAAATGTGTAAAGCAGTCTCCTGTACAGTTAGCCGTTCCAGAGTAATCCAGTTTTGAATTTGCAGTAAATTTCGACATGCATGGATGTCTCCAAATTTGGGCTTTAAGGTTTACAATGTGTTTAAATTGTTCCACATGATTTCATAACGGGCCAAATACAAAATAAATGTTACAAATATCGCCTAGATATCGGTAAATCAAAGGACAGCATTCAGAGAACCCAGAGAAATATTTGCAAACAAGGGAGAGCTGAAAAACAAATTGGATGGCCATGGTCTTTTCGACGTCAGATGGCACTGTATCAAAACAAGACCCGTTTCCAGACCTGTCATTGTATCATTACATGTGGCATCATTACATGTGCCTATGTGCACAGTTTGATACTAAATTCAACCTAAACTGCAACCATAATTGTAATAGCCATAATTGTATTGAGACATGATACACTGTCTTATCTGGGCCTAAGCTTGTTTAAAATGGACTGAGGTTACATGGAAAAAGGTCCTGCGGTTAGACCAATCAAAATTTGCCATTCTTTTTGGAAATCATAGACTCATCTGGGTTCAATGTTCCATATGTGTTGTGCATGCATTACTTGAAAAGAACTAGCTCCAGTTATGTATGAACAGTGAAGGTAACGAACTCTTAAACATGTGAAAAACGTGAACTTGAAGAAGTGAAAATTTAACAATATGAACTATGAATATTGAACAACTTGAAGCTACATCTATCAAGTGTGAACATGTTTAACAAAATATGGGAACAAAACATGGGAACTAAACGTGCATTACGAATATAATCAGTGGGAGCCCTGTGCTTGTTTCCTTGCAACAAGAAGGTTCCATCTGGGGGCGATGGAAGATAGTGTCACGCTCAGTGTGTTTGAAATGTCCAGTCGATTGCAACTAAGAGCAAATTGCGCAGTCATTGCCGAAAACCTGGCCTCGCATCGATAGGCCTACGTGGTGGGAAATGGTAGCAACGTTTTCAGCGCTTTTACGGCTGTCTCGGGATATTCTGCTTTGGTTTTGATCCAAAAAACCGCCAGAGAGGTTTCATCATACACACTCTTAAGACCACCGTCATTCGATCAATTGCTCTTCCTCCTGCGCTGACAAGTTAGGACTATTCGGGATATTGACAAATGGGTTGCGGACCCACTCATTGGTTTGCCGTGGATCTTTGGAGGATGGGAAGTAACGCACAAACTCATTTGAAAGCGCAACAAGGTGATTGCGCACCAGCTGCGAGAGAAAGGGCCCTGCCTCAGTCTCTCCCAAAACCCCCCACTACTGTTTGGAACATATCAAATAGACCCCGGTCCACTCGTCGTCCCCACAAATAAAGCTTGGCTTTAAATGCAGTGACTTTATCTGCCAGTTTAAAGACCGTCGTCATTCTCCCCTGGAGTGACAGGTTGAGGTCATTAAGCAACCCGAATATGTCACACAGGTAAGGGAGTTTTGACACCCAGTCCTCATCACTAAAATGTGCAGCTAACGGTGACTTTTTTTCTGTAAGAAATCTCTGCAGCGGCTTTCGCAACTCAAACACTCTGGCCAGTGTCCTGCTAAAGATGCTTGTTTTTTGTTGCTCATTCTAGCAGTTTAGCTAACTTCGTGTGACACTACCGTTCGCCAAGAACTGATCAAGTGAAGTGAGCTGACCTGAGGCTGCGCAGCGCTGAAGGCAATATGTAAAGTGTTGAAGGCGGGACCGACAGACGTAAGAAAATAGACCTTGCAAAATGCAAACATGCTTGCAATCAAACAACTGCATATAGGCCTATGTCATGTAAAAACGTGACATTATTGCGAATTAAATTGAGTTTAGTTTGCATGCATTTTTTTTTTAACTCATGTCGTAGGCTACGGCCCGGTTAGGAATGTCCCGCTGGCTTAGAGCACCTTTAAAGTGCTAGAGGGATGTAATGGCATGAAAGTTCGTTGGCCACAGTCAGTTAATCGGAACTCACAGTCAGTGTGACCATCTTGTTTGGAGAAGGCGACCACATTTTCAGAAAGCGGGTCAGGCTTGAGCAACACCACATCCATCGACGTGCTCCACTCCACTGAGAATACAAGGAACACAAAGATCCAAGTCATGACTTCAATCCCACAACCAATCGCTCTTTCACACACAAACACACACACACACACACACACACACACACACACAATTAGCACTTTCATAGAACCCAATCCTACTAAATGAATCACAGATGATGTCTGCCACCACTAGGCTAGCAGATAGCACAAAGAGTGCCTCCTTTACTAAACTACTTCAGTCTGCATGCTGGAATGGGGGCCTACGCTGACAGACTTAATACAGACAGTCAGACATAAAGCACACACAAACATGCAGACACATGCATGCGCACCCACACATATATATATATATATATATACGCACATGAGCACAAACAGCCTTACAGGCATGCATGAACACACCAAGGCGTCAACACACAGCCTTACAGGCATGCATGAACACACCAAGGCATCAACACACAGCCTTACAGGCATGCATGAACACACCAAGGCATCAACACACAGAGGCAAGAATGAACGTGTGCACAGCCACATACAATACACAAGTGCGCACACAACACACACACGCACACACACTCGCACTCCCACAGGTGTGTTGAAGGCCACTTACATGAGCAGGTGAGAAGGTTCCAGCAGCAGAGCATGTTCTTGGTGGTGGTGCTGAGCAGGTACTTTGAGCAGCTCTGGTTCCCGAAGCACAGCTCCCTGCAGGGAGAGGAAGATGATGATGATGTTGATGATGATGAGGACAAGACTGGCCATCAGCAAGCGCTCCTTGTCCTCATACTCCTCACTTATACGCTGAAGCAGATCAACATTAGCAGCTCTGTCCCACTGCCAAACTGCTATTAATATCCGTAAGAGCCAGTATTAACACACATGCCAGTCCGAGTAAACAAAAGGGGAATTATTCCCAGGAGTGGAGAGTAATCTGTAGATATCCAGGAAGTAAGCAGAGGTGCCTTTCAAAATGTCACAGTTTCATAAAAAAAGAATTAAATAAGAGCATTTTTTCTAGTATGGAAGATTTGTACTATGGCTACTATGGATATAAGATTAAATGTGTGTTGGTTACATAAATAGGAATAATATATAGTATAATATATAGTATAATATATAGTATAAACAGTATCTTTGCACAGCGGTATATGAATGGCCACTTTCTGCTGGCGTTGCTAACGGAGGGGTCAAGTTGGGTTATGGAGACACAAGCTGGTGCCATGCCATGCTACTCTGCTGTGAGAGATGGATTGGAGCCTTTATACAGTAAGAGACTTAATCCAGTTTGAGAGGTGGCCATTGTTCAAACATAGTGGAAACTTCCCTGATTTTTTTTTAAGTCATATCTTGTGTATGCTCATGAAATATTGTTACCCTTTTTGAGGGCTAATGCAGTTTTGTAAAAATATAGTTTGTTGTTATTATAATATTACTTCTTATTATAGATTTAGTGTAGGCATGACTTTGTGTCAACTTATGGCGTTCAGTGTGTGACTTAAAAGTGTTGAAAAACCAAAAGAATGAAATTGTTGTTATTAGGCCAGCAGAGACCCATTGACCCATAATCACCATGTGCCAATCTGTTCTGATCCACACACACACACACACACACACACACACACACACACACACACACACACACACACAAGGAATTGTCTCTCATTAGCCTTCACACTCACAAGAGGCTGTTAGCATAGAACAGTATAAGTAAGTACAGTATATAGTAAGTATATATACTCTTTTGATCCCGTGAGGGAAATTTGGTCTCTGCATTTATCCCAATCCGTGAATTAGTGAAACACACACAGCACACACATTAATCCCGGCGCAGTGAGCTGCCTGCATCAACAGCGGCGCTCGGGGAGCAGTGAGGGGTTAGGTGCCTTGCTCAAGGGCACTTCAGCCGTGCCTACTGGTCGGGGTTCGAACCGGCAACCCTCCGGTTACAGGTCCGAAGCGCTAACCAGTAGGCCACGGCAGCATGATTAGCATAGCACAATTAGCTTCCACTTCACTGCCAGGTGCTCTTCCCTTCTTCTCCATCTTACCTGATGTCCCCTGGGGGGAGGCAGAGGGTGGACAGAAGCTCCCAGGTCTCAGGGTTCCACAGCGTGATGACTTCACGGAAGTTTACGGCCAGCAGGGAGCCGTCGGCTGAGAAGCTGCAGCGCGAGGGCAGCAGGCCGTGGTAGCTGCCCACAAAGTCACATGACCAGGATGCGGAGTCGCTATCTTCTGCGGTAGAAGGAAGTAGAACATTCCAGAAAAGGGAGTCAGGAAAGAAATGTGAAAAACTAATAGCAAGACATCTCCCATTCCCCATCTTATATTACAGTTTTTTTCTGAATGCTTCAACACAACTGTTATTCTTATAGCACAATTTCTAAAACTATTAATACTTAGCAAAACCACTCACTAAGTTCGCAAAACTAAAAGCACAAACACTGCTTTACACTCAGTTTGCAATTTTGTAACACACACTTTGCACAACTGTAGGCACAATTCACTGCACAGCTCTCTTTTTGCGGAACTGTAAACACAACTCATGCTTTACACTCAACTTCCAAATGATCAACACACTCCTAGCAAATCTATACACATGTATGGCTATTATTTTTACTATTTTGCCAACTCTAGTCTCTGGCACACTTTCTCATGTGAAAACTGTTTTAGATAATTACTTCACTTTGCAATCAGCCTAAGCACTATAAATAAGCCACAAGTAATATACAATGGGTTCAATGGAGGGAGCAGGAAGAGTGAGAAGAGTAGGACTTAAAGGAGGCCAAAGAATAGGACGTGGAGGTGAAGAAGTAGGAGGAAGAAGAGGAAGAAGACGCGGAGGGGAAGAAGTGAGAGAGAGAGGATAACAAGGACAAGGAGGTGAAGAAGTGAGAGAGAGAGGACAAGGAGGAGCAAGAGGACGAGGAGGGGGAAGAGGAAGGGTAAGAAGAGAAAGAAATAGCCCTTTTACGGGCAAAAAAAAAAGTGGGGATATTGTCATGTCAGGCCTGGATACGGCATTCCAGAATATATTTTCCCCAGTGCCTTGGACTAGGACATTGCATGTGACGTAGACGAACTTTTGAGACGACCCGATGTAGAATGATTTGTTTTGTCTCAGTGAAATTGCTATTTTGTGTTTTGACTTGGAAAAACACACTTGTGTTTGTTTTGATGTGTGTAAATAAACACTACAGTAATACTTGAAGTTTGGATCCCTGTATGTTTACAGAACTATGACAAAAGTATGACCTCAAACTGATATAGTCTACCTTGTGCACAGAGAAAGCAAAAGCCAGATGTGTTTTTTATTCATACCATCAGTGTGTAGTTGGCACATCGTGTGCTTACTATTGTGATGGCTTGTGTTTACTGTTTGATACGAAAACACCATTTTTACAAAAGTGTGAAGAGTTAAGCAAGGTGTGTTAGCTTTTGCAAGAGAACTACAATGTTTTGCTGATTGGGTGAAAGGTTTTCCTATTTGTGTGTAGAGTTTTGCAAAAAAAGGCCATAGTTACAAAAAATGTGCTTAAGCAATCAGAAAAAACTGTAATGAGATATGAAATTAAAGGTTTGTACTCTATGCAACGAAGACTAGTGTGGTCTCTCATACAGCAATTCATTTCACCCTTCAGGAACTAGTGCTTGAGATATATTTTTGTTGGAGTTCCTGACTCAATGACTTGACTCTTGACTACATTTCTAAAGGTGCTACAAAAGTGGACGTTGCAGTAGGGACGAAAACAAGCCACTGCAGACCAGACACAGCCTTATATAACTATGGGCTCCTGGCAGTGCAGGGGGATTTGTGGGCTGTGGGGGGATGGCGGCAAGCTGGACTTACTCTCCGTGTCCACGTCAGCCCCGAGCAACCAGGCTTTGAAGTGTCCGTCCTTGGAGGTGGTCACCAGCATGGTGGTCTCGCTACTGGGGCAGAAGCTCATGGACCTAATCCGGTCATCGTGGGCGGCATTCACAGTGGTGTTCAGGGAAAAGCTGGAGAAGGCAGAAGAGAACAAGGAAGAAGGGGGAAGGGGATGGTCACACATCACGAGGTGAGAAACTGCACATGCATGCAGCTTATCTTTATGGGGAAGTAGATCATGCATATGAAGCTTGCTGGGGGGGGGGGGGGGGGTGTTCCATATGTTTCTTTCTTGTCTCCTATAAGGGAGTTAGAGTGGACTAGGGTACAGGGTAACATATTTTTGAGATAAGCAGCTCCTGTAACACTTCCCTGGAAACAGTATCTTTTACATGCTGTTAAACGAGTAGACGCCGAGAGAGTTGGGGTATTTTGAGTCAGTGAGGCCTCCATACCTCTGTGTTGTCTTATCGTAGGCCCAGAGCTTGAGACTGAACTCCAGGGTGCTTAGTTTGAGACCGCGCTCCTCCACCGTGGCCAACCAGGAGCCCGTGCTGTCGAATGCGGCCATCACCACCTCGTACTGGTCCAGTCCCTCCTCGTAGATGTACTCCTGCTGCACAATGTCCAGCTACACACACACACACACACACACACACACACACACACACACACACACACACACACACACACACACACACACACACACACACACACACACACACACACACACACACACACACACACACACACACACACACACACACACACACACACACACACACACACACACACACACACACACACACACACACCAAACCAGTTGACAAAGGACCACACAAACATGTTGAAGCATGGGGCATGCTTTCACAGGGATACTTTACTTTGAGTCACAAGACAAATATTTTGTGAGATAAAAAAAAAAAAACCACCACAACAGATGCTAAGAGGCACTGATGGGTTGTGGTGAACACTTCCTTATTTACAATTCATTTCGAAAAGTCATGCACTCCAAACAACGGTCATATTTTAACGAGCGCTCATGAACTTGGTGAACTCGTAACAGTTTACAAGGTCACCCATGAGATCATCTCCCTGTAGCGTTTCACAAGACACATTCATAGGATTATGTTTTACAGTGCTGCGTGTGCTTACATTGTAGAGGTGCCGGTCACGTTTGAGGTTGTAGAACTGCAGGTGACCAGGCTTTCCATTGAGAACCAGGGCCTTACTGCGGGGATCGATAAGCAGGTCCGTGCGCACAGCATCACCTGAGAGGAAATCCATTTCAATTCAATTTATGTTTCAGTTCTGTCCCATTTGCTTTGTCATTTTCTGTTATTTACTGTTGGGTTATAATTGCATAAATATCTAATTCAACTGATAAATAATCTTGAAAAAAGGGTTATCGGCTCTGATAATGTACAGTGAGCGAGGGTATTGAGAGACAGGAGCTTTCTGATAATGAACAGAGCGAGAAGGTTTTGAAAGAGAGGAGCTCTCTGTGACCACGTTTCCTGTTTGTCCTTAGTGGCTGAGCTGGAGAGCTGAATCATGTGGGCTCATGATGACACTCACCTTTGACCAGGCCCTGGATGATGCCACACACCTTGATGCTGCTCTGAATGAGCGTTATCTCTGATGGGTAAGACAGAGAGGGGCAGGGGGACAGGGGAGAGAGTGAATGAAGAGGGAAAAAAAAAAAAAAAGAGATAGAAAGATAGACAGCTAATTTAAAAAAGAGAACATGATTGATCAAAGCCCATGGAGGATAAATATGTCAGACACAGGAGGTCTGTGTGGTGCTGGTGCGTACTGTTGTCCGAGTGGCAGGTGCAGTAGAGAGTGCCGTCGGGAGAGGCGGAGACATGCGTGATGGCGCCCCCTAGGCGCGGCAGCATGGCCTTCTTGTTGTCCCCGTACTGCCACTGGATCAGCACAGACTCAATCCCTCCACTCAGCAAATTGGTGCCTGCAGGTCGCAGGGGCCACAAAGAAGGAAGGAAGTGAAGAGAGGAAGGAACAATCCGGGGGTGGGGGGGTGCAAAACATAGAATGAGGCAAACATTTTGGAGAAAAACAGAGGAATATTACAAAAGAGGAAACTAATATTAACTATTGATTTACTACAGAGATGATTCATTATATATTAACGTAACCTCCAGTTATTGTTTTCATTCAGTTAGTATAAAGCCTGTGCAAGTCAGGCAGGGAAAAAAATCGGAAGAGAACTTTCCTGAAATGCACCATGCAATAGCAGCATGAGTGGTTTACTACTAAATATTCACAAGGAGATGGGATTACCCTCTGGGGTGAAGCACAGGGTGTTAACAATGTTGTGATGCCAGTGGATCGTTGTGTATGTGTACTCCTTCCTGTGGCTGAAGTTTCTCCTGAGGGTATACAACATTTTTGAACTTTAGGACAGGGATCATAGATGTTTACTTCCTTTGCAGCAAATGTTCTTTTGTCTGTAAAGATCTCTATTAAATGAGAATTCCGGTGTGATATTGACCTAAAGTGTGTTGAAACATGATACCGAGTGTGAAAGTATGTCTCATAGCTCATCTTGGCTTGTCCCCTGCACTCTGAAATCTGGCGCTAGTTAGCCGATGCTACCAACAGGTTTTCAAAGGGGGGGCCTCGGGCATCGGCCTAGCCATGCAAATAAATCACTGTTTTACACGATTTACGAGGCTCAAAGTAGCTCCAAACTTCATTGGTAGACTTCCGAGGGCCCTGACATTTCAGCAACTGGAATCCATGCATTTCCACGGAATTATTTTTGGCCGACGCCTGAGGCACCCCCTTTGAAAACCTGCTGGTAGCATCGGCTAACTAGTGCCAGATTTCGGAGTGCAGGGGACAAGCCGAGATGAGCTATGAGACATACGTTCACACTCGGTTAAAGGAGAATTCCGGTGTGATATTGACCTAAAGTGTGTTGAAACATGATACCATCACATGACCTGACACTGAAAGCCATGGAGGCCAGTTCTGCAATCTCAACACCACCACAAAACACGACAAAATTGAGCAGAGCTAACACGTGGATCAGCTTGTTGTGTTTTTTGTTCCGATTACCAGTCATAAGATGTTCAGAGTATGCAGAAGAGCATGGTTTGGGAAATAGGCCTTATACATCCAAAATACCACTCAAGTTCAATAACTATTTTAATTTACCCGTTAAAATACTGTTGTTTAACCGAAGCAAAATATCATTGTTGAAAATATACAGACTGCACTAAACAATACATCTAGAGAGATTGAAATGGGCACCAAATCTCACAGATATGCATTTTATTAGTATTACTGAGTAAATGACTGAAGTGTAATAACAAAGGTCTAATGATAAGGTGAGAAGGCCTCAGTTCCTAAAACCACTCACCACAGTCGTATCTTGCCGTCCTCGTGCCCTGTGGCGATGCAGTCCTCCTTGGGATGGCAGGCCACACAGGAGAAGCCATTCTTGGCCCCCTTCTTGTCCGAGGCTGTCAGTAGGAACCTGCATAGGGAGAGGTTGAGACATTAACACAGTTTTTAGTCTCAACAATGAGCCAGCAAGTCCCACAGCTGAAAAACAAAGATGCTCCTGATAAGTACTTGGAAGCTGGACAACCATCTATTTAAAGGCAATGCAGGTCACAACCACACCGAGTTTTTTGGGCATGCTCGGACATGTCAAGTACATCAGGAAACAACTCCTCTATTATTGAGGACAACGCATGTAGGCTATTGGGTTCAAGTCTGAAGGCAAATCGCTTTTTAAATAGTCTGCAGTAATATAAATGGGGATTTACATGATCATTGCATTTGCATACTGCAACAAAATGAACAAAATCAGACAACTATTGTCTAATCTCGGTCATTTTGTTGAAACATTGGCAAAGAATGGTGGAAAAAGGAGATGTGGATACTTGGAAAACTAAGTGGTGTGTGTGTCTGTCTTGGTGTGTATGTGCCTGTGCGTGTGTGTGCAAAAACCAACCTGTATGTCTTCTGCTTTCGGAAAAAATATACACTGAGCTGCAGCCCCTTTGCTGAGGCCAGGTATTCCCCCTGAAACGAGAGCATTCTGTCAGCAAACACTGTGTTCTGCACACATTTCAAACCGATAACACTGATGCACGCATAATGCATTAAAGGTTGTATCTGCGATTTCAGGCCCAAAAAAGGCCCAAAAAAGGCCCAAACATAAATTACCACATTCATCTAATCTTTCCTAACGATCCGCTAGCTGTCTGCCCCATATGCAGGCCGTCAAAAAAACGTGTCTCTGTAGGCAGCCTAGGCTCCGAGATCTGTACACAAAAACAATTGCTACCAACAAGGGTTGGCAACCCACTCAAAGGCAAAATTAAGTGTTTGAACCAATAACCGATGAGATGCGCGTTTAGGAGAGTTTTTAATTGCACTGTTTTGTTCAGTTTTATTCCGATACGGGGCTTCACATATCGATGTAGCCGTATCTTACACGTTAAAAAACGGATACCGATACGTATCGGTTAATCTTTACACCCCTAATAGAAAACATAATGAATTGCATCCATATATATCCTTGGACGAGGCGCAACTATTTTCATAGCCAAAAACCGTGAGAATAAAAGCTAATTCAGTGTTTCCCCTAGAAATTTTTCCAGCAGCGGTGCTGTTGATAGTAGGACTAGGATCGACACTGATGTGAATAATCACACAGTATTCAATATTACTGATGGTGTCAAGGTGGTGGGGGCCTCAAATTAAATCAATACTGTCATTCCAACAGCTCAGACACAGAATGTATATGGAGAGCAATAAAAAAGGTGACCTTGAAATTATGGCGTTAAAGGTGGTGCGATGAAAAATTTGGGTGCACCTAAATTTTGTGCTGGTGCTCCAGAAGTCCATATTAACAATGTAAAGCAATTACTAGCAGTGTATCTTAATTGGGAATCAAATGAAGTCAAAGAAAGTTATCGTTATCGTTCTTAGTGTGAATGGGCCTTTATGGTCTGAGCGTTGCGTTACGTTTGCCGCTGGCTGATGTGATCCTTGCCTATCATACCGCACTACGAACGCTGTACTACGCTGCACCTTCAATGTTGCCTATCTGCTCCAAACAGAGGCACAAAAGCGCAATATTGAAGCGCAATATTTGGCCGCCTGTTGCCAACCCATGTCGTAGATTATAGCTTAAACTTGAGGTGTTTCGGTGATATTTAATTCCATGTCGACTGAGCCGAAAGGAAGGTTTTTTTTATTTTTTAAGTAAAATGCCCATCCAGCCGACCTGCGAATTGCGTTGGTGTTTATTATCTTTATGACTACAGGAGGAAGGCAGGCAAAAGCCTACTAGGAAGTGTCTGTGGTAGTTTGAGGACAAGAAACGGTGCATTAACGCGCTTAATGTGATTAAAAAAAAAATAACGTGTTATGCTTGGTCCTTAATCGCATCGCGATTAACGTATTAACGCTGACAGCCCTAATTATTATTATGATGAACAGTCCAGTATGAACTGTATGTTTCGATGGCAGTCCTCTCTCGCTGTCTGACGCATACCTCTCTGCCAAAGGCAGTGGCGCTGGGGTTGGCACTGACGTCTGTGATGACCGCACTGAGCTCGGGGGCGTCCACCTCCGCCTCCACAGCCCGTGGCAGATGCACCGCCACCAGCTGGAAAGACTCTGCTGGAAGAGAGAGAGACATACACCAGGGTAAGGGTCAGAGTAGGACAGACTCTGTGTGTGTGTGTGTGTGTGTGTGTGTGTGTGTGTATGTAAAGATGACACAAAAAAAAATCAGTGGATAACACTGATCAAAGTTATTTTCACCATTTTATGTTTATCATTTAGTTTATCAATCAAACAACTAATTGATTAGTCAAGAATGTAATCCACAGATTAATCGACAATGAAAATAATAGTTAGTTGCAGTCCTAGTGCATACATGCAGTATGTTAATATTTTCACACCCTCATGCACACATACCTTTCCCAGAGGCCATGGGGATGACTGAGAAAATGATCCCTTGGTGTTTCGAGGAGACATACAGGGCACATATTGGGTAACTGACGACAAATGTCTGGAAAACATAAGAATACAGACAAAACCGACACAGAAAAACAGGCATAAAAGTTAAAGTGGTTCACACCATTGACATTTTCGTATTTGAATAACCTCATAACAACCCAAACCTTAATCAGAATCCCATCCATGAAGTCCCACAGCATTATGGTGCCATCTACTGAACAGGAATAGACCTGCAAGAAAAGTGTGCAAACAATGAATTTCAACCACAGAAATGGTTCTCGATCCGGTTCTCTTAAGAACTCTATTGTGAACCAGCCCTCATTTCCACCAGTTTTTAATAGAACCAAGGATTAGTCATCAATCTAGGGTGTTGCATGCCTAATTTAGGGTTCCCACTCTAAGCCAAATGGGTCATTCCATGTGAAAACAGCCAATATCGGGGTATCATGTACATGGTACCTCTCAGATTTTGCTGAAAAGCGGTGAAAATATGCCTTATGTTACCAAATGAGGGAATCTAAAGTTTCAGGTCAATATCTCAAACGGTTTGCCCGTGGCGTCCATTTCAATTTCGGGTGCCACGGCCCTAATTGACACATTGGAATTTCACATTTCATCCTTTGCCATTTTTGGAAGCCCATAACGTATGTTCTAGTAGTGGTAGAAGGCTGGAAACTGGTGTGGTAGTTTATTGTAGCCTGTACTACACAATCCTGGAGGCAGAATCAACATTCCTTACTGTTTGGGTAAGAGGTGGGTCACCAAAGTCCCAAAAAATGTTGACGGCATGTGTGATTTTTTACTTTTTGGGTGGCCGTAGCACCACAATTAATGATCATATGTATTCTAAACAGGATTATAACATGTTGATTGTAACATTCTTGTTATTTAGTTCTTTAAAAGTTTGATGGCGGGTCTCTTTCGTGGGGGATAAGGGGTTAATCCGTGACAGTCTCAGTATTTAATTGTTTGCCATCACTGAGGATAATACTTCCACTTCCATAGTTATTTCCACTATTTTCATGCTTTATCATCACTAAATTCTCCCTGATCTACATTCCAGACTTCTGGAAACAATGTCCAAAATGGTGCATTATGAAGAATATAAAATTCATATTATGGAGCTTCATAGTAAAAAAATTTATTTCATTAAAAGAAAGAACAAATATGTGCCTTTATCTGGTATAAATCCCATTAGGATCATCAAGTGCCCACATGGTCATTTTGGGGTCCAAATATGGGGTTCCAAAAGAGTCACCTCTACCAGAGAGGGTTTTTGGACCCCCATGAAACCCCCACCAGTGGTACCATACCCTTCAAATTAATTTTGGCAAGAGCAAGGTTCCCACATATAACAAATAATCCTGTTTAGAATAAATATGATCATTAATTGTGGTGCTACGGCCACCGAAAAATCACACATGCCGTCAACATTTTTTAGGACTTTGGTGACCCACCTCTCACCCAAACAGTAAGGAATATTGATTCTCCAGAATTGTGTAGTACAGGCTACAATGAACTATCACACCAGTTTCCAGCCCTCTACCACTATTAGAACAGACGTTATGGGCTTCCAAAAATGGCAAAAGATGAAATGTGAAATTCCAATGTGTCAATTAGGGCCGTGGCATCCGAAATTCAAATGGAGGACGCCACAGGCAAACCGTTTGAGATAGACCTGAAACTTCAGATTCCTTTGTTTGGTAACATAAGGCATATATTCACTGCTTTTCAGCAAAATCTGAGAGGTTTCATGTACATGGGTGGCTGAGTTGGCGTGGAATGACCCAAATGTCAAATTCCGTGACTTTTCCCTGACAAAAAAAAAATGAAATTCCATGACCTACTATATAATGAATGGTACAATATACCGACCAAAGACTTCAGAGCAGCTGCAGAGCGTTCAAGAATCTTTTACTTTTTTAGAGTGGGAGATGAATAAATGGGTACTGAATAAACAAAGTTGGGCTAAACACTACTACTCAAAACAAGCAGTAAAGCTAATAACCAGATAAACACCAATTCCGTGGGGGAAATATATCTGTGTTAATATATTTTGGCAGGTAAATTTTAAATTTACTGCTACAACAAAAATTCCCTGATATTCCATGACTTTGCCCCAAGAATGATCAAATTCCCCGACTTTCTATGTCTGGAATAGACTTTCTAATATTCCATGATATTCCCGAAATTCCATGACCCGTGGGAACCCTGTTAACTGAACTGTAGAATGACATGCCCACTTCGGTTCAGAAACAACAATTCTTTGATTTATTTTTAATTGAAATGCACCAGACAGTTCAACATATCAAGTGTGATCCTGAATGGAGCCAGTTTTCTGTTGGTGGAAAACACCTTTGAGAGAACATATACATAGTGTGACCTGTGCTATTTGACTGAGGGGCTCCATTCAGATATCAGGGGTGAATAACTCAACAACATAATCAATGGTATATGATTAAGACATATATAACAGAACATAACTTATGTTATTTGACTAAGTGGCTCAATTCAGATATCAGATCAGATTGGGCTTTCTTTTACTGTCTATGTTCAGGGCCCCCTGAGCCTTTGGGCCCAGTAGGCCCATTCAGTAATTCATCCGCATTAGCGCACACGCGCGCACACACACACACACACACACACACACACACACACACACCTGAAGATGGTTGGCTGGATTGAGGGCGATCCCTGTCACTTGGTTTGTGTGACCCTCTAAAACGCGCACCAGTTCTTCTGTTTTGGTGCTGTACACTTTCACTAGGTCCCCCGACACACATAGTAGAAACCTGCAACACAACCTCATATTAATTCAAGTACTCTGGAAAGATACTGCTGTACACGACTGTGTTAAACACAGCAATAGGTTATTCAGTCAGCATGACTAAAGATCCTGAGTTAACGAAACCATTTTATAAGTAACGTTACGGCAACATGTCACTGTTTGCTGAACTCTATCATCTTATATACACTCAATGATGACTGCGGATATCAAAACAGACCGATGTGAGACGCAATAAGCAGCTGCTAACAGAATGCATGAACGCTGACTACAAGCCAACAGGCTCTACCCAGTCAAAGCACGTTAAACCCCTGCACCTTTATATGCTATAATAATAAGATATTAATCAGAACATTAATAATAAAACAATATCTGTAATGAACAAGGTCGCAGTACAGTAAGAGCCAGCAGGTATCTCTCAAGTTATTGCTGGACATATGGCTAACGTTAGCGGCTAACTGAAATAGTAAACAACGTTGCTTTTCCACCTACAGATGAAAGAAACAGTTTCCGAAACATTAAAAATAGAGATGTACATGGACGCAGACGCTACCTTGAATCGATAGTGATTATCGGTGATCTTGTGTTTATTTTGCTTCCACCACAGCGAACCACGCGGATTTCGCTGCCTTCCACCATATTTCCGTCGTTGTCATGAACTATGCACTCTGACCCCGCGGCACATGTGCTCATGTGCTTGCTTGACAGCTCTTTATCGCCCTCTAGAAATTATATGAGGTACTTCCAGAGCCCGTTTACGGGAGAGTGCGTTTTTGAAAAAAAAAAAGCTTTGTGTACTATGTAGGGCAGTTAGCTGAGTGCATCAGATGTGTTTTGACATGGGTAGGTCAAAAGGTCAATTCGCATAATAGATTTATAGAATTTTTTTAAAGTAAAAAATTAATATAAAATCAAAGAGTGAGTTTCTGGAAAAAAGAAGCATTGTTAGCTGAGTGCAACAGATGTGTTTTGACATGGGTAGGTCAAAAGGTGAAGGCACATAATAGATTTATAGCATTTTTGAATAGTAAAAAAATAATGAAAAAAAGAAGCTTTGTGTACTATGTAGGGCAGTTAGCTGAGTGCAACAGATGTGTTTTGACTTGGGTAGGTCAAAAGGTCAAGCCGCATAATAGATTTAAAGCATTTATAGCATTTTTGCTTACATTAAAAAATATTTATAAAATCAAAGAATGGGTTTTTGGGAAAAAGAAGCTTTGTGTACTATATAGAGCAGTAATCCGAGTTCACCAGATGTGTTTTGACATGGGTAGGTCAAAAGGGCAAGCCGCATAAATGATTTGAAACATTTAACATTAAAAATTGTATAAAATCAAAGAGTAGGTTTTCGGGAAAAAAAAGCTTTGTGTACTAGAAAGGGCAGTAAGGCGAGTTCAGGAGTTGTGTTTTAGTATGGGTAAGTCAAAAGGTGAAGCCGCATAATAGATTGAAATCTTTTATCAACATAAAAAATTCATAAAATCAAAACAAGGGTTTTTTGGACAAAAGAAGGCAGGCCTTGTTTAAACACATTAAAGTTGGTTTGACACAAACTCGACCCTCGTAGTCAGTGCTAAATAGATTTTTCGAATGTGTCGAATATCCAACGTCCAATATAAAACCAACTTTACCACGGTGCAGCACCAAGGGGTAGCCTACTTGACGGTGTCCAGAGCCTGGATGTGAGCCGTATATAGAGAATTATGTTTTTATGGGCTAGGTTTCCCCAGGTTGTTTTTGTTGCCGTTTTTGGAGCCTGGGCTGTCCACAGAGATCCCGGGTTTTTTTTTTTTTACAGTGTAGGCCTATTATTCAGGACACAGACAGCTAGCGGTTGGTTGCAGTAGGCCTAAGTGACATAATGGTTTAGCCTAAAAAACGTGTGGCATCACTTAGAGCACATTTAAAGCCAGCGACCCATGGCATGAAGGGCAAAGTCTTATGTCAAACTAAACCTAATTTAATAACTAGGTAAAATGTGCTAAATGAACACCATGGGCAAGACCATAAGCACAAACACTGATGAGTCAGCTCAAAGCTCCCATGTACAGTGTTCATTTTAGGACATCCTCAGACTCAGGTGTCAGACTCAGAAAAACATCTGTCATCTTCAGACAAAACTGCCTCAGCGTCAGAAAAACCTCTGTCATCTTCAGACAAAACTGCCTCAGTCCAGAATGACTTTTACACAATACTCTTCAACCCCAAATCAGAAAAAGTTGGGACGTTGTGTAAAATGCAAATGTTATAATCTGTAATCGTGCAAGGTGCAAGGTGGCGCAAAGCACGTCACAAAACGTATTCTTATCTTACACTCAATAAAATGTTGGTTTTTTGCCATGCGCTCCTCTTCTATTAAACCTTGCGCCCAGGCGTGTGGTAATTAGCAACATAAGGGTGTGGTCTGGCGCATGATCCAAAAATCTCTATCTTACACCATCTAAAAATCATTACGCCACTGACCAAGAAAAAACTGGTCTATAACGAAAGGAGCATATAACTCTTTTGTCATTGACTATGAGACCACAGCAAAGTTTTACTTTGCCTATGAGTTCAAATAATAGATGAGTGCATATGTGTGTATAGGCTGTACTCGTGTACAGTCACAGGCTTTTAGTAAAGAGTAGTTTAGTGAAATACCTGTTCCATACATACGGTCTCGCATTCAAGCAGATTCCTTCAAAATACCAATGTGCTGTTTAAAGTTGCGCTGCTTGCTGTTAAAGGGAATGACAGATGTCATTCAGATGTTTAAAGGATGTTACACCCAAAATACACCTGACTGATTAAGAAACATAAGAACAACTTTTTTGTGCCAGTGTTTGATCAGGCCAACAACTTGCTCCTTAATACAGCTAAGACCAAGGAGCTCATTGTGGATTACAGGAAGAAAAAGACAGACATCCAGCCACTGGTGGTAAAAGGGGACTGTGTGGAGAGGGTCACAGACTTCCGCTTCTTGGGAGTCAACATCATGGAGGACCTGACCTAGTGAAATTAGTGAATGTGGACTGGCCACGCCTTTAATGTCTATAAACTTTGCGCCTCTGACTATCTGTTTCTGATCGCCAAGATAGAGCCCTTAACGTTAAAATCAAAGCACATTATATCAGGGCTAACTTTTAAAACACTGTGCTTGAATTCAGGTGTGGGGCGAGATTTGAAAGTAGACAAGTAGACCTATATAATATTAGATCTTAAAAAATGTCTGATAGCCTAACTTCAGGCACAGAAAATGTCCTTGCTCTAAGCCCTGTTTTTTTTTGCCTAACCTATGTGTGGTGCTACCAACTGCATGACAGGCCTATAGATATTTTCTTAGTTTCTCTGGTTGCCTATGATATTTTACACAATGTTTGAGTAATTTAGGCTACATACAGCGGGGAAAATAAGTATTGAACACGTCAACATTTTTTTCAGTAAGTATACTTCCAATGAGGCTATTTGCATGACATTTTCACCAGATATTTCTATTAACTCAGATAATCCACCCATATAAAAAAAATCCAAACATTAAAGTCCATAGGTAGAGTTATGTGTAATAAAGTGGAATGACACAGGAAAAAAGTATTGAACACGCCTGCTGAAATTTCTTAAATACTTTGTGGAAAAGCCTTTATTCGTAGTGACAGCTTCAAGGCATTTTCTTGTATGACGAAAACTAATCAGTCATAGTATTCTGGTGTGATTTTGGCCCATTCTTTTAAACAGATAGTCCTTTAATATTGAAGATTCCAGGGGTCCCTCTTGTGAATCCTGATCTTTAGTTAACTTCCTTGGAACTTCAATTGGATTAAAGTCAGGGCCTTGATTTCCTTTCTCTGAAACCAATTGAGAGTTTCCTTTGCTGAATGGTTTGGATCATTGTCCTTTTGGAAGGTCTAGCCATGTCTCATCCTCATCATCCTGGTGGATGTAAAGATTCTCCCGGAACAAAATGACTCCATTCATGATTCCTTCAACTGTATGAAGTCTGCTAGTACCATGAGATGAAAAACAGCCCACATCATGATGCCACCACCTCCAAACCTCATTGTTGGTATGGTATTTTTAGGGTGATGCACAGTGCCATTTCTCCTCCAAATATGGTGTGTAGTATGACATCTGAAAAGTTCAATTTTGCTCTCACCAGACCAGAATACATTCTCTCAGTATTTAATAGGATTGTCCAAATGTTGTGTAGCAAACTTTCAACGAGGTTTGACATGTTTTTCTTCAGCAATAGAGTCATGCGGGATGAGCGTGCATAGAGGCCATAACGGTGAAGTGCATTACCTATGATTTTCTCTGTAACAATTGTACCTGCTGCCTCCAAGCCTTTCTGGAGCTTTCTCTGAGTGGTCCTTGGATCTTGGGCTACTCTTCTGACTATCCTTCTGACTTCCTGGTCAGAAATCTTGCAAGGAGATCCTGTGCATGGCCAGTTGATGATGCAGTGATGTTCCTTCCACTTGCAGATAATGGCTCCAGTACTGCTTGCTGGATGATTCAGAAGTTTTGAAGTGCATCTGTAACCAGTTCCATTGATATGTTTTGCAACAATAAGGTTGCAAAGGTCTTGGGAGGGCTCTTTGCTTTTACCCATCATGAAATGTTTCTTGTGTGACACCTTGGTAACAAAAAACCTTTTTATAGCCCACCAGTCTGTACTAACCCAGTTTATATCAATTTGCAGAGATAGGAGGGATAATTTCTCTAAATACTTATAGATTCCAGTTTGTTCCTTGCTATTCCTTGCCTTTGTGTACTGCTTTTTCTTAGCGTGTTCAATACTTTTTCCCTGTGCCATTCCACTTTTTTACTCATAACTCTACTTTTAGACATTAATGTTTGGATTTTTATATACAGGTATGTGTGGATTACCTAAGTTAATACTAATGTCCGGTGAAAATTTCATGTGAATAGCCTCACTGGAAGTATACTTACTGAAAAAAATGTTGACGTGTTCAATACTTATTTTCTCCGCTGTACTTGGAAAATACCATTAGATAGTGTTGGATATGAAAATCCTTTTTATCAACTAGTAGGCACACACACACACAGTGTAACACTGTACAGGCCAGTGACTTTCCAAGCCTATGGGCTTTTAAATAATGTACAAACAAAGGTTATTTACCAGTTATTTAAAATGGAAAATAAGGTTCTCACTCCAGAACAAGCAAAATTGGTTTTGTTCCCGTTTTTAATTACGTTCATCAAAACATTGTGTTCATTTCCGGTTTTCGACCAGGACTGAAAATGTTAAGATGGTCTATTTGGTCAAAGGATTTCAAAATGAAATGCAAGATGTGTCATTGTCTCTCTCGAAGCCTTAAGCTATAAATTCTTATATTAAATTAGGTGTCAGAATTGTATGATAATCATACAGAAGAATGTAGAAAAGTCAAAGTAAACACTTCTTTTTGTCACAGTTTAGTGGAGTTTATGTTTGGCATCCCATTTCAGACAAAGATGGCATGCTCCCAACAGTTCAAACAAATGAAAGCTCACTTGAGCATAGCATATGCATATTATATATATATATATAAAATAAAAAATACACACACCATTTCCATTACAGGATTGTGGTGGAATGTAAGAGCTGCTAGCCTACTCCCTTCTGAAAAGCTACAGGTTTAGAAACAGAATAATGCAAGGAAATTAGGCAATTTTGTAAGTTGAAAAAAAGTTTATTCTTTAAGCCACAATGCAACAAGAGCCCAGATATCCATGCGGATGAGTCCAAAGCCTGCTGGGAAAATGAACATTAATTAATTGCTGAAAATCTCAGTACAAAAAATGATAGAGATACCAAACACACATACCACAGAAGGTCAACTGGACAAGCCTATCCTTTTCTGTGGAGAGAGAACACATTAGAGCGAATTCAAATCCCTAAAGCTCAGACACATTAAAACCACTATTTACCTTGCAGGGGTGGGCTTCACAGTTTGGTCCACCTGGGCTTCATGTGGAGGACTAGGGACAGGAGCAGGCTCAGAAGCAGGAGGGTCATCTAGATGGATGTAGGTGGTTTGGGAATAGATATTTTTTCCTCGCACATAACGATTCACCACATAGCGGGTCTGAAATCCCAAAGGCTCTGTGATAAGGTAGTGCTCTGGCCCTGATGACGGACCCTCAGTAGCACCACCATTAGCCGATGCTGGGGGCTCTTGGGCTGGATCCTCCGGCGTCTTGGGCTCCTCGTTCACTGGAGCTGGAGTCATCTTGATCCATGCTGGTGGTGCCTGAGCCCATGCTGGGGGTGTCTGAACCCATGCTAGGGGCTCTTGGGCTGGAGCCTCTGGTGTCTTGGGTTCCTCGTTCACTGGTGCTGGAGTCATCTTGATCCATGCTGGGGGCTCTTGGGCTGGAGCCTTGGGCTGTGTCTGGGCCCATGCTGGTAGCTCTTGGGATGGAGCCTTGGGCTGTGTCTGGGCCCATGCTGGTAGCTCTTGGGATGGAGCCTTGGGCTGTGTCTGGGCCCATGCTGGGGGCTCTTGGGATGGAGCCTCAGGCGTCTTGAGCCTCCTGAGCCGCGCTGAAAGTCCACACCGGAATAAGTTTCTCCTGATGGGAATTTAGGTTTTCCTGAACAGGTTTATTGGGACTTGATGAATTTTCACCGTTTGTCAAGCTGTGTTGGCACACAGGGACACTGGGCACCTTGGGCTCCTGGTTCACTGGAGCTGGAGGCATCTTGATCCATGCTGGGCGTGTCTGGGCCCAAGCTGGGGGCTTTTGGGCTGGAGTCTCATGCACCTTGGGCTCCTCGTTCACTGGAACTGGAGGCATCTTGATCCATGCTGGGCGTGTCTGGGCCCATGCCGGAGGCGTCTGAACCAATGTTGGGGGCTCTTGGGCTGGAGTCTCATGCACCTTGGGTTTCTCGTTCACTGGTGCTGGAGGGGTCTTGATCCATGCCGGGAGTGTCTGGACCCATGCTGGGGGTTCTTGGGCTGGAGCCTCTGGTGTCTTGGGTTCCTTGTTCACTGGAGGCATCTTGATCCATGCTGGGGGCTCTTGGGCTGGAGCCTCAGACACCTTAGATTGCTGGTTCACATGTGCTGAAGGCATCTTGATCCATACTGGGGGTGTCTGAATCAATGCTGGAAGCTCTTGGGATGGAGCCGCCTCAGGCACCTTGGGCTCCTGCTTCACTGGAGCTGGAGGCATCTTGATCCATGCTGGGTGGGGTGTCGGGACCCATGTCTGGTGCTCTTGGGCCTCCTGAGCCGCACTGAAAGTCACACAGGGGCACTGCCAGGAGGCCTCGGTCTGGAGCCAAAGAACCCAAAACTCTGGGGCACTTCCAGCCCTAGAACATGATAACCACTTCAGTTACAATATCCTCTGGTTGTATTGTTTATTACAAATAAACTAAATTATTACCTTGAAGGCGAGGACGGCATAGGCCTACATCAGTCAAGAAGAAAAGGCAAATGCAAGGTAGCCTGTAGAGTACAACACACTTAGACCAACTGATATACTATACAGAAAAACAACTAATCAGTAGGGATGGGTCGCTCGACACACAGTCCCGACACACGTCTCGAGCTTGCGAAACACCGCTTCGGAGCCTATCTTGAAATGAGGTTGTCACGTGACCTATTGAAACGAAGCTTCGTTACCTCACTGATACGTCATGCAGGTCTCAAAACACAGCACAGACTCACCCAAATAGGTAAACTGTTAATGCATTAAATAATTATATACATAATGTCTAACATAAGTCTGTGTATCCCCCATCTTCATGCTCTGGCCAGTATATATCAGGCTCTTACGGGCACATCTGTTCCACATGAATGTAACTTTAGCCAGTATGCTAGGCTATATGTAGCCTACATTAGTAGCCTAAACAACGTCAAGAATAGTGCCTATGAAGGAGCTTTTAGCTCGGTTGACTGCACGCTCGACTCCCGATCCGGGATGATAGCCTACTGTTCGCGGGTTCAAGTCCGACGAGTGCAGGCAGATACTAAAGTTCATATTTTTAAACGTACATTTTCCAAAGCTGGTGATGTCTTCCGTAAAAAGAGCCGATTAAGCGCCAGCACAGCAGAATAAATCATATTCTGAAATAAAAACATTTGTATTCGAGTATTCGTGCATTTCTGCAAATTCATGCATGTCTGTAATGTTGGTGTAGGGATTTTTATTGACCACCAGATGGCGTTGTGGAGTAGTGTGTCAAAAGCTTCGAAGCATCAAACCAGTTTGGCTGTAGAAGCGCCACTGTTTCAAAAGCCTCGCTTGGCACATCCCTACTAATCAGCAATACTCAGTGTTTACCTAAACATCAAACCAAGACTCTTGGCCAACTGCAATGTCTTCACTCAAACCCCCAACTCCAGACGCAACTGCTCACTCCTCTATAATACTCCAGCTTTAACTCACAGATAACCAAGCTGGGCTTTTAACAGTCTGGCCCCCAATTAACCAAGTGACTTCAGCTGAATCTTAATTAACCAACTGGCTTCAGCTGATTCCAGTTGCTGTGTGTCTGGGATCCTATGTGGCTAAGTATCCTGAACAAACTCCTATTTTATAAAAAACACTCTATGAATTATAATATCTTAGTGATTTATGATGCCATCTACTATGGTCTAAAATGAAAAAATAATTGTTTTTGTGACAAGGGATTGTTCATGTCTATATAAGTAAATAGGAATCTTAACCCACCTAACGTTTCGAGTGATGCATTTTCCACTCAACTTTGAATTAGGGCTGTCAATCGATTAACAAAAATTAATGTAATCTATTACATACTCTGTGATTAATTAATCTAAATTAATCCCATTTATAATTTTTGCTGTGAAAGTATTTAAAATATTTAAATTCAAATGAATCATTGAATAATCAGCATTAGTGACATTAAAGTTCAAAAACTCTTTTATTATTATTTTCACTTATCAAATAATGTCCTAATAATCTATGATATGACCTAATATGCTGAGGAAATAAATTCAAAAGTGCTTCGGGAAGAAGTTTTTTTTTCACATACAAGGCATTTCAGGCCACAGATATAACCTAGGGGACACAATGAAAATAAATTAACACTCCCCTCAATGTCAACACTTATTTCTTTGCATTGATGTGCGACTATAGAGTTGATGAACTCCGGTGATATGCAAATTCCTTGCTGCAGATATTGCAAAGGACTTTATTTTCAACACTTTATTTTTATCAACACCATCAGGCCGTTTGTTAAAAGTAAATGTTCCAATCAATAATCCAGGCAGCACGTTTTCTTCTCTCTCCTTCATTTTACAGTCTAATTTTTACTGACTAGAACGGCTCAGGGTCAAAGGTCATACAGAATCGATTAATCTGCACTAATTTTTTTAATCAGTTATTTTTTCTCAAATTAATTAATCGAAATTAATCAGTTATTTTGACAGCCCTACTTTGAATGCCTATTTATTTTGGTTATTTGTTATTTAAAGTAGGATCTGCATTTATTTAAATTATTTTAATTAATCCTGTCTTCAAAAATAAAAGTAGGCTAATTAAAACATTTTATAATTTAAACCTAAATTTGTAGAATATCATGTCAATTTAATCTTACAGCGAAGCTACACCAGACACGTAACTGAAGCGTTCCGTTCGCGACGTGTAAAATCCATTGTTGCAGCAGACGCAATGTGAACGGAATGCTTCAGTTACATGCCTGGTGTAGCCAAAGTCCTTTTAGGCAAGTCCCTCCACTCGGCGGCCATATACCAACGTTTTATGGGCACTCATCGGGCACAGTCTTTGGGTCGAACTGCGCATGCGCAAGGCTTCACGACACCAATCTTGCTCCAGCGGTGAGATCACAATACATGATTGGCACGAGGTCTTCACAACACACCATATGATTGGCTCAATGTATTCACATCACACCACATGATTGGCTCAATGTATTCACATGTCAGCGTTTTGCCGAGGAAGGGGTGGGACATGTGTAGACAACGGCCATATTGGCGTGACAAACTAGCCCCATGCATTTCTATGGAGTATTTTTTGAGTGCTGTGTCTCCACATTAGAAAGTCTCTGGTGTAGCTCAGTCAAAGATGGTTGATTACGAAGATACTTCCTGAGAGGCCATTTCCTGTCCCCGAAAATGTATGCAAATAGGGTAGCAGTAGTACACACCCCGCACCAGGAGGGGCCACTATCCCCCATTTATGCAGTGATCGGGCTCCCTTTTTAACATTGAGGTCTATGGCAGAATCCAAGAATTTGTCAAAGCCTTATTTATCTGAGCAATGGATGCACATTTCGGACACGGTATCATGATCTCCAAATCCTCCTCCCCATTTCAGGAGAATGTCGTGACAGTATGACCCTCCAGTCGGGAGAAAATCAACATTAACTAGAAATGCAATTCCGAGGAATTACACGAGGGGATGCAGTCTGCTGGTTAGGGTGTTGGTGAGGCTGTTGAGCTTGCTGCTAGCTGTTTGGTAGGGTAATTGTGATACCTGCAAAGGTGCTTTTGGAGTAACCAAATTTGAATCTTGTGTGACATGACATTCTTGAGATATCATACTCAAGGTGTTTTTGACCTTGACATTTGACCTTCAACCTCCAACTTCAACTCACTTCATCTTTGAGTCCATAAAAACACTCGTACCAAATTTGAAGCATGTACGTCAAGCCGTTCTGGAGATATAATGCTGAATGCATGAGATATGGCTGGGACTTTTATTTTGACACACAGGAAACACTTTAACAGGATGTGTAGTTCAGGTAGAGCTAGATTGTATGCTTAGAAGCTGAGACAGTTGAATTCCTCACAGGTGACACCTGTGCCAGTGTTTAGCCTGGGAACTGCTCTGAGAACTACTTAACGAGCGCAGCTGGCTCTATTATGACATCACAGCCCCCATTCAAGTCTATGGGGGAAAAATACTTTTAATTACAAATATCTCAAAAAGTATAAACTCAAAAATGAAAAACGGATAGGACGGTAAAGCCTTGGAAGATCTACGGAACGGTGCTTCAACCAAATTTGTACGTTAAGCGGTTTAGGCTGAATAGCGCGCACAAAAAGGTAAAAAGAAAAATAATAATAACTAGAAATGCAATTCCAAGGAATTACCAGTGCATGAAAATGCAAAAGTTGTGATGTAAAATATCATGAATAGTTAAAACAGATAATACAGAGATGGTTACTACGGTGATGCTAGGATAGACATGGTGGTTGCATAGCTTAATAAAAGTTGATAGTTTAAAAGTAGACCGTTGAATGTAGAAAGTTGTTGATAGACAGCTAGTTTAATCGTAGTTTAAAAGTAGACCGTTTAAAAGTTGAATGTATAGTTTAAAAGTTGTTGATAGACAGCTAGTTTAATAGATAGATAAGAGTAGACTGTTTAACCCTTAGAACCCTAAGCTGTTTTTAGGGCATTTTCACTACCTTTATTCATAAGGATTTATTCTGGTCATTGTAAGTGCCACACACATATATTATATATTGTTTTTTTCAGGAGAGTCTAGGCTATTCAGATCATTTCATGTATTAATACTAGCATTGATTTTATTTTGATTTTTAAAGAATTAAAATATAAAAAGTGTATTATAAAAATTCTTATATTTCGACATGTATCTCACCACAGCAAGCTCACAGCTCTACATGCATTTCATGTGTGTGTAGGGCAGACTGTCCTGAATCGGGCAATATAATTGCCATGTTGGAGGAATACTCTGGGGCTGAGCAATTTACAGAAATATTTGCTGTGTGATTTACGGAAATAAATGCCATTTTTTATTTAGTGATGAAAAAAGACCTTTCTGCGCTCCATATCTGTGACACGAACTGATCTGACCTGACTTGACCCGAGGTTGCGTGTTAGCCTGCGTGCCTGTGTGTATGCAGTCATAATAATTCTCAACTTTTTACTGCATTGCCATGAACAAAGTAAAGGCAAAAAAGGTGTTTATTTGTTGAACAAATTGGGATGCAATGTGAGCCTTGAATTGGATGCCATGCAGGAATTTGCTAGGATCTCAAAACCGGAATATGAACATGCTTTGCCATAGAGAAACACATGATAGCATTGGATTATAAACATGCTTTGCCACAAGAACAGACAAAAACGTGGGGTAAGTCCAGCTATATGAAGTTATTATTTTGCTGTCACTTCGTCTGTTTTATAACCCAGAAGGATGTACTTGGTATCAAATGATAGCTCTGAGTCTCCTCTTTCATCTGACATGCGTGGCATATCTATGCGATCACGGGTCCGCGAGTAATTCAAACGAGAGTAATGAGTGTGCAGCGTTGGTTTGTGTACATGACGTTATTATTTTGCAGTCACTTCGTCTGGTTTTATAAGCCAGAAGGATTGATAAACATGGTACCAACCCTCTTTCATCTGATATGCTTGCCATATCGATGTGATCACGGGTTCGCGAGTAATTCAAACTAGAGTAATGTGTGTGCAGGTGAACGCAGAGAAGTATAGACTGTAAATATGATGCAATTAGATTTAATTTCATGATTTTTTTTAATTTTCATACTTGATCGTACAGACAAGTGTGTGAAGAGAAGAAAGAGAAGAAAGGGTGTGTTTTTTGACGCACTTTGCGTCAATCGGGTTCTAAGGGTTAAAAGTTGAATGTAAATAGTTTAAAAGTTGTTGACAGACTGAAAGTTTAATGAATGTTGATATTCAAATAGTTTAATGGCTGTGTATAGGTAGATATTTGACAATAACTAAACGTTGGAATGACTAATATTTGCTAGCATTTTTAACTATGCTAACAATGTTAACTATGCTAACCATGCTGCTTAGCTAACTTAACTAATGTTTTCTAGCAGTTTTGTTAAAAATGCTAACCAATGCTAGCAATGCTAACATGCTAACTATGCTAACCATGTTACTTAGCTAATGTTTTCTAGCAGTTTTGCTAAAAATGCTAACCATGCTAGCAATGCTAACATGCTAATTATGTTAACCATGCTACTTAGCTAACTTAGCAGTTTTGCTAAAAAGGCTAACTGTGCTAACATGTTAACTATGCTAACAATGTTAACTAGCTACAGTGGGTAGGATAGTTGATGACAAGTTAAAAGTTGTTGATAGACAGCTAGTTTAATAGATAGATAGTTTAATGATAGTTTTTAAAAGTAGACTCTTTAAAAGTTGAATGTAGATAGTTTAAAAGTTGTTGATAGACAGCTAATTTAATAGATAAAAAGTTCAGTAGTTTAATGGGTTAAATTGTTTAACAGTGGATTATTGTAGTGAGGACTTTTATTTTGAAACAGTTTTGGGTAGAGGAAACAGTTGAATAGGATGTGTAGTCTTAATTGACCCAGATTGTATGCTTAAAGCATGAGGCTGCAGGTGGCCTGAAAACCTGGCATAGGATTCTAATTGCTTAATGGCCGTATTATGATGTCACAATCGGCAATGTTAAGTCTATGGGGATTTTTACAAAGTTTTTCTTTAATAGTTTAAAAAGTATAAAAGTTGAAAAGTTGAAAAGACATAGCAACCTGATACGTTTGAAAACCTACGTTAAAAAGTTTGAATGAAGTTTCTAAGTTAAACTGTTCAAGAGAATTTGCGCATGGAAAAAGTGGTAAGCGGAATAATAATAATAAGAACTAGAAATGCAATTCCAAGGAATTACCAGTGCATGAAAATGCTAAAGTTGTGATGTAAAATATCATGTATAGTTAAAACAGATAATACAGAGATGGTTACTACGGTGATGCTAGGATAGACATGGTGGTTGCATAGCTTAATAAAAGTTGATAGTTTAAAAGTAGACTGTTTAAAAGCTGAATGTAGATAGTTTAAAAGTTGTTGATAGACAGTAGATAGTTTAAAAGTTGTTGATAGACAGCTAGTTTAATAGATAGTTTAATGATAGTTTAAAAGTAGACCTTTTAAAAGTTGAAGGTAAATAGTTTAAAAGTTGTTGACAGACTGGAAGTTGAATGAATGTTGATATTCAAATAGTTTAATGGCTGTGTATAGGTAGATATTTGACAATAACTGAAAATTGGAATGGCTCTAATGTTTGCTAGCAGTTATGCTAAGATTTTTAATTCTGCTAACCATGCTACTTAGCTAATGTTTTATAGCAGTGCTAGCAATGCTAACATGCTAACCATGCTACTTAGCTAACTTAACTAACATTTTCTAGCAGTTTTGTTAAACATGCTAACTATGTTAGCAATGATAACATGCTAACTATATTAACCATGTGACTTAGCTAACCAAGCTTATCATTTTTAGTAGTTATGTTAACTATGCTAACTAGCATACTAACAATGCTAGCATGCTAACTATGTTAACCATGTTACTTAGCTAATCATTTTTAGCAGTTATGCTAACTATGCTAACTAACATGTCAACATGCTAGCATGCTAACTATGCTAACCATGTTACTTAGCTAACCTAGCTAATCATTTTTAGCAGTTTTGCTAAAAATGCTAACTAACATGTTAACATGCTAGCATGCTAACTATGCTAACCATGTTACTTAGCTAACTTAGCTAATCATTTTTAGCAGTTATGCTAACTATGCTAACTAGCATGCTAACATGTTAGCATGCTAACTATGCTAACCATGTTACTTAGCTAACCTAGCTAATCATTTTTAGTAGTTTTGCTAAAAATGCTAACTAGCATGTTAACATGCTAGCATGCTAACTATGCTAACCATGTGACTTAGCTAACCTAGCTAATCGTTTTTAGCAGTTTTGTTAAAAATGCTAACAATGCTAACATGCTAACTTTGCTAACCATGCTAACTAGCTACAGTGGGTAGGAGTCATAGTTGATGAAAAGTGTTGACATAGTTGATGAAAAGTTAAAAGTTGTTGATAGACAGCTAGTGAATGTATATAGTTTAAAAGTTTAAAAGTTGAATGTAGATAGTTTAAAAGTTGATAGACAGCTAGTTTAATAGATAGATAGTTTAATGATAGTTTAAAAGTAGACCGTTTAAAAGTTGAATGTAAAAAGTTCAGTAGTTTAATGGGTTACATTGTTTAACAGTGGATTATTGTAGTGAGGACTTTTATTTTGAAACAGTTTTGGGCAGAGGAAACAGTTGAATAGGATGTGTAGTCTTAATTGACCCAGATTGTATGCTTAAAGACTGAGGCTGCAGGTGGCCTGAACACCTGCCATAGGATTCTAATTGCTTAATGGCTGTATTATGATGTCATAATCGGCAATGTTAAGTCTATGGGGATTTTTAAAAAGTTTTTCTTTAATAGTTTAAAAAGTATAAAAGTTTCAAAGTTGAAAAGACATAGCAACCCGATCTGTTTGAAGACCTACGTTACAAAGTTTGAATGAAGTTTCTAAGTTAAACTGTTCAAGAGAAATTGCGTATGGAAAAAGTGGTAAGCGGAATAATAATAATAAGAAGCGTAGGAAGAACAGTACAGTGCATTTTCATGCACTGTAAAAATAAGTTGTTGCCTAGGAAGAACAGTACAGTGCATTTTCATGCACTGTAATAAGTTGTTGTTGCCTAGGAAGAACAGTACTGTGCATTTTCATGCACTGTAATAAGTTGTTGTTGCCTAGGAAGAACAGTACAGTGCATTTTCATGCACTGTAATAAGAAGTCTCCGGATTTCAATAGAGGGGATGCATCCCCTCTAATGAAGGTGTACACCAAGTTTGTTTTGTACTCCGGCTTCTGTCTGGCGTGGAACCATATAATACCTCCATGCGTGGAACCGAGGCGTTAACGTCAGTCATACGTCAGTGACACGCCCCTGTGCAGGCGGGGACTGACCCACAGTCCGTCTCTGACTGAACTCCACTTTGCTCTCATAGACATGAACTAGGACGACCCATCTTGCTACGCATTAATTATCTTTGGCTCAGCCCTTATGGTTCTCTTCAAGTTGTAAAATAATTTTTTTCTGCCTTGGTGATATTTAGGACAATGTTGATTAAAACATTTTTCACCTAAACCTAATGTTTCATGTTTTGTAATGTTTCATACAGTAATACAAGTCTACTGCTCTGAATAGGCTAAATACAACTTTATCATTTTTATCATTTTTATGTAGCCTACTGTATAGTTAACTTTGGCCTTGGTGCCCTGACGTGTAGCTTTTGTGCCCCCCTGCCAAATATGGCCAACTGAAGGCCTTGCACCTAAAATTATGAAATTCCAAACCTGGTTACAAGAATCATTTAACTAAAAATGTCCTAAAAGTGTGAGAATGTAGGTGGTAATGACATTTACACAAGAATGTTGACCATTCAAAGGTACACACTTCTCTTGGCCTGTCACAGCTAAGTGGAGTTTATGTTTAGCATCACATTGCTCTCAGCATGCCTGTGACAACTAACTGCCCTTTTTGCATCCAAGGCGAACCTGCCTCCTACTGTGCAGAGATGGCTAGATGGCTACCACAGCCAACCCCTTCTCACCAGACTGTATTTTTTACTAGATGACTGTTTTTCCTATAATGCTCAGGATGACTCACCTGTCAGTCATACCATAGGTATGGTTTCATGGAACACATTTATGACCGTAAGGACAGTGTAGCGTGAGGCAAACCTGTGGACCAAACGGGTGGAGAGGGAGCCACTGAAGATCCAGCTATCCAGCTGTACTCTGCTCTGTCTAATCTCAACACTGTCTTTGAAACCCTATACTTTGTTGGCTGTTCACCAAAGAAATATCCTGTCTAAACAATGTTATTCTTTGTAAGTCGCTTTGGATAAATGTAAATGTAAATGCACACAAATTGATTATCCATTAAATTCAGCCAGCTGAATTTAGCTTTGTGATCTATATCCACCAGGTGGAGCCAAAGGGCCAGTCAGACCAGAGCCATATGGGTGTCTCACTGTTAAGACGCCCTCTCGTGGCTTCAGAAGCTTTATTCCAGGCTACTTGGTAAGATATTTTTTATCCGTAGCCTATTTGTAGCCGTTTTTATCTGCCGCTTTGGTAGCCTCCATTTCTCAGATCAGAATAGAATCGAATCTAAGTTCAGACTCCACATCACAAGCAATTTCTCATTATTTCGAACAGACACCTGCTTTAGTAGCCTCTACTTTACCCCATCCATGCAATTGATTGTGTACAAACAATTGTGTGTTTTGTCACAGTAGCTTACCAATAGCAGATGTGTTGAACCAGCTGTCGTTATATGTTATCTGTCAAGTATCATTTTTTCATTTCTATTAAGTTACACATTTTTGGTAAATATCCTCTGGATCCATGAAAGGGGGGAGTCAAATCAACTATCAACCAATTCTCCAAGCTGAGAAATGCATCAGGCTATCATGAATAATCAATTGTGAAGTATAGGCTAGGCTTAATGTAGGCCTAAGACCCGTGTGTGTGTGTGTGCGTGTGTGTGTGAGTGTGTGCGTACCTGTGTGTGTGTTTGTGTGTGTGCATGTATCTGTCTGTGCGTGTGGATGTGTGTGTGTGTACATGGCATGCATGTGTGTCTGCGTGTGTGTGCATGCGAGTGTGTATGGCAATTTGTCTCTATCTCCTACTCCATCCTAGCATGGGTGCCAGCCGAACTTAGCCCCACCCACAACATTTGAGGTTGGGAAGTTCGGTCTGGCATTGCTCCATTGTGGAGCAACTATGCTCGAACCATAGCTGTTCGGACCAGTCAAATCGGGCTTTACGATGATGGACAGGTGAGCAACAGCGCCTCGTTTATCACGTCATCTGAGCACAGTTATTGATTTTGTTTGCAACAAAAACGCTGTGGCTAGGAGACAGATGGCTTCTATGAACCCATATGGAAAAATCATTTCAATGAGGTTTTATCACTGAAAAGATTATTTCTGAAAACTTTGGGCAAAGTTGAGATGTGGGAAAACTCATGGTGTTCTTGTTTGAAATCTCTGATAACAAAACATCTTCTGAAGTCCTCTTGGTTCCTGTTGTGTGAAATGACATAGACTGGTCTAAAATAGCATATGACTCTTCCTGATTAAAAAAAAAGAAAAGTAAAGTATATATTTTGGGGCTTTTTCGGATAGGACAGTGGAGTATGGCAGGAAGCAGGTGGGAGAGAGAGATGGGGTGGGATCGGGAAATGACCGCAGGTCGGACTCGGGCCTGGGTCCCCGTGTGCACATAAATCACACTTGTACATTGCCGTCAATTCTGCCAATTCGGACATTTTGTCCCAATTAGGACATTGACACATGTTAAAACATTTTTAAATAGTAAGCTCACTAAGCAAGCAGGGCCTGAGCACTATCTGTGTGTGTGTGTGTGCGTGTGTGTGCGTGTGTGTACTGTATGTATGTGTGTGTGTGTGTGTGTGTGTGTGTGCATGCCTGTGTGTATGAGTGCAGTGTTGTGCCAGTTCACAGCTTTTCTGAACTAGTTCAAGTTCAGTTCATACATGCTCAAAGTGAGCAGTTCACGTTCAAAGTTCACAATTTTAATTCTGAACTAGTTCAAAGTTCAGTTCATTTTACTTTTTTGGTGAGATATTCAAATAAATACTTTTTCTCACACTACGAGCTAGAAATCACTAGGCCTATACGTTCTTTGAAGCTGCTCATTGTAGACATTGCTCATGACACTGCAATTGTGGGTTTCTTACCAGGTGATGAAATGAAACTTGCAGCAGTACAGACAAGGTAGACCAGTCTCCGTGCCATCACTTCCACTAGCCATTTTTTTTTTAAATTGCAGCGCTTTCTCTCACTCTCGTCATTGGTCTGTCTCTCTCTCTCTCTCGTTCCTCCAGCCCTCCGCGCCCTCGTCGTTGCCTGCTACGCGGCGTTGCTATGCCTACCCCGCTCTGCCGCAATTCATCACAGGTAACGTTGTGCGGAAGCCCGTATGCTATTCAACTATTCTCAGCCGGACACTACGTTGCCCGCAATGCATTGCGCACACAATGTCAAAACCATTTCTGTCTGGTGATACATGATTTAAGCGGCACCAGCGAGAATACTGGAGGGAGGAACTTTATCTCGTTGCGTTTCAAAAGAGAAAACAGATGTCACTCAGTTTTCAATGGAAAACAAATTCCAACGTTCATTTACAGTGATGTCTGCCGTTCATGCCACATAATGTGAACTAATTCACGTTCAAGTTCTTTATTAAAAATGTGTTGCGTTCAGTTCAACGTTCACGAAAAAATGAGCGTGTTCAATGAGCGCGTTCTTTTGAACTCGTTCACGCACAACACTGTATGAGTGTATGTATGTGTACTGTGTGTGTATGTGTGTGTGAGTGTGTGTGTGTGTGTGTGTGTGCATTGTGTGTGTGAGTGTGTGTGTGTGTGTGTGTGTCTGTGCGTGCCTGTGTGTGTGCATTTGAGTGTGTGTGTGTGTGTATGCATGTGTACTTATGTGTGTGTCAGTGCCTGTGTGTGTGCATTTCAATTTCAATTTAATTTCAGTTATAGAGCACCAAAACATTACACATGTCTCATGGCGCTTTACAGAGTGTTAAAACATTCACTTGAGTGTGTGTGTTTATACATGTGTACTGTGTATGTGTTTATGTGTGTGTGTGTGTGTGTGTGTGTGTGTGCGCGTGCCTGTGTGTGTTGTGTGAGTGAGAGTGTGTGTGTGTGTGTATGTGTTTATGTGCGAGTGAGTGTGTGTGTGTGTGTATGTGTTTATGTGCGTGCGTGTGTGTGTGTGTGTGTGTGTGTGTGTGTGTGTGTGTGCGCGTGCCTGTGTGTGTGTGTGTTGTGTGAGTGAGTGTGTGTGTGTGTGTGTGTATGTGTTTATGTGCGAGTGAGTGTGTGTGTGTGTGTGTGTGTGTGTGTGTGTATGTGTTTATGTGCGTGCGTGTGTGTGTGTGTGTGTGTGTCTGTGTGTGTGTGTCTGTGTGTGTGTGTGTGTGCGCGTGCCTGTGTGTGTGTGTGTGTTGTGTGAGTGAGTGTGTGTGTATGTGTTTATGTGCGAGTGTGTGTGTGTGTGTGTGTGTGTGTGTAACTCATATGGAATTCCACGAAACTTGGCATGCACTCAGAGGCTTCGCTATCCTGGCGGCGATCACAATTATGAATACCTTGTAACTGCATTTTGCAAACAAAAGTTCAGAGATCATGTGGACACATGTGGTTATTTTGCCATATGAAGATACGATCTAGGAAATCGTGTGTATCTGTTATCTCAAACACATTTGTCAGAAAATACATTACCCCACAGCATAGAAGTATTTACTGATGCATCCACTGATACTGATGCAAGTGTTCTTAGGCTTAAAAGGCCAATGACTAATTTAAGACAATTACTAATCCTGGAAATACCAACCAACCAAGATGAAAGACACACACACACACACACACACACACACACACACACAGAGAGAGAGAAAGACACAAGAAGACACACACAAGAAAAGTTATAAAAACAGATGTATAATTGCATTGCATTGCACATTGCCTTTTAATTTAGGACAGGGGTTTCCCCGTCTTCAGAGATAAAAGACATTTATGTGTTCCTCAAAGTCCAAAGTTTGTTTGAGTGCCAGATTAATGCACTAAAGTACTTCCTGTCCCACCCGCTGCCAAATATTAATGATATTTGTGTCATAGCACAGGTTCAATAATTTTAACATAATTCTGACTTTTTAGTAAGATACGCCATTTGTTTGTCAGTATATCCTGAAACTGATATAAAATGCAGGTCTTGTCGTTTGACAAGGGGATTTCAGCAGTGATAATCGGAAGTCATAAACGTGTGATTTAATGTGAACTAGTAATTGCATGCTCCACCTGACCTAACCTGACTTAGGTGAATGTGTTCCGAATAAAAGGTAGGCTACTTCCTGGTTCAGGATTTTATTGACTGATCAGGTTGTGTTAATTCACTTTTCTACCTCATCTTTGCTCTTTAGGACTAATGTAGTGACACATTGTTTGTGTTACCTCTTGGATGAGTGATCATGATCTGGAATGAGAGGACCATCATCTGGAATGTGAACTCCCATTTTCTTTAAAGATGTTTCCTTGTTCTTGTAAATCGGTTTGCCTGTTTATTTTGTGTGTGTAGGCGTGCCAGAGCACATATGATGGCATGCCAACACTATTGAGTAGTCAAAGCATGTTCAGACTGAGTTTACATCTGAGGTCAGTGACTTTACACATAAGTGTCTTATTATTTTTTATTCAACAACCTGGCTGTAGAAGTGCAGACAACGTTTAAGTCGTGTTAATTCCACTGTTCATCGATATTCAGGCTGTCTTCCTCAGTCATCTCCATGGTCAATCTGAAACAACACAAAATAAACATCAGCCATTTATTCCTTTTTTAAAAATAGGCTAAATCACAATTAGTACACTCGTTTTTTATCATCATTGATCCTGTTATCACTGTTTTTCCAAAATAGTTATTGTGATGGATGTTTTGTTCAAGCTAAGCTAGTATATTGCTGGAAAATAATAGCATATAACCTTACAGTAAAGTTATCAATCGCTCGGCTGCTTGTTGTTGTCTCTGAATAAACCAACAGAGATAAAAAGCCTACCTTGAAAAGTTGGGGCTGCGTCCTAGTCCAACCGCAGGCTGGGAAATCATGTCAAAAGATTAATAGTGAGCAAACCAAAGATCCTTGATTAACGTTACTGCTTGGACTTCTGCATGTGTGGCAAGAATATGGGGTTGTCTCATAGCACTGTTAGATCTGACACAAACAACAATTGACTACTTTTACCACTGCTAGGTAATTATAAAAATAATGAAACGAGCATATGATCAATATTGAGCCAACTATATCTTCTTTTCCAGCCTTACTGTAGAAATGAAGTGGCCATGGGAACATAGTGCACCCCCATGGTTTCTAAATTTGTGCCATTCCAAATGAACTTTTTTTTCTTTAGCAGCCAGTTGACAATGAAGTAGGGAAAGGACAGTCAATTTAGCCGAATCAGCACCTTAATCAATGTCATTACCACCTGGGTCTACTGTGAAAAAATGGTCCTTCGGCTCATATCCGTAATCCAGGTTTGGGCAAAATCAGTATTTTGTATTTTAAACGCATCTCCTGACTTCTAGTTGAGTTGCGGAAATCGGACCTGGGACAAATCTGTAAACCGGTGATAAAACAGCATTGCTAGCAGAGCTGAAACCTCTATCAGGAGCAGATCTGGCCCACAGTCAGATACCGTATGTCCGCTACAGGCGGATCTAAAGGCTTTTATGCGGATCCGGCCCAAAGGAAATTGCTATCTGGGAAGGGTATAGGTAGAGTGAGGGGTAGTGGGAGTATACTCTAAGAAGTGATGTGTTAAAAAAATGACACATTGCTGTGTGTGCTCAGGGACAACACATTTTTGTGTCAATTTCAACACAGCAATTGTGTGGCTGGGTGAAAGACAAATTTCAGCTATTTCAGCTACAATTTTAACTTTTTAACCCACCCAGCCAGCCACACAATTCGGCTTTCTCCACATAACGGTATTGAAATTGACACAAAATGTGTTGTCCCTGAGCACACACAGCAATGTGTCATTTTAACACATCACTTTTTAGAGCAACCATATGCCTATAGGCAATTGTGTTTGTTTGGCCCACTGAACCTGCTTTACCTATAAAAAAAAGTAGAAGTGCTGTTTTACCCGTATTAACTATTTTACGCTTTCCAGCACAACATACAAATATAAAAAATGGAAAGTAACTTGTAAGTTGAGTATTAATAACATATTTTTTTACTTTTACTTAAGTAAGTTTCTCAAAAAGGATTTTCTTCTTTTACTTGAGTACATTTTTACTTTTACTTTAGTGTAGATTTTCTGTAGGCCTATACCCACCACAGGACATCAAACTCATGTGATAGGGCCTATGGTAGCCTATAGGCTATATACGTTCTAAAGAACATGACCAAGCAGTGGTCTAATTTACTACAGTGCCCGTATGACTTCAGCCTAGAATGATAAATAGCCTATAGCCTACATTAGACTACCACGGTGTGGTCGTGGTCTACCTGTCAAGCCTAAACGACCTCACCTAAAACACGGACTGAACCGACCAGCTAGGAGGAAGCACGTCAAAACACACTGGGAGGGGCCAGTGACTAACATAAGCAAACTGTCTAGTGTGCGAGTTTGTCATTTAGGGCCGAAGGCGCATCTGACTCAGGAAGGGGAAGAACTCAAAACGCACACGGAGTTACAGTGGTGAAGTTGCAGGTAGTGTCACTTTATGCCTTCGCTTCCTGTAACCTATGCTACACGTGATAAAGACTACCTGAATCTATTTAATCGATTTAATCTATCAAGTTACTCAAAATACGATACGAATAGTAGTAGACCCATATGGTTTCACTAGTAGCCTAAATGTTATGATTGTAATGGAAGTGTTAGCCTACTATTGTCACCTTTTAGTAATGCAATTTTAATCCGTTTAACAGGTGGGTTAGGTTTACTTGAAAAGAGCATAACTATGTAGTCCCGATTGTAAACATGTTTGATAAGGATATATACTGTAATCGCTGATATGGATTTAATAATAGCCTATTGCCAACAATTGCCAACACACAGCAGAAACTATGCGCATTGTGTATGTCAACGTCTTCCACTAGAATACGTCTGCGTTCTTTGTAGCTGTTTTTATTTTTGAATGTCTTCTTTCCCAAGAGCCTAGAGTAGACTGTCACTACAGTGCAGTCACTTATCTTAGATATTAACATCAAATGTGTTTAATGTTTTTACATGTAGCCTGTTGTTAAAAAGATACATGTAAGAATATCATCAAGCACACCTTATAAAGTCCTATGCTAGTCTGAAATGCACCATTGTTTTCTCTTGTAATTATGTGATTATGTCTAGATGCATATTATGTTTGCCTGGCCTTTCAGAATGAGTCAGTGGAAGCAAATTCAACAGTTAGATATCAAGTTTCTGGAGCAGGTGGATTATTTCTATGATGACACCTTCCCAATGGAGGCTCGGCAGGTGTTGGCCAACTGGATTGAGGGGCAGGACTGGTATGTTGTCTGTCATTACTCCCCATTGAGTATTAAATGCACTTTCTCAACTGGATAAAGCTTTTGCCACATGAATGAAAAACGTGTGACTACTCAACATTTTAAAGTTGTGTAATTGTTAGAGACTGATGGATGCATGAAAGAAATGCATTGTAAATATGGAAAAGTGTGTCTCACAAATGTGACAGTTTTGTGTGACTACTTGTTAATGCTTTTCTTATGATAGCAATATTTTGTTCTTGCAATGACTATTTGTGGTATTGTGTGCAGGTTGTGAAACACATATATCAATGAAATATTACTATCAGTGAGTGGAGTGGTCTGAGATCATATTTGAAATAACTGCTATTTAATAACAGGTACTATTTAATAGCAAGGGTTACATGGAGGAATGGTTGATTTTCAAAGAATAAGTAAACATCAGCCATTGCACTTGTGAGGAGTGAAAACAAAAACATTTCAGAAAAGATTTATAAGCTTATCATAGATCATAGAAATTTTCTTTGAATAAAATAAAAATAAAACAAGTTAATAGGCACAATTTTGGCAGAAATGCTTATATATATATATATATATATATATATATATAGGCTATATACAGTATATATAAAAAATACAGTATCTTCTGTAGTGTACTGTAGAAAGTAGCACATGAAGTAAAAAAAACAGCATTTTGACATCACAAATCTCCTCCAATCTCCAGGGAAACGGCCGCCAACCACGAGTCGATGGCCACTGTGCTGTTTAACAACCTCCTCATCCAGCTTGACCGCCAGTGTTCCCAAGAGCCCAACTTCCTCCTCCGGCACAACCTCAAGAGGATCACACAGCAGCTTCAGGTGAGTACTGTGCACCCATATACATACCTGCACCATATCTCATGAGGTCTTTTCTGAATGGGAGGTGATTCTTTTATTTATCTCAAGTGGGCTTTTAGAGACCTTCAGGAAGGGTGCTGCTGTCATGGGCATGGGTCTATGAAATGCAACTTCCCTTGATAAGGAGTAGTTCTCACTTGCTGATGATTATTTCCGTGTGTAGACTGTATAGTTGTCCCTCAGTATTTCTAGGGAAGTGAAAGATAACACAGGAAAACACGTTTTTGTCTGTGCGCTAGCCCTTAGAATCATAATCTTTTTTTACCGTAGCAGTCAGGGTCAGGAGGGTCATGTGCACTACCATCGTAATTGTTTCATCATCAAAGAGGCCAATGCAGACATAAAGGCTTTACAATATAGTCAATTTTACATCCTTGTTTTACATTCAGTTCAATGTATTTTATTTAATTATGTAGCTGACACTTTATGTTGCTCCCAAGCAATCTATGGTGCTCTACCTGCTCTTAAGGTGAACCCATTACTTTAGGTAAGAGCTACTGGCACTCCATGTCATCACCCACACCCAGGGATAGAGTGACCCCTTATGAAAACAAACTATTGTAATACTATCCGATTCTATAGTGGTTCTATTGTGTATAATACTTCTATGATATGCTGTAATACCCGAATGCAGTCTTATAGTACAACTGTCCCAAAATACTATAAGATAGGCTTTTCAATTTCATTTGAAGCTTTTTTTTTTTAGCTTCAAATTTTAACTGATGTAACAAAAGCATCTGCGAAATATCACAAACATCAACATAAACATGTCTCAAAATACCATAAGATCCCTATAGTTCTTTATCATTAGGGAGGAAGGTGTGCAAGGGTGTGATAATTCTTTATCATTAGGGAGGAAGGTGTGAAGGTGTGAAAGACGCATGAGTTAGTATCTTAAGCTGCCCTTAAGGACGTCTGTTAGGGCACCTCAGTAACCCTGAGGCCAGAGCTTGTCACTGTCATGCTTTTGCTGCATTCGACGTGACTTCCGTGGAAACACACCTCAACAGAGAAAGAGAGAGAGGCTTGCGGTCACAGTCTCCGGTGTTGTTTCAGGGTATAATGTTGTAGGAAAGCGAATATGCCACAGAGTTCAGAACACAAAGGTGCAGCTTGCTTAGCATGACAGCCTTTCGTGTGGTGTGTGTCATGTGTTTAGTTCACGATTTCCTCCTGTAAATGAAAAAGTCATCATCACATAAGCTGCAGTGACATTGTCAAAATAGACATGAACTTTCCACGCCTTCAAGTACACAGGCAAAGAAAACATGTCTAATTTCAAAACCAAGATTTTTTCTTTCCCCCCCTCTTTTTTTTCTCTTCTCGGTTTGTTTTTTATTTCTACTGAGCAAGCATTATGCTGCAGACAGGGAGTAGGTGTATGTCGTTTTTGAGTTAAACAACGTCATGAGTCAAAATCGGACGAGCAGCAAACAACCACAGGGTGTAAAATTCCCTTGTGTGAGTGGGAGCAGGGAATCAGGACTCTGCCTAAAACCATAATCATAAGAAACAGCCCCAAGAAGCAAAACAGCACACACACACACACACACACACACACACACACACACACACACACACACACACACACAAACGCACATACACAAACACGCGTGTGTGTTTGTGTGAGTCATCATGATTATGATCAGGGCTTTTTTGCCTGTGTGTGGTTGCATGTAGGCTGGGGTATTTCTCCCTTGAGAAATTCTGAGGGGGCACTGATAGACAGACAGACAGACAGATGGATGGACAAATGTCAGTGTTTTTGGTTGATAGGTGAAGCTATGGACTTTACACGGGGTATTAAAAGAGAGGGTTGTGATCCTACAAGAGGCCACCTGGATGCGGGTGACGTTTTGCTTTGTAGTGGGAGCTCAAAGATGAATTGATATGAGGAAATATCATGTTTCATTTGGGGGAGTATCCTTTAAAATGTGTGGAATGGAAGTTTGGTTACAACATGTTCTACTTTCACTTTGAGTCAAGGTATTGAGGATACTCAAATACTCAGTCAATATGGTACTTTGAAGTCTTAGTTTACAGGAAACACTTTAGTTTCTCACCATTATGCATATGTTTCTATGTAAATATAATGGTAATGCAGTGTTTATAACATGTATGACACTAACATGGAGTTTTAGTTTCAGTTTCATCCCCTTATCATTTTTTTTTTCTTCTTTTCACTTTTGATGCTGTAAAAAATGGTATATCGCGGTTGAAGCCCAACAACAATAACATTGTAACAGTACACAGTGCACAGTTAGAGCCTCTCTGTGCATCTTGAGTCCCTCTTCCCCCATAACCACACTCACTTCTAGTCAGCCAAACATGGCCACACCTAAAGCTAAGCTCTCTCTGTCCTGTAGATGAAATATAAGACCAACCCAGTCCAAGTGGCTGTGATCATCTCCAGTTGTCTGAGAGAGGAGAGGAGGATCATCTCTTTAGCCAGCATACAGGAACAGGTAAAACAAACAAACAGTGAGAAAATCCACATGTTTCAATGCACATTGGGTCTTCATAAGGGTTTATGGGAACAGGTAAAGGTGTGCCTTGGGTCTCAATGCCAGTGCACTCTAAACTACTCAATCAGATGACCACACTATGGACGAAGGAAAGAAAAAGCTGTGCTATTTCCCTTTTTCTTATATTTGGGCCAACAAGGCACCCAACATCCTACACCCTACATGTGTAAAACAGATTTAATATTGATTTGGCATGTTTACTGCTTTTCATTCTAACTTCAGGCCCTCTTCTGCCTTCTGTTAGTTTTCTTATATTTGGGCCAACAAGGCACCCAACATCAACACACTACATGTGTAAAACAGATTTAATATTGATTTGGCATGTTTACTGCGTTTCATTCTAACTTCAGGCCCTCTTCTGCCTTCTTACTTCAGTCCTTGATGTCATCTCATGGTTGTATTGGTCTTCATTTGACTGTGAAATTTGGCTGTTAGGACGGTGCCATTATTTAGATTTAGCTATGCACCGACTGATTATATGATACAAAATAAACTTTTTTCCTTTCGTTGCACAAAAACAATCATACCTTGGTTTGTGCCTCACCATCATGAAAGGGAAAAAAATAAATAAGCTGTTGTTCAAAAAGGTAATAATATAACGAGTTGGCATTGTAATACAGACAGGTACCATGAAATACTAGATCTAGGATATGGGACGTAAAATATACTATATTTAATTCAATTAATAGTGCTGTTCCAATTACTTACTTACTTACTTACTTACTTACTGTTCCAATTATTAAGTGTAATTTAAAGTTTTGCTTATGCTTTCACTTAAAGTGAAGCACATTATTGGGGCTCTTGTGTTTCTCTTGTGTTGTGTAGTCCTGCACTGCCAATGAAGTAACAAGTTTAGTTAAGTTTAGTCAACAGTTTAGTGCACATCCCACGAATGTCTTCATTTCTCTGCTAATCACTACAGGGGCCTTTGGAAAAGTCCATGCAGAATTCTGAAGCCTTCGAAAGGCAGAAGAACCTGGACAACCGCGTGGCTGTGATTCGGAGTAGCGTTCAGGTAACTGTGATCCACATTTGTGCATGTGAAATTTGTTCAATACACAGCCTCCTTGCACTGGCTCCCAGTTTTTTTTAGGATTCAGTTCAAAGTTGTATTATTTGTTTTTAAGGCACTTAATGGACTGGCCCCAATCTATATCACTGACCTTATACAGCCCTACTCAGTTCAAAGGTCCCTGAGATCCTCAGAGAAAGGGCTTCTGCATGTGCCACGCTCACGGCTCAAACAGAGGGGTGATAGAGCCTTTGCAGTTGCTGCTTCACGTCTGTGGAACCAGCTCCCCCTGGATATTAGATATGCCCCCTCCATTTCTGCCTTCAAATCCAGGCTAAAAACCCATCTTTTAGTCCCTGGCCTTCCTTGTTCCCTTACTCCTGCTCATCCTCTGTATGTCTGTGTTGTGTGCCCTGATATTGAAGGTATCCTTTTATTCATGTTTTATAGAATTATGACTATTGGTCCAATGTGTTTTTTCTTGTATTATTTGTCTTTTTAGTTATCCACTGTGCAGCACTTTGGTCAGTTTATGCTGTGTTTAAATGTGCTTTATAAATTAAATGTACTTACTTACTTTATTAATTTGTCATTCAACCTTTATTTTCATTCCTGGGAGTACAATTTAGGGTAGCCCTCATTTTCAGATGTACACTGTGACCAAACAAACTGCTAACGGGAAATCATATATTTTCATCTTACCTCATCTCAAACAGATGATGGACCAGGCAGTGAAATACCTGGAGGACATGCAAGATGACTTTGATTTCCGCTATAAAACTCTCCAGTCGCGAGGTTGGTAGATGAAATCCCACTTCTCAAATGCTTCATTGTTCTTGGGAGGCATCCTGACAAAGAATTAGTGCCAAATGTGGGTTCACTAGTTCACCCATTGGATTGTTTGATATTGAGCACTGAGAATAAGCAGTATTCCTGGCAGTAGTCCTGGGATACCAACATGGGGATCACGTGCGAGTGATTTCCACTGACACCCGCTATGGGACTATGAGCATAGGACTATCAGTAAAATGGAGGAGAAAGGCGAGGAGATAGAAGGCTTTGCGAAGCTTCCTGGGCTCCTCCAGAAGTTTGTTTAGAAAACATCTTTAACTCTGAGAAAGTTGTAAACCTTCTATTAGAAGAGCTTCATGGCTTCATTCTCCTAGCAAAACAAAGTCAAAACAAAGATTTACAAATTATTAGTTAACAATTGCACAGGTTTGTCACTAAACCATGAACTTGAAATGCCACCCATGACTCTGGCAAAAAGGTTGCTAGGTTATTAGGTTGTTGATATTTGAGCAGAACAGCCAATGGAATTGCAGCCCTCCCTTCCATGCGCCTGGAGCTACATGCTGATTGGCTTGAATTGTTTATGTTTATGGCTCAGTCTGAGTGAGCCACCATGTTTCTTTTTCCTCAACACATGTAGGAACTTTTCTTAATTGCACACACACTGAATGAGCAGCACGAGGTCCGTTAGGAGTCATTCACTAGATTTGACATTCTGGATTCTTGACATCTTGGCCACTTCTGGTGAAAACACATGCATTGGATAACTGCTGGTCAGCTGGTCATTTGTAGCGGCGCTCTCTCAATCCCGCTGTTGTCAACTTAAGACTGTAACGCTTTTGCCGTTCTAGCTCTAGCTCATAAGAATAGTTCAGTAATTCAGTTTTCAATGAACAGCTACAACCACAAGGTTTTGTTTTTATAGACTGTGCTTTACAGCAAGAGGAAATAACGTGGCCGCGATGTCGAGAATTAGAAGTGCAGATGTGTGTATATACACGTTTACATCTTTCACTGATGCAAAGAGATGAAAATGTCCTGTTGATATTTTGTAAACGATAGCTCTATAAGCAAGAATAAACTAGGAATATAGAATTAAGAGTACATTTCATTATAATATATTATACTACAAAACAATATCCAATGCTGTAGCAAAGGTGTAGTAGATAATATGAAAAGTCGTGGTGGTTGGGTAGAGGCTGTGCATGTGTCCGCAGATCCAGTGGAGAGGAACTCACAGTGCATGAAACAGGAAGTGGCCCTGCTCCAGGAGATCCTCAACCGCCTGGACTTCAAACGGAAGGCAAGTGCACCTCTCTCTCTCTCTTTCTCTCTCTCTCTCTATCTCTGTCTGTCTGTCTGTCTCTCTCTCACACGCACACTGTCTCTCTCTATATCTCTGTCTGTCTCTCTCTCTCACACACTGAGGCAGTGATACTTACCTGCTCTGTCTGTCCCTCACTCCCCCCCACCTCTCTCTCTGTCTCTCTCTCTCTCTCTTTCTCTCTCTCTGTCTGTCTCTCTCTCTCTCTTGGTGCTCCATGAGGGCCTCACAACATGTTTCAGTGTTCCTCCTTGTGACCTTACCTATTTATGTCTCACTGGCTAAAAGCCTGGGTCATCTCAGCCAGGGTTAGGCACTTCATTATAAACCAACAAAATGCCCACTTCTCCCCTTTGAGTGAACTCATATGTTTATACTGTATATCACCAGCTAAAGGATGTCTACATTAAGTCCTTACATAAGCTGTTGGACAAAAATCATTCCCAAAAACCCTGTTGATTTTAAGGTCAGTGGTGTCATAATTTGAGATGGTTTTGAGGCTCTACCAAAGATTCTGTAGAGCTGGTCTCTGGTTCTACAGTACCTAGAACCTGGCTGTGTATAATCTTTAGCATCAATGATATTAAAAGGAAATTTTAAAAATAATTGACCCCTAACATTTTTTTAATGGAACATAGATAACATATAAGTGGGTGGAGGAATATGTCAGCACATAATATCTTATCTTTATGTCTGACTCAGCCACAGGATCCTACTTTTAATAACTAACGAGTGGGTTAAATGACAACCCGGCCTTAGAGTATATCTGTTGATCTCTGGGCTATCCTCAGAACTAATGGTCTGTGTATGGCTATCAACACTGAATGAGAGATCACAAGGCCCTCAGAAATGGACTTACTGACTGTCATCACTATAGATACTACTGCTACTCACTGACTTTTATCCTTAATAATAATAATAATAATAATAATAATAATAATAATAATATATATAACAGATAAGGTTGCTAGAATTAGAACTGGGAAGAACTTATCTTTCAAGGATCCCCTGTGCAGGAAATACTGTCCAAGATGGCTGATGTCATCAAGGAAATCAACGACATGATGAGCACACAGCTGAACTTGGAGCTCATGGACTGGAAACGACGGCAGCAGATCACCTGTATTGGAGGTCCGGTTCTCACTGGGATGGACCAGCTACAGAACTGGTACGGCTGGACCTCCACAGTGACTACACACGATGTGACAGTTGTTTGCATTACTCTGACACGCTACACAGGTTGCACGTGTTGGGAACAGAAGTAGCCTACTAATTACATACAGTATGCATATTACTAGATTATTACTATAGTTATAGATCCAATCAGAAGATAAGTCTTCTGTCCCTGCCCAGACGGGAGTCATTACACAGTGTCATTGCAGTGGGCAGTGCAGGGCAATATATCCAATCTGCCTATACTATAGTTTTACTATATCCAATCTGACTATACTATAGTTTTACTATATCCAATCTGATTATACTATAGTTTTACTTTTTACAAAAGGTCTCAGAGTATATTGAATGTGTTTAGATTAAATCAAATAGATTTTGCAATGAAATTGAATTTGATTTGGTTTGGGTAGAAGATGCCCTCATGTAAAATACATGGAGGGTATTTTGGGATATATGATTTGTAGCTGTGAATTATGTTCCTCCATCTCCCAGTTGCCCAGTTTTCTGCCCAGACATTCACTTGTGTATTCTTGTTTGACTGACATCCTACACTAACAATCTTTAAAATAGCTCCTTTAGTCATCTGATGGGCCAAAACTTTATCCTGGCTCCAAAACCGCCAAAGGGAATGTCTCTAGAAGGCAATTAAGTCTGTACAATAAGAATTGCTTACTGAGGCCCTTTAGACAAAACACAAGACACAATGACGAAATGGTTGTCTCACAAAATACATTTCTCTACTCAGTCTAGCTGAAGTTTGTGAATGTTAACCATTCCCACAATGTTAGGACTGTACATTGTAATGTATAGCTTTCTTTGTTCTCTTTTCGTAGGTTCACCCTGACAGCACAGAGCTTGTTTCAGATCAAACGGCAACTGGACAAACTGGGCGAACTCATCCACAAAGTCACCTATGAGAGTGATCCCATCCCCTTACAGAAACCACAGATGGAAGAGCAGGTCAAATTTCTCATCTATCACCTCATCAAAAGGTACAGTGGAACTACTGGACATAAGTGTTATAAACTATGTCAGATTCAACTTTGTTGAATGCCAAAAAAAATGGTTAATAGATTAACAGGTTATATATACAGTATATATCAGGTTAACAAAAGGTAGAAAAATGTACGGTGGATGGTAGCTTTGCAGGATTACATTCAATTAACCTGACCAAACCTAAAGCGGTTTTGGGGGAATGACCATCTGAATGATACAATAACAAATGCACAATATCCCCTCTGTGGTGGTACAGTTGTGCTGATTATACAGACCACAGAACTAGCTGTCTGGCCGCGTTTGTTGGATTTTGCTGCATCATGCCATGTGCTTCACACTGTTTATCCAAGGTTGTTCTCTATGGGTGAAGAGAATTGATTTGATTTCTGTCACCAACCTGGTATTTATCATGTGGTGATGGAAGTACTGCTTACATCAGCTGGGACCACCCCGAGCTATTGAGGTGAAATTAAATCCAAGAATTTCCCCTGTCTGCATTGTTCCCCTTGTGTCTTCGTTCATGGCACACTTAAACGCCCTCACACTCCGAAAGTTGTTTCGGATTGATTCTGGAGGTATTTGCTCTATTTCTTGTCCCACTTTTTGACTGGCAGAAAAGCACCACTATTTCACCAGACTGGCACAGCAAGGTTATGTCATCAAACATGAAAAAATTCAGAACCCGGGCGCGTCTATTTTTAGACGCCCACCTTTCAAATTGACCCAGTTGGTTTTTACTGGCATTGAATCGGTGTTTAGCAGAAAGAGAAAGGTGCAAGGGTGGAGCCCTCTCTCTGGTGCCTCGCTTCTGATGGGGGAAAAAAGAAAGTGTGAACAACCTTTGTATGTTCTTGGTGAGAGAGACGGTACAGGCCTTTGTTCACATTAAAGCTGTGAGCTTATTTTTTGAGCTTCTCAACCAGTGCGCATGCCAAAAATGCAGAGTAACAGCATTTGTCAAAAATGGTGGACTTCAAAGGTTACCTACTGGTTATCTAGGTTACTTACCTACCAAAATACCTAGAGAGAGAGAAGCATGGCAAAATGTGGCACTGGTAGAATAGTCAACCTGTGTGATGTTTTTTTTGTTGTTTTTTTTTTTGACCAAGCAATGATGCTCTTGTCCGTCTTGTCTGTAGTTCCTTCGTAGTGGAAAAGCAACCGTGTATGCCCACACACCCACAGAAACCACTTATCATCAAAACACAAGTGCAGTTCACCACCAAGGTCAGGTACGCAATGGACCTCTTTATGTCTCACACCATGCAACATCAATTGAAATAGAACAACTCTCTCTTTCCACATCAGTTATGTGGGACTAATTTTCCAAGCACTACAGTTGGTGGTGGTTAATATTTTCCTTTGTTTGACGCCTGTGGCGTAGGTTACTGGTGAAACTGCCAGAGGTGGACTACCAGCTAAAAGTGAAGACAACATTTGACAAGTGAGTGCCTCTGCCTTTCCTTAAAATTTATCTGGTTGCGTGAATTGGCGCTTACCTATCGCCATCAGACCAGTTTTTGCCCACAGTATTGCACACGCTCACACACACCACACATCACATGAAAATGTAACCTCACACACCCGTTAATGAACCAGTAGAGCCTGCACGGTAACATGTAGTAAAAACACACACACACACACACACACACACACACACACACACACACCACACATCACATGAAAATGTAACGTCACACACCTGTAGTAGTAACACATGTGAGAACGGATATACCACAAGATTTTGTAGATGGTGATTCTGTTGTTTTTGTTTAATGTTGTGTGTGCAGGGATCCGCCACCAGGCAAAGTGTGAGTATCACTGACTTCCTGTTTTCTTCTAGACCAGTTTCACTTAGCAGGTCACACAGGGGCACCATAACACATAGCACTCAGCAGCACTTACATAACACAGTCATATTAGCTGTAAACATCTGTAAATGCTATTTATCTAATTAGCCTAAACAGTTGTTCTGTGAATATGTATGAAAATGTGAATAGGTGAATGCTTAAGTGTTAAATGCTATTCTAATACTGCAACTGTAGCTTTAGAGTTTAAATGTAAAAATACTTAAATGTTAATATCTTAAAAGTTATTCTGTTGCCGTAAGTCACTTTGGATAAACACGTCTGCCAAATGAACACATGCAAATGAATATGTTCATATAGCACAACTAGTGGTTAGTCTTGTGTGTTATTTTGTACTTTTCTTTCCATTTCAGGAATAGGCAGTTTTTTATCCTGACCCAAAACACAAAGGTGATGGACGTGGAGGAGTCCTCCAATGGCTGCCTCTCAGTGGAGTTCAGACACCTGGTAATCTGCCTTTAATAAACACTATGTTTACACAGCATACATGTATATCCCTTAATGTACGGTGTAGTAACTGCATGTGAACATAAATGTGCCATTAAAAGGGAGATATTTTTTAAAAATGACTTTGATCACTTCTGTCAATGCAGCAACTGAAGGAAAAGAAGTTTAGTGGCACAAAGGGAAATGAGGTAAGACATTCACTTTATTTTTTTTGTCACAGTTTGGTTTGACATGAGTAAAACTGAACATTAGTTCAGATCATGTATGGATGGACTGTACATGGCTATGTTAATTTCTTAGGTATGTTTATCTATATGTTTTTGTCAGTTAATCTTCCAGCTATTCATGTGTTCACTCCTACTTCTAATTCTGCTCTTCTCTTTTCAACTTTCACCCCGACTACACGTAAACACTAAACAGTAGAGGGCGACATTGCACAGTTTGCCAAAATAAAACCACATTCACTGATTGTTTAAGGAGATACAGTAAGCAACCTGTTTACCCCGCTGGTGGCTTTTAGGATGGCCTCACAAAAACACAGGGACAGATACATGATAACTATTGGGATATCCATCACAATGGACATTCTTTTCCATATCCACATAATGTAAATATGTCCAGGCAAAATGTCCCAGGAAAGAAATGTTTTTTAATTTTATTGTTCAGTCCCCAGCCACTTGAATGCTCACTGTTTATGTGTATGTGTTTCTCATTCTCTTGTGTGTGTGTGTGTGTGTGTGTGTGTGTGTGTGTGTGTGTGTGTGTGTGTGTGTGTGTGTGTGTGTGTGTGTGCATGTGTGTGTGCGTATGCGTGTGTGTCTGTGTGTGTGCGTGTGTATTCTACAGGGCCCCCTTACTGTGACTGAGGAGCTTCACTCTCTCAGCTTTGAAGCCCAGTTCTGTCTGCAGGGAATGACCATCGACCTGGCGGTCAGTCCCCTCACTCTCTCACACCCATAGACTGTATATATAGAACAGTTCTAGTCTATGCTCACACCTCCTCCTAGAGGTGGGGCTCTCACTCTCTTTTTACTTTCGATCTTAAGGTCTTCAGTATTACAACCACTCTTACTACCAACTACAAGCCACAACATGTACTAAGCTATTGACACCTTAACATTCAGCTAAGTTGTATTTTCTGCTGATATGGATGCCATTGTATGAAGTAATGTCTCTACGTCACCATGGCTACAGTATGTTCACATTAGATTAGATTAGATTCAAGCAGAGTACAGGTACAGAGTCAATGAAATGCAGTTGACATCCAACCAGAAGTGCAAAGAAGCATTAAGTACCAAGTGCAGGTAGAGTATGGTATTCTGTGCAGTTGTGTAGACAGTACAGATTAAAAATGTACAGTGTATAGTTGGATAAATACAGGTTTTCCAGATGACATGTCTACAGAGATAAGTAGAGTTAAGTATGTATAGTATATGAGTATTAATAGACATCATTACCAGGCCAAATCTGATTTTTTCAGTTGATATGATACATATCTTATTTGGTCATAACAGTGTGAACAGCTCAAGTCATATGGAATCTGACTTTTTTTATTCTGATTTGGGCCACTTCCATATGTGTTCCTAAATGAGATACAGGTCTTTTTGCAATGCGACCTCAATCTGAATGGTCATACTGCAACTCATGTGACATGTGACAATAAACAATTTGCAAAATATGCCAATGAAGTCAATGAAGTCAAGTTTATTTATATAGCGCATTTCATAAACAGAAGTCATTCAATGTGCTTTACATAAACAAAAGCAAACAGTAATAGCAAATAAAAGCATAGAAGGGCAATAGTCAAAGAGTAGTGTAGCTGTCATGCATCTGTATGCTGAAACATACTGTACATATGCATGCATGACAGTTCACGTTTTGTAACGCTATATAGACTGGATCTCTATGAACGTGTAACATTTTATAGAGACTAGATCTAGTCTAGAACTCAAACTAAGCTCCTTTTCTTCTTTCTCCCTCTCTGTCCCTCTCTTCCTCATCCGTCCTCTCTCTCTGTCCCTCTCTCCCTCATCCTCTCTCTCTGTCCCTCTCTCCCTCATCCTTTCTCTCTGTCCCTCTCTCCCTCATCCTTTCTCTCTCTCTGTCCCTCTCTCCCTCATCCTCTCTCTCTCTCTGTCCCTCTCTCCCTCATCCTTTCTCTCTCTGTCCCTCTCCCTCATCCTCTCTCTCTCTCTGTCCCTCTCTCCCTCATCCTCTCTCCCTCTGTCCCTCTCTCCCTCATCCTCCCTCTTTGTCCCTCTCTTCCTCATCCTCCCTCTCTCCCTCATCCTCTCTCTCTCTCAGTCCCTCTCTCCCTCATCCTCCCTCTCTGTCCCTCTCTTCCTCATCCTCTTTCTCTGTCCCTCTCTCCCTCATCCGTCCTCTCTCTCCTCAGACGTGCTCCCTGCCTCTGGTGGTGATCTCCAACGTGAGCCAGCTCCCTGCTGGCTGGGCCTCGGTCATGTGGTATAACCTGCTGACTGATGAGCCGGAGGTAATAATCATACTTGCACGTGCACTTCAAAAACCTTGTGCACTTAGCACACAATACAGTTGATGGCCAAACTGTAAGCATACACACACACACACACACATTAACAGCACACAATTTTCAGATTCCAAACCAAGTCATACATATCAATTACACTGCATGTGCATCGTTTACAGCTCTCACTCACTCACACACACACACATACACATACACATACACACACACACACACACACACCACATTACAAATGCATTGTTGACTGCTGTGCTCTCTCTCTCTCTCTCTTTCTCCTTTAAACACACATACACACACACACAGGGGAACCATGGGTAATTATAAATTGATAGGCATCGCCATTAGACCAGAAAGTTGAGACACATACACACACACATCTCATAAACTCTTTCTCACAGCCTTTTCTCACCTCGATCTCTCTCATTCACACACACACACACACACACACACACACACTATTCTCACCTCTCTCTCACCTCTCTTGTCCTGTGTTCCGTCAGAACCTGAGTTTCTTCAGTAGCCCTCCCAGGGGCACATGGAGCCAGCTCTCCGAGGTGCTCAGCTGGCAGTTCTCGTCCTTCGCCGGACGTGGCCTCAACAAGGAGCAGCTGAGCATGCTGGGAGAAAAACTCCTGGGTGAGTCGGACCGCTGCACCACGTAACGTCACTCTACTGCAACGCATCTGTTTTTGTGCGCTAACTAAACATTACTTTGTGTACTTATTTAGTGTACTTTGTGTACATGTGTACTTGCTAATGAAGGATGATTTGTTTCACATGTTGGTTCTTAACCCCCAATAGTGGTTTACTAACACCAGTAAGGAATTGATTTAGGTCAGGTTCCTTTGAAGTCTTTCTGTGTTTTTTTTTTTTAGTTGCATGAATCTGTTCAATTACAGTTTTACACCAGCCAACAAAATAAGACATAATTTGAGTTATAAATGATTAACATAAACTATTGAGATGCTGACCAAATGACGGCAACATTTATGTTCTTTATCACTGGTGCCCTCATGGCTTAGTAAAACACCACAGGACAATGTGTTTTTTTTCCATGCTGATTACATGTCAGGCAGACTCTCGTCTCGGGTTTCATGTTTGGGCATGCCGATAGCGCGTGGGATATTCCCAACAATCGGAAGCATCATCTGGGAAAACAAATATGTGGTGCTGACAGACATGAAGTGGTGTGCGCAGTCTCGCTGTGTCACGCTGCAGATTATTAAGAACAATTAAATGTGTCTAACGTGAGAAATGTGAATTTTGCATGTGGGCTATTCCATGCAAAGGTCATCCTTACCATGGAAAAAAAATAGTTGTACACACACAAATAGAACTGTTGTTAAAATGTTCATTTAGGTCTATATTTTATTGTTTGTAACTGACCTGATTGAATCTGATGGAGAATTACACTCTTTTTACATCATAAATATGGTGTGCAATACAGAAACAACATTTTTCACATGTGTAGCGAAGGGAGAGAGCAGTGACCCCACGTCTTAAACCCGGGTCTCCAGGGCATTAACCCTGCAGCTTGACCGCAACGCCAATGAGCCAGGCCCGTTGGTATCGCAGTCAGAGCGCATACTCAACTGTAGTGACGGTACTCCGTTACAACATGGCAATATTATACATATTTAGAAAGGGGATAAATGGACTCAAGGTTCCAACAAATTGTTAGCATTTAACAAATTCCAGATTGACAAGGGAATGGTAGAGCAATATCTATGCTCAGCTTGCCTAAGACACAGCTCCTTACATTTGTAAGGCTCTTGTTTATAAGTCATCAAGTTCCATGGCCATGTCATATTCATAACGTTTGATAGGAAAAGTTTGGTTACACTTTACTTGACAGTATCGACATAAGAGTGACATGACACTGTCAGGAACGTGTCATAAACAAGTCATAAACGTTTATGACCTAACGTTTCTCTCATGAAGTGTCATTCGATTTTTGTGTCATGTGTTCATGACAGTATCATATCACTCTTATGTCAATACTGTCAAGTAAAGTGTTACCAAAAGTTTATGCTACACATACAGTCCAAAGTGTCTGCTACACATGCTACACATACATGTCCAAAGTGTCTGTGCAAAGCTGATTTATATCAATGTAAAGTATGATGAACAAATTGTGCCATTTGCTTACATTTAAAATCTTTAATGGTGCGTTATGGATGTGACGTTAATGTGAATTTACAAGGCTAGACACTTTATTATACCTCAAAGCCGATAAATGTCTGTTCTGTTGGCATGCCAGTTTCAACACATTTGACCTTAGGGCTGTATTTTGGGTCACCAGCGCATGGCGTAAAGTTCGTTATTCACCGGCGCGAAGTTGAATTCGTTATTTTGCACGATTATTTTTTAAGCATTGCGCCCAGTGGTGTGGCAATTAACAACCTAGGGTGGGACCTGGCGCATTGTCTAAAAATCGCTATCATACACCACCTAAACCTGGTCAGAAGTCAATGGCGAGTTGTTCATATGCTATTTTAAGAGCGAATGTCAACAGTCATATTGGCAGGTGCAAGCACCATCCTTCTATCATTCATGAACGCACACCAGCGCACGTCCATGCAAAGCATTACAAATTGCACGATTACAATGGTAAACATAATTAGAATAAAGATATTACGAAATACTGTACATCTCATGATGAGTAGTTATTCACCATAATTTGCAAATTGGTAATGACGGTTAAAAGTGATTAGGGGAGAGGCGAGAGACACGTATGGAGCACAGCTGAAGACGCACTGTCACGAGATATAAGCAACTCCTCTGAAGGATAAATGTTGTTTTATTCAGTCATTTGAGCAACATTAGGGTAAGTGTTGCTTTTTCCAGCCTATGTTTTCGATGGTAACCCATTGTCAGTCAATAGTGAAAGTAACTGCATATAACTGTCTTGTCGTTGACTGACTCCTTGGTGAAGTTAGTTTCACTTTGCCAATGAGTTCAAATAATAGACGAGTGCAAATGCGTGAAGGCTATGCTAGGTTTTAGTAAAGCATGGTTTAAGAATGACTATTCCATACGGTCTCGCAAGCAGCCTCCTTCAAATGCGCCGTTGAATGCCAAAATACCGATGCATTTATTTGACATATCGCGCATTGCGCCGTTAAAGGGAATGACAGATGTCATTGTCATTGGTTTAAAATGATGTTACGCCCCAAACACACCCATATGACTGATTAAAAGACCTAGGAACACCTTGTTACGCCATGCGCTCCACTTTTGAGAACGAAACCCCTCCCAATGTGAACTGGACATCCTACTAAATTTGAATAGACTTTTGACGAGTGACGATGCACTTTAGAATGTCATGATAGGGCCCATAGTGTTTACAATTGACATTTCAGAGATTATTAGGCTGATCAAAACCACAGGAAGGCCTAAGCATTAGCAAAACAAAACATAATGTTAAAATACTTCTAGTGATTGACATTTTTCACTTCTAGTGATTGAGCCTATTTTTGAGTGGCCTAATAGCGAAAATTTGAGTGACAAATTGTCATACTGTTGTTATAACCTCCACCATCATCAAACATGAGAGAGACTGGCACTCTTGCACTCTATTTGTGTGGTCCAGGTACTGTTGCATAAAAAATGGTTGTCATTCACAAGACTACTTTTACTTTTATACTTTAAGTACATTTCCAAGCCTGTACTTTGTTACTTTTACTTGAGTAAAGAACTTAAATCAGTACTTCTACTTTTACCAGAGTATTTTTTAACACAAGTATTTGTACTTCTACTTGAGTACGGGAAGTGAGTACTTTTGCCATCTCTGCCACAGAGTAACATAAGTAACGCCAGCGATAAGCTAGATGTACCGCATAGTGGTACAAAATATGACCGCCGCTCAGTCCTACACATTCTCTTCGCAAAACTAAATCTCGCTTGTCAATTTGTCTCCATCTCGATGAGTGTATGCATGTGTAAGTTTGCTTTTGTGTATAAGAGTGTGTTTGTGTGTGTGTGTAAGGGTGCTAATGGTGTGTGTGTGTTCATGTGTGTGTGTGTGTGTGTGTGTGTGTGTGTGTGTGTGCACGTGTGCATGTGCACATCCATGACGGCAGTTTTTCCTACATAATGAATTACGAAAATGACAGTTTCAAAAACACACTTTTTGTGTTCATTCAAGTCTCCCACATGCATACATATATCATGGTTTCTGCAGTTTCCTTCAGAATTCACAGAGTTTGTAGAAAACCTGTAATCTCTCATAAAACTTCCACAACGCTGATAAAATGCCTTGTATTTTTATTATGGATAATAATAATTATGATGAAGTCATCATAATTCAAAAGTAAAATGCAGGTTTTACAGAGCTATTTAAAATGGTTGGTTGGATGGTTAGTTATGGTTTCCCAACATCGTTCTCACAACATTCTGTGATGTCAGGCCTTCAGTGTAAAGGAGTGTTTCTGCTTGCACCTGCAGGCCAGCAACCAGCACACAATGACTGTCAGGTGTCCTGGTCCAAGTTCTGCAAGGTGAGCTCTCCACTACACCGTGAAGTGACCCTCCAGATACAACACAAATTGCTACAAATAAGCATCATTGCACATAAAACAAGTAAACTTGTACATTTGTTTTGATAAGACATATTATAATAAGATAGGCTGTCCATTAAATTGTCAAAATGATCTTGCTGAGAAAACGTAAGTCTCTTTATACTAAAAACAATACCAACTAGATTTTTGATCTTCATAGAATGTGGATGATTTCAGTTGTATGTTAGACTTTCAATTCTCATCTGAACATAATAACATTTTGATGAGCATAAGATTTTCTTGTCCCTGTTGTGAGGCTAAAGATAAATTATTATCACCCATGATCCTGGTAAGGGGGAGAGGGTATTGTAATTGGTTCTGTGGCATTGAGGGTATTTTAAATGTCCGTAAGTCTGTGTTGGTAATAGTGTTTTCTTATACAGGAAAATATTCCTGGGAAGCCGTTTAGCTTCTGGATTTGGTTGGATTCTATTCTAGACCTCATTAAGAAGCACTTGCTTCCTGTATGGATTGATGGGTGAGGCCCACGCACAAATTACATGCATCTGTAAACACACACACATACATGCACGTATGCACACACTCCCACACACACACGCACACACTCCCACACACACACACGCACACACACGCACGCACACACATACACACACACACACGCACGCACACACTCCCACACACAATCTCCAATCTTCCAATCTCCACTTGCACGCACACACTCCCACACACACACACCCACACCTAGTGCTGATAGAGAATACTGCTTATTCTTCTGACTTTGCTTTCTGCTTTGTTTACTTCTTGAATGTACACTGATACACTAGAAGCGTCGTTCATCACGCTCCAATCAACGTCATACCTGTATCTGTTGCAAACACACTTTCGTAGTTTTTGCTGTGCAAAATAAATATTTTCTGCCCCAATATTTTCTGGCTTTGATTACCACAGCAACATAATGGGCTTTGTGAGCAAGGAGACGGAGCGCGCCCTTCTGAGGGAGAAAGATTCCGGAACTTTCTTGCTGCGCTTCAGTGAGAGCCACCTGGGCGGGATCACCTTCACCTGGGTGGAACAGGCCGACAACGGTGAGCGAGTGCTGAGTCTCCAGGAAGCACGAGACACTGCTCAGTGGCTAAAATCAGGAAGCGGATAAAAACTTAACCATGGTAACAAGAACATTGTGGTAATAGCAGAGAGGGTTGAAATGGAGTAATCAAGGAGCTTTGGGTGGGAAATGCTGCGTTCTGCAACCCTGGAAACAACACAACAAACAACACGTCTGTTACGTCATTTGGGTACATTTGCAAGTACAGTCTGGCACTACGAATGTGGATGGCACACACTACCAGATCAGTCTGTCACCTACAGTAGACAATCAGTCTGCCACGTAGACATTGTTGCAGAAAACTGTGAAATGACATACACACATAGCACGTAATGGCACCGACACGAGTGCGCTGACACTTTCTGTCACCTGCCCATACAGTACACACCATTTGAACGTGATAAGCATGGGATAAACAATGGATTTTATTGAGCGATTTTTTTTTGTGTGTCCACAACAAGGCAGCGGTGTGCTGGGTTATATTGAGAACAATGGAATCTAAGTAACTGAATTGTGAAAGCGGAGTGTGCTGCACTTATTTCGGCGTCTATGTGCCGGAGCCTTAAGGGGATATCCAGTACCAGTAGAAAAATCAGTTTCAGCCTTACTGGAAAGTTCAGTGAATGTAGCCTACAGCCTCTAGCAGTTCAGTATGTGAACTCAGCAACACATTGGTGTGTGAACATAAAACAGCTTTGCATATGGCTCTGGTTATAGCTCAGTCTTTTGTCTCAGCAACTCAACACTATGTTTGCTAATACAATTCCTGTCATTTGGCATGGAAAGGCATGGAATGTCGTTTAGCTGACAAAAAAGCAATTGTTCTGTGATGCTGGTGTTTGGGTTGGAATGTAGCCTGAATTATATATTATATGAGTGTCTGTAACTCACGCATGTTACAGCTCCTCAGAAAAGAGAGCTAGGAGGAGCCTGCTGGAGGGGAATCCCGAGCAGGCCGGTGCCCCACATTCCAGCGGCTCACGCCATACTCACGCCATACTCAGGCCATACTCACGCCATACTCACGCCATACTCAGGCCATACTTACCAGCGCGGCTGCTGTGGTTCTGTACAGACCAAACACTGTTGCCTTATTTGTAGAGTTTTTTTTTTATTTTTTAATTTTATTTTTTACATTTTGCAACGGTTGTTGTCATGGGGTATTCATTAACCAGATCCCACTTCCACAGGGGAGGCCAAGTTCATCTCAGTGGAACCCTACACAAAGAACCGACTCTCTGCTCTTCCATTTCCTGACATCATCCGGGACTACAAGGTTATTGCGGATGGCATTGTGCCGGAAAACCCTCTCAAGTTCCTGTATCCCGATATTCCCAAAGACGAGGCATTTGGGAAGTATTATAACAGTCAGCAGAGCAAAGGCAAGATTCACAGTGAGCGACTTTGGCAGAAACCATTTCTTATTTTCAGACATTTAATTTTACACCTGTTTAATTATTTACAGACTAAATTCATTTCCTGACAATTGTCAACACAGTTACTGTATCTCCTACTTAGAGATGTTGTTCTCTTTGTAGGTATTGATCCTTGGTGTTATCCAGCCATTAAACAGGTTTCATTGTTCCTCTTCCAACAGTTTTTCCATACTTTCCCATGTCTCTGATTCCAATCTCCACTCTAACCTCAATGTAAGTACACATGGTTTCATTTATCTGAGAGAGAGAATGAGAGAGAGAGAGAGAAGTGGGTGATGACTCAAGATTTCAAAGTAAAACATACACTATACCACTTCAGTTGAACACCAAACATCAGCAGATATTGTGGTATAGACTATCGAAGACTATAGACTAATAGAGGGAGTATATACTGTTTGTAGTGATTTATCCCAGAATAACTCATTTTTCAATACATTGTCAGTCACTCTAATTCATTATAATCCTCGTACTGTATGTTATTGTTCACACTCTAACTTCTCCTTGTATTTGTGTCCTTCATTTGTCCAACGGTTTATTGATGTGTACAGAACCCATGCAACGACACCAACATGTTCCTCCCCAGAGCCACCCATGAGTCCTGGCATGTTCGATGCCCTCAGCCAGACCCTGAGCCCGTTTGAGATGGCTGCTGTAAGTTCTTCATCCTCAAACCCTCAGCTTCCTACTGTATGATATGGAGGCTCGAGGATAAAGGTTCATGTTCTAGCTGGGCCTGTAGAAAAATTTGAGACATATTCTTATGTTAAGGGGCTACATAACTAAAACTGGATTGAATTGATATTGATTTTCTGACTTATCAGGTTATGTTAGTTAAATCATCTTTGAAATTTAATTATACCCAAAAATCTCTTCTAGATTATTCTTGCTGGAACCAAGGATCAATTCCTCTATTTTAGTCAGTACTTTTGAATTTAAAACAGATGCTTACCCTGACAAATTACAGAGGCAAATTCTTGTTTCACTCAGATCTGGTACTGGCAGACATTCAAGTCTTACTGGGTTTTAAAATAGACCATGTGAGAGTAGTTCAGCACTTCTGTGCTTGTTCTTCCTAAAAGCCCCTTTCTCACTGTCTGGTAACAATTAATTACTTTTTCCATTCAACCATGAGGTTAGATTCCTCATCTTGTGTGGGTATTTCAAATATATGTTTCTTAAAAGATCTTTAACCCTGGCCAAATATTTGTGTCCACAAGGGAACTTGCAAAAGCCACAACTTTGCCATAACTAACACGTTTCAGACATGGTTTTTAATATTTTACCAACTCTTGATTTTGTTTCAGATCAGTTCACCATAGTCCTGACAAAGAGAAAGTTCTGAGAAATGTTCTGTTGAGATCTCTGCTACAACTGCACATTCTGATGGATGGACTGGAGGCTTGCATGACATGTTTCTCTTTTCTCGTTCCCTTGCGGAAGGCCTTGTTTGTAACGTGATATGCCCAATATGTCAAAATGTGATCATTTAGTTTAAATGGCTTTGAATGTGACTGTGGAAAGTGGAATGTGGCATGTGAGTTAAGATTGATTTGCAATTCAAAAAGGAAGAAAAACAACAAAGAAAGAAGAACAATGTCACATTGAGCTTGACAATCATCGGGGTGCTTAAAAGAGCCTTACAATCAAAAATAATTTACTATTCTTTAGACAAACAAATCTGGCATTGCTGGAAAAAGCCACGATGAACCCAATATATATATACAGTATGTGTCCATCCTTTTCTCCAGGATTCTGTAACCAGTTACATAATACTCTTGGTGACATTTTGTTTTATCATTTAATATTTACAATGGCTGTGTTGACGTTCTCATTATGTTGACCTGGGTGCTTTAAAGGTTGTCTGTTTATACAAAAGTGTTTATTTTTAAACTATAAACTATAATAAAACTATTAAAAACAATATGCCTCAAACACCAATATTTGCCATGGATATTCAACTGTCAATTGCAGGCAAAGCAACAATCCATATTTGCATAAGGTTGCTGGTCAGGTTACTTCTTTACCCATATGTTGGTTGGTAATGAATAAGTATTTTATTTAGTTATTAATTTATTTATTTTTACCATCACTTTGGCACCCCATGGTGCTGCGCCTCTATGCACCCTCATAGCGCATACCCACTTTGTGCACCACTGACTTTTAGTGAGCTTCTAGTGACAAACCTAATTTGCATATGACATTGCTACAAATTTGCTGAAACATTGCCTAAAAAAAGTTTAGGCCTACCGCAACAGTTTGCCAAACATTTCTGTTATCTTTACCTATAAGAAACACATCATTCTGAAAATATCTTAATTTCACTCACACTAATCTATCTTAAATAATAGTATAAATTATAGCATTTAATATGGTTGAAAGTAATTTAATTTGGAAACAGACAGTGTAACTTAAACATGAATGTGTAGGTAAAACTAAATTAATCAATGGATTGACTACTACATCTACTATAAATTACAATGCCTCAATTTATTCATGCGGTAAGTTACATCGAGTGAAAATGTTCGGTGGGGATGGCCTTGAATATGTGGCTGACTTTTTGTAGCCTATTTCTTTTATTTCTTTTCTTTTTTTTCCAACTGCGTTCGCATACAATAGGCCTTAATGTATTAATTAATAACTTTCTAAATGTTTACACGCATGAATACAAATCCTTTCAGCCGTTGGTAGTTTGCAAAACAAACTGAAACAACCTAAACACACATAGGGCTATATTATAGTCTACAGCTCTTGTCGTCGAAGCCAAACTAGGCTATCTTGTTGTATCACATGGGGTAGAATTGCAGGGCGGCTGGATAACGACAGATGATGACTGAAAAACATGGGACGAAGCCAACTTTCGTTTCTCCGTGTCATACTGTTGCATTCTATACTTTCGGTTTCTCGGAAACCGCGTGATTTAGTCTACCCGTACTCATAATTTGCCAGCTGCTCTCATTGTCACCACGGTGCGGCTGCAGAGAGCAAAAATGAGGATGATGAGTGGTAGCCTACGGTGTGAGGATAACAGCTATTTTCCGTCACTTGTGCTAAGTTAGGCTATGTGTCAGCATATGAAACAGCATGCTAATATATAATGCAATAATTTAATGCAGGGGATAGGCTAGCCCGTATGAGAGTTATACGTATGTGTGTTAGCAGTGTTCTACCCACATAAACTTTTATTGCGATGTAATTGGCTAATCCACCGTAATAAGTGCAGAACTAATGCTACAACAACACATTTGGATATAATTCAGTAGTGTACGCGGTCATGAATTTCATGAAGCTACACTTTTCAATAATGAAACCGAACACGACTAGTTTCTATTCTCCCTTAGCTTTCTGCAACGTCCAAATGGGCGGGATCTGGATGAGCAAGACAGTGCGATATTGAGCGCATTGTCCGTTGATTGGATTGGAGTTAGGATATTGTTTTTTGATTGGTTTGTCGGTTTAAGTGGGATTGCTTAACAGCCAGCTGTCTGTATACGAGCAAAGGAAAGCTATATTCACTGTGTGGACTTGGATAGTGAAGTGGGATCCATGCGAATTGAACGCAAATGTCAAGCATCACCTACATTTGAGGAGTTGGATCAAATACGTCATTGAAAATTGGTGTCATTTACAACAGTCTGCAAGGTAGGTTAGCCTACACTTATATTTCCTCCATATTCATGCAAGTAAATGCGTTCTACGTTTATGCACTCTAAATTTCAGTAGGTCTTAAGATCATAAGCCACACTGTTACATCCTTGGGTAAGCCTGTTAGTGTATCCCGTGCAATATGTAAAATGTTTTTCTAAAACTGATTCAATTCAATGGCTGTAGCCTATGTTGAAGAAAATGCCATGTCCATGGGACAAGAGAAGCCAAAATAAAATCCTCAGGCACAGGATAGTGTTTATAATTTGGGAGTGCATGCTTTGGCTGCAGCTGCATGCTTGGTGTAATAGCCAATTATGCACAGTGTCAATTCATTTTCTTCAAAGAATAAAAAAAAGAGATGAGGGGAAAAGGCACGTTCACACAGTATGGACCATATGGATAACCCAAGGGTACAAATCTGCAAATGCATAAAAAGTGTCACCATATTTATGTCGGTCGGTGTTAATGATTAACAAAGACTGAAGATCAGTGATTCTAGTGGCACGGCTCTCAGCGAGGTGGTTCGGTGCAATAGCTCTCAACATAGTAAAGACTTTTGGTATGAAATGTATTATAACTTAATAGTCATAATAGTTATAATAGACTAGGGTATATAAAGCTCCATATAAATGTGTAGTGTATATTTTCCCCAATGCAGACATGTCACAATGGAGTATGCTTCAGCAGCTGGACTCCAGGTACCTGGAGCAGGTGGACCAGCTTTATGACGATACCTTCCCAATGGAGATCCGACAGTACCTGAGCCAGTGGATCGAGAGCCATGACTGGTAAGGTGTTGCGGTTTGGGCAGGGAGGGGTGGGCTTGTTGGCCAAGCTTCTAGAAACCTCAGCGGAGCCACCGTCATCTTACAGCCAAGTGTGTGCATACTACTTTGGGAGCAGCTGCAGTCTACTCTGCGTCACACCGTGTTTGTGTGAAAAACTGCAGACAATGTCAGGCCAGGGTACCACTTTCAGTCTATTCATATTTTATCCTTTGTTTTTCTCCTTTTCCTGTTTTCTTATTGTTCAGAGAGTGAAAAGGGTGTAAATATGTCTCAGTCGTTTAAAAGAAAAGTGAAAGTAAACTTGTCCAGGGAACAGATATGCTTGTGTGGCATAGGCTACTGCTGTAAGACAAGGTCTTGAAAAACATGAGAATAGCCAGACTTGTTGCGTGCCAGGAATTTGTTTCTTTCTCCCTATATCCAGTGTTGGGAGTAACTTAAGTATAACGGCGTTACTAACGGCGTTAATTTGTCAATAACGGAGTAATCTAATTAATTACTTTTTACAACGTTACAACGCCGTTAACGTTATTGGACGTTAAATGCGGTGCGTTACTTACTTTGCATTGATTGAATAAACTGTGTAATCCGAACGCACCCCTGGCTCACAGCTAGTGAGGAGGTGGGTTAATAACGACGTAAGCGATTAGGATTGGCTAAGGCAGAGTCATGTTTCATGATAGCCAATCAGAGCCAGTGTATTTACACACTTGCCAGCACACGCGCCACACACACGCAACAGCTAAAGTAGAGATTCGATGAAACAGCAGAGGTCAGGAGCCATCCGATGAAAAGTTGGCATTTTCAAGGTGGAGATATAAGCACTACTTCAAATTCATTGTGGTCAAAGGCAAGAACGTGCATGTAATGTGTACATTATGTCCAGGAGCGAAGACTTTGTCGACATTCGTTGTAAGCAACTCTAATTTAATGAGGCATCTCACACACGCTAGTGGCCAAAAACACCGATAGCCCCCCTCCACCAGAGATGATAGCTCGCCATCCACTAGCAAAGAAGGACTCGGAGCAATGTCCTCCAAGCAGCAAAAGCTAGATCTTTCTGCCTCACAACAAAAACCTATGACACAGGCTGAAGTCAACCGTAGGTCTGTTGATGTACAATTTCCCCTTGGGGATCAATAAAGTATCTATCTATCTATCTATCTAATAAATATCGAAAGTTATGTAGCCTACAAACACCTGTCTGTTCTACTAATTTCAACTGGCTTTTCAAAACTGCTCAAAAAATCCAAATTATTTGACATATAGCAACTTTTTTTTTTAACAGTAACGCAAATAGTTACTTTCCCTGGTAACGAGTTACTCTTATCATAGAGTAATTCAGTTACTAACTCAGTTACTTTTTGGAACAAGTAGTGAGTAACTATAACTAATTACTTTTTTAAAGTAACGTTACCAACACTGCCTATATCTGGAACTCATAACTATGTCCACTGCAAAAAAAAATCAGTGTAGGAGTATTTACATGTTACAAATGTGCCAGTTCTTATAATCCGATAATGACTTCAGACAAATCTTGAAAAAGCTTGAGATAGAAGAAGAGTTCAGTTAGATTAAATCTCATCAGTCCAGTGGAAGAGTTTTATCAGTTCCTGGATGACTCATCAGTAATCAGAACCGCCATGTGTCATTTCAGGGAGTCGGTGGCCACCAGTGACTCCTTGGCAACGGTGCGCTTTCACGACCTCCTCGCCCAGCTGGACGACCAGTACAGCCGCTTTGCCCTGGAGAACAACTTTCTGCTGCAGCACAACATCCGCAAGATCAAACGCAACCTGCAGGTACAGATGTGGCCCAGAGCAACAAGGCTAATACTGTAGCTGTGTTTTTAATACAACACACATTGTCAACAACACATGGGGTATTTGCCAGTCAGAGTTGCTTCCCTCTAGAAGATTTGTTTTCCGGTCCTCTGCATATTGGTCTTGCTACAGGATC